>NC_045431.1:26005454-26314772 GCF_902635505.1 Sarcophilus harrisii
CTAGTTAAAGCAAAATTCATCTAATTAAATAATATAGGAAAATCAATGATATGAAAATTTTCACCCATACACATAGGAGCACAATCTCCTGCAAATCACCACATTAGTGATGGGAGAGAGGACATGAGTGTGTAACAGATATAGAAAGGCATATGTATAAAGAATATATGTGGCCAAAAACCATGTGTACCTAAGAAAATTCATCCTTTAAAGAAGACATTCCCCAGTTGAATCCCTCTGGCTCTAATACTTTGGTTTATTTCTCCATACAGCCTCCATTAGGTTACAAGATGCTTTCTGTTGACAGTCTCTAGTGTTCTTGCAGAGATGCTATCTGCTCACCAGCAACTGAGCTGCTCTTACTGAAGTCAGCTAAATTCCTTGTGTTATATGGCCTTTTTCCATGTAGGGAAGACATTTCTCACCTCTTTTAGTTTTCAGAGGTGAATTCAACCCTTTTATTATTCAGACCAATCCCATAAGTACTTAGCCAGCCAGTGAAGTTCATGGATTCCTGGACTCACAGATTTAGAGTTGAAAGGGGTCATAGAGATCCTCATTTTATAGATAAGAATATATAGACTAAGAAAGAGGTAAAGTCTTTCTCCCACAGTCACATTGATAGTAGGCGACAGAGCCAGATTTGTACATAGATTCTCTAATTCCAAATCCAATCCTCTTTCTACTTTACTGTGCTGTAGTATGATACAAGGGAAAGCCTGCTGGATCTATAATCAGATGTTCTGAGTTTATATTTCAGATCTGTTACTAAACAGTTGTTTGATCTTGGACAAATCCCATAGTCCAGTGGCCAGTCTCCTGGATTTGTACCAGCTTGGCCCAGGGCTTTCCCATGCACTCTCCACCAGCTCCAGCTCATGGCACCCAACTTGGACTCCCTGTGTCTTGGAACTTTTTCTCATGTACCAGATGCCATCCATGACCATAGTTTCTCTTTACCTTTGCAAAATCCCCTACTTTCTCCTGATTAGACATCTCTAGGGCCACATCCCCACATACTCCCAACTCCTCTGAAGTAAGTCTACTGGGTCTCACACAATATAAGAATTACCACTTGCCACAAGGTTGGACTTTGGGTGAAGATCTTAAACAATTTTGATCTTAAACAACGAATTACTCACCTCCCTCATCTCACCTCTCTCCAGCCACTGATAGTCTTCCTGGACTCAGGATTAGCACGCTCCCATCCCTTCATACTTTCTCTTTTCCAATGATTCTGAAAACCCAGACTGCCAAATTATAAATACTGTTCTCCATGGCCAACTGCCTTCACCCTAAATAGGAAATTTGCAAGATTGTTCTCCTTTTCAGATAACTATAGCAATAAGACTTCGTGATCTTTTTTTTTTACCAACAATTTGAGAAGTCCGTGCCCTCTAAGATTACTCTGTCTTTAACAAACAATTTTTACAATACATTCTCTAGTTTCTGTATATAGTTGGAATCATTTTCATCCTAATTTTAGGTTATAGTTAAGAACCTGATGAGAAAATTCTCAAAACTCTCCAAACCCTACAGGTGATCATCAAATGCCCTCAAATATTTATGCAATATAGCAGATGGGTTTTCTATTTTTAATGTACATAATACATCAAATGTAGATGCTCTGAGGTGCTCTAGCAGTCATTTTACTTTCCTTTCTGACACCTGCCAATTAGTTTGCATCTCACAAGGTGCTTGATATCTGTTTGTTTCATGAAGTATTTGTTAAATTGACTTGATTTTTTTCTTCTTCTAGGACATCAGCATTTTCTGAGAATAACAGCAGCTTTCCAACAGAGAAGAGCTCAAGGCTTATCATATTATTTGTTTCAGAGTCTGAGCAAGGACTTGTGTCCACAATTAGATTAAGAGGCAGAGAGGCAGAATGAATTAGAGGTAGCTACAGGGCTAGGAAGCCCTGGATTCACATCCCATTTTTGACATAAATGGTGCCCATTTCTGGCTCTGTGTCCTGGGAAAAGCCACTTGACACTTCAGTGCTATAGGTAATCCTCTGGAAAGGCAATCTATATGAATGGATGGGATTTCTCTTCTGGGAGTTCCCTGTGTCCACAAATCTCATGTAGAAAATATAGATGGCTTTCTACTCCAGTAAATTCACATCCTTTGCATTCTTCTCCCTCTTAAACATTTTAATAATCTATACCTCCTCCAGAAACAATAAATCATTCTTCAAATACTTTTTAATGTTTAACAATTCTTGTTAACTTTCTATCACAAATATACTGTCCCTTAGGTCTTCAGTTTTCCTTAATGAATCCAAGAGTAACTACCCCAGGTTCTATATAAAGATATAACTGTATGCTTCAATGGATGATCCCAGATAAATTCCCACAAGTCTTATGTTAAAAAGACCCTAATATACCTCTAAGGATTTTCTCATTCTCTTCACTCAGGGGCCGCCCCCCCAGCAAAACGGAGACATATTCCTTGCTTGTAAGTAAACACTTTACAGGTTAGAGAAGAAAGTTTTATTAAAAGGAGGAAAATGATAGTAATCTTACTATGTGGTAAACCCATAGACTCCAGTTTCTGGTATAAGAACTATTTGATAAAAATTTCTGGGAAAACTATGCATAGATGAACAACTCATACTCCAAACCAAGATAAGGTCAAAACAGGTTCATGATTTGGACATAATGAGTGATGACATAAACATATTAGGAGAGCAAAGGACAGTTTATCTGTCAGATCTTTGAAGAAAGCATGACTTTATGATCAACAAGAAATAGACATTATAAAACACAAAATTTTAATTATATTAAATTAAAAGGTTTTGCACAAACAAAATCAATGTAACCAAGATTAGGAAGGAAGCAGAAGGCTAGGAAACAACTTTTATAGCCAATGTTTCTAATAAGGGCCTCATTTCTAAAAATAAAACAAGTTGATAAGAATATAAGTCATTCTCTGTTATGGCCCAGAACTCTGAACTTGAAACAAAGGATTCTTACAAGGTACTAAGTCAGTGGAATTGATAGAGACAATAGTTATCTAATTTAGCCTGGTTCAGTATGATTGATTTAATCCTACAAGGAGAGGTTATGGGCCAAAACTTGAAATAAGATATTAAGTGGAATTGAGGAGACAATGGCTAAATCTAGTTTAGCATTGATTTAATCCTACAACAAATAATGGTTTCCTAGTGATATAGTGATTGGTTTGTAATCAGTGTAGAGCATATAAGCTAGAAGCTCTCAGGGCCAAAAGAGACAAGCATACTAGACGCTATCGGAGGCTGAGACAGATTCATTCCATAGTTCACTTTTGTAATGGCTGAAGGCTGAAGCACCAACCTTTGGATTTGGGGAGATTCAAAAACCAGAGAAGGAGGCAGGAGCTCAAACTCTCTGAACTAAGGAGAGAGGAAGGCTTCTAAGAAAACTAGCTGAGTCCCAAGTGAAGGAGATAGGACTTTGAAAGCAACAATAAAGGATTTGGACTTTAATCCCTGGCTGCACTTGCGGTGATTACTGAACTGAAAGAAAGGCTGCGCCTCGAGACCCAAGGAAACCGAAACAGAGAACATTACATTTTAGAGAGAACATTACAATTCCCCAAATGATAAATGGTCAAAAGGTATAAATAGATATTTTTCAGAGAGAGAAGTTAATTACTCATGTGAAAAAGTGTTCTAAATTACTGTTGATTAGAGAAATATGCACATTAAAACAATTCTGAGGTATCATCTCACACTTAGCAGATTGACTAAGATGACAGGAAAAGATAATAAATGTTGGAAGGGAAGTAGTAAAATTAGGATACTAATGCATTGTTGGTGGGATTTTGAACTGATCCAATTTGGAACTATGCCCAGAGGGCTATCAAACTGTGCATACCCTTTGATCTATCAATGTCTCTACTGGGTCACTGTCCCAAAGATCATAAAAAGGGGGAAAGGACCCACATGTGCAAAAATTATTTGTAGCAGTCCTTTTTGAAATGGCAAGGAAATGAAAATTGAGTGGATGCCCATCAGTTGGAAATGATTGAATAAGTTCTGGTATTTGAATTGTTCCATAAGAAATGATGAGCAGGCTACTTTCAGAAAAGCCTGCAAAGATTTAAATAGACTGACACTGAGTTAAGTGAGTAGAACCAGGAAAACACTGTGTACAGTAACAAGAAGATTGTGTGATGATCAACTATGGCAGACTTAGCTCTTCTCAATAATAAAGTGATCCAAAACAATTCCAATAGACTTGGGTTGGAAACTTCCCTCTATATCCAGAGAAAGAACCATGGAGAGTGAACATGGCTCAAAGCATATTATTTTCACTTTCTTTTGTTTTTTTTTTCTTTCTCATGGTTTTTCCTTCTTGTATTGATTTTTTTCTTTCACAACATGACTAATATAGAAATATATTTAAAATAATTGTGCATGTATAATCTATATCAGATTGTCTTGGGTAGGAAGGACGGAAGGAAGAGAGGAAAATAAAACTGATTCAATAGCAATCATCTATACCCAAAAATGAGTAAATCCCAACATAACCTTAGTATGGGAGGCTACTGGTGAAGATCCTCTCTTCTGCAAATCCCATCCTAGCCTATCATTCCATGCGGAACAAACTTAGCCATAATGGAATTTCTAAATTCTCTCTCTCCATCATCATTGGAGTCTTCCAGTAGAAGATGAAGGACCACTGGGTGGGTGGCTGCTGAGGGAACTTCTCTTCACAAATGGTTTAGACTAAACAGCCACTAAGGTACCAGGCAACTCTGAGATTCATAGAAAGTGATCTGTCCTTGCCAGTCATGGATTTTCCATGCAATGCTTTTCCCTTTGTAATTGATAAAACTTAAGCTAACATATGTATCTTGGGTGTTAGAATCAATACATGTCCTACTAAGGTTTAATTTTTTTGATGGAAGGGAAGGAAAAGAGATAAAACTTGTGATTTCATTGGAGTAGGGAAGAATTGGTGAATGGGAACTCTCTCTGCTAACGTGTATCAGTAATTGTCCTGCAAATTACCATTGTATAGAGAGGCACTGAGTAGTTAAAAACTTGCTCAGGGTCACACAACCAGTATCAAAATTCAGATCTTTATTTCTCCCAAGCCAACTCTATCCATTGTGTGGGAGCTTTGATTGTATAGCTGTTACAATATTTATTTACAATAAAATTGTTATTAACAATATATGACATTAATAGTAGCAGAGACTAATCCATCCACTGATCCTCCCTTGTTTATTCAAACAAGAATATTCAAGAACTACATAACATGGTTAGTTAAGTGTATGAGTATAGATTTGAAATCAGGTCTTCCTGACTCTAGCCCTAGTGCTCCATCCACCACACTACTTAGCCATCCACGTATATGAAAACTAAAAATCATAAATGTTCTATGTCTTGGTCAAGGTCATACATGCAGTTAATGACAGAGTTTGGATTTGAACCCAACTCCTCTACTAAGCTTAATATTGAGACTCAAGAGCTCATATCAAGAATATAGATAGAAAACCATAAAAAGTCAAAAAACTTAGGATCATGAACTCTGACACCTGCTGGCTGTGGGACTTTTAGCAAATCATCTCCTCTTTCAGAGTTAAATTTCTAAGAGTATAAGTAAGCAAATGGAGATTTACTTTGGTAGAGGGAGTTTCCATACCAGGAGTTTTCTATACCAAGGAAATCAGAGATGAAAAGTGAAAAGTGAGATGTTGTTATCATTCAGTTGGTGTAGAAAATCTGAATACAAACTGAATCATCTTTTAAACATAAAAGGAATACTTCCTATTTGAAGGAATCCTGTGGTGAATCCTTCAGTAAGGAAATAGTCCCTAGTCGATCTATTAGGTATAATCAGATTTTCAGATTTAGAACAAAGCACACCTGTAAATACTTGGTTTTTTTTTTTTTTTTTAGCCACAGAGCTTTCAGCAGGCTGCGGGGCCTAGCAAGGCCTCTTGAAGGAGAACTTGTAACTCAGCTTCTATTTTTGATATCTGGGCTTTATGCCCGTGCCCCATAGGGCTTGTGTAAGAGATGCCTTCTTGGCTGATCTGCCCCGACCCAAGTGTTTCAGGGAGCTAACGCATCCTGTGTGGAGAACTAGCTAAATGCCCCATCTTTCTTCCATTCTGTTACAGGGAACCCTATTGTTGCTATGGGGCCTTCAGTGCCTTAGCTCCCAGGGTTTCTGTCAAGTCAGTTAATAAATATTTATTAATCACCATTTATATGCTAGGAAACAGTCTAAGACTGGGAATACAAAAAGAGGCAAAAAAGTCTCTGCCTTTGAGGAGCTCACTATCTAATGAGGAAGACAACATGCAAACAACCATGTACAAACAAGCCGTCATATACAGGATAGACAGTGACAGAATTGTCCAAGGATTCATCAATATGCTGTCAGTCACACTTCTCAACATGCAGAAAAGGGATTTGTTATATGCTTAACATACACATATATGTGCATACACATGCATACATATATGTATATATGTGTGTGTGTGTAAACATGTGTGTTTGATAATATACACTCAGTGGGCCCCAAGTATGTTTCAGCAGCCTTATATAAACCTGGATTATAACAACACAACCAACGCAATGGAACTTTATAGATGGCAATAGAAGAAGGTAAAAATATACCTATCAAAGAACAGATAGAAGGGGAAAATCAACATCAGGTAAAATAATAAACTGACCGGTAAATGGAAATAACTGACATTTGGAGACTAATCACTAACACCAGAGCTATACCCAGTTACTTGATGTGTTCATACTACTTAAATAAAAGTAATAAAACTGAGCCAGAAATTCTTAGGTCTCAGCTAACCTGAGCTGGTTCCAGCTAGTTATATGACCTGTTATCTTAAGGAAATAATTAATACAGAAAAAAATTTCTTATGACAATAGGAAATAATCAACACAGAGAAGGTACTTCAATTAGGGAGTGTGAAAGGCTTCCTGAAGAAAGTGAGATTTCCCCATTTCTTCACGGCCAGGAATTTTACATGGTGTATTGGATGAGAAAGACCTATGATACTTATTTTAACTTTCCATATACCGAGGTCCAATCTGAGTGATTAAGGCTTTCATAGCTGAGATGTTAAAAGTAGATTGAGTGACCTTTAGAAGTCAGTCCCCTTGTATTCCTACCTAAATCATGAGCTGTCTTGGTATAATGGATAGCCAGCCACAATCTCCTTTAACCACTTTCTCTAAAAATAGAGAGAGACAGAGACAGAGACAGAGACAGACAGATAGATAGACAGAAAGAAAGAGAGTATGTGAAAAAGAGACAGAGAGAATGAATGATGGAGGGAGGGATGAAGGAAGGAAGAAAGAGTGAAAAAGAGAAAGAAAGAGATGAAGGAAGGAAGGAAGGAAGGAAGGAAGGAAGGAAGGAAGGAAGGAAGGAAGGAAAGAAAAGAAAGAAAGATAAGTGGATACATAGACAGACAGATAGAGTAGATAGAGAGAGAGGGAGGATGGATAGATAGAAAGATAGAAGATCTGTTTAGAAGAAGTTTTTGATACCATGAAGTAAAAGTGTTGGGTTGCATAGTAGAGGACTTAGATTCAAATCTGTATTCCCTTTTATTACCTCTGTGACTCTGGACCGATCAATAATCTTTCAGAACATCATTGTCCTAATATGAAAATTTATAGAGGTGACATTGGATGAGGGTTGTCAAACTGTACTTTACAGACCAGGGAACTCCTTTTGTACAGCCCACAAGCTAAGGACAGTTTTCTTACATTTTAAAATAAGTTTTATTGTATTTAAAAGTATTCTTAGCCCACCAGTAATACTAAGCAGGAAACAAATCAGACTTGTTTTCTGGGCTAAAAGTATGCTGATGCCTGGACTTAATGAATCTTCTGATTTTTTCTCAATTAAATCCATAATTCTTTGATATTGAATTTCTGCAACCAAAATGCCAGCATTAGTTTTATCTTAAGGAAAATTCAGGAGAAATGAGGTCTTAGGGTTCTGGACCATGTAGTCTGGTGGCACCTTTATAGCCTACTTGGGAACCTTCCCTAAAATACTTTATCTTTTTCACACCTAGCATTATCTGAATGCCAAAAATGAATGAGGAAAACATCAAATGTGCTTGTTTTTACATAGTCCCTCTGACACTTATCATTTTCCCTTTTTATCATATTTTCTATTCAATTGAGTAGTAGAATTGGTTTAATTTGCATTTTTCTAATAAGTAAAAGTTTGGAGAATTTTCATATGATTATAGGTAGCTTAGTGTCTTGCTCTTGAGAAATGAATTGTTCATACCCTTAGATCATTTACTAATTGAGGAATGGCTCTATTTCTTATTGATTTATATCGGTTCTTAGAAAGGAGATTTTTATCAGAACTTTATTTTTGCTTCAATAATTTTTTGCCAGTGAGCCATTTCTCTTTTAAAATTAAAACTTTTTAAATCCATTTGTTCATTTTTTAAAAAATTTTATGTAATCAAAATTATCTATCTCATCTTCTCGGAGCCCTTCTATAACTTGTTTTGGTCATGAACTTTTGTCTTCTGTATGAAACTGATAGGTAAATATTTGAAGTCTCTTTAATTTGTTTATGATGTAAGCTTTTATGTCTAGGTCATATCCATTTGGAGCTTATTTTGATATAAGGTGTGAAGTATTAGTCTAGCTCTAATTTTTCCATATGGCTATCCAATTTTCCTTGCAGGTTTTCCCAAATACTGAGTCCTTATCCCAGTAACTGGAAACTTTGAGTTCACAGAATACTAGGATACTAGATAGATTTTCTTCTGCAGATTCCATCCTTAATTTGCTCCACTGATAGGAAATATTAGCAAAGAAGATAAAACAGCATACCACAAAATATAATCACATTGAGTTCATACCAGGATTACAGGTTTGATTTAATTAATATTAAATCTTAAATTTAATTAATTAGAATTGGTAACAAAAAAACTAAAAAATTACATCAAAGAATAGAAAATTTGACAAAATATAACAAAGGCAGGAACTAACTTTTTAAAAAATGATATATAGCATGTATTTAAAACCAAGAGTTATCATTATGCATAAAACAGAAATAAACAAATCCTTTCTAATAAAATTATGAGTAAATCAAGGACAGCCATTATAATCTGGTTATAGCAATAAGACAAGAAAGAGAAATTGAGAGAATATGCACAAGTAAAAAAGAAACAAAATTATTACTGTCTGAAGATATATGATCATGCCCTTTAAAAATCCTAGTTAACCAAAAAATTAATTAAAATGATAAATTCAGCAAAATTGCAGATTACCAAATAAATCCATACAAATCATTATCATTTCTAAATAATACCAATAAAACTCAATAATAAGAGTCAGAAAGAGAAATTCCATATAACATTACTATAGCATATATAAAACACTTGTGAATCTATGTCACAGAATACAAATATACGTATGCATAACTACAAACCATTGTTTACAGAAATAAAGACAGACCTGAATAAATAAATAATCTATATAGGAGGAATCAGTACAACAAAAACTATAAGGTTACCTAAATAACTAACTTAGTATTATAACATTAAAGCCTACCAAATAATTACTTTATAGAACTAGAAAAAATAATAAAATTCATATAGAGGCAAAAAAGATCAAGTGGAGATTAGTAGTGTCAAAGTTCCATCTTTATTTTCACTGGCCTTTAACTGAAATTTAGTGGTTCCTTTATTAATGAATGTAGATAACAAACCCGAGCAGTATTGCCAGTAGCAGTTAATTGGTAACTAATAGAAATGACAGGTATCTTCATATCATGTTACGGTTTTTATAGATATTCCAAAATGTCATTTGTATTTATCCCTACTTTGATATTACTGTAGTTATTAGACCTGCTATTAGATCTCACATGATTACAATGTTCCTGTCTATAGACTGCATTTCAATATAACTGATTTCCTTTGTAATCTTATAAAATTTTAAAATATATAAATATAATATATATATATAAATATAATAAATATAAAATGTATTTATTTTCTGTAGTTAAAAATATTATTCTGAGAAGAGGTCAGTTTTTATCAATCTGCCAGAAGGGTCCATCACACACACACACACACACACACACAAACACACACACACACATACATTAAAAATCCCTGCTTTAGAGTTGTTGCCCATTCCATTTTTTATGATTATATGTGGTAGGACATTCTCTGCCATGCTCACAACTAAATTTTTCTAGTTAAGACTCTGCCCACTTAAGATATATATAACAAAAGGAAGAATGATGTTTTATCACGTGATTTTTTTTTTAAGATCATAAAACTTGAAAGAATTTTTTCTTGCTATCACTGGGGATTTCTAAACAGACAAATATCCATTGGTACCAGATTTTGTTTTTCTGTTCTAATTTTAAGTATTTCTTGAGATGATGCTTGAGAAGCCTTCTCTAATGCTTCTTGAGAAGTAAAAGCATCGTCAGACCAATCAATAAGTCTACTGACTGTCTTGCAGCAATCAATACAGCAGGAAAGAATGCCCTGATGAAATTTAAGTACTTTATTCATTCTGGAGTCTGAGAAGCATGGGAGGGCGTAGGTGTATTTACAGAGAGTCCCAGGACATAAAAAGTATGGATGCGGGGGGGATTATTGGTATTTGTAAAAAAAAGATGCTACTTAGAGACACAGTTTTTTTGTCAGTTTTCTTGTTATTCATCAATAAAATTTAAGTAATTTACTCATAGATATAAATATTAGCCTACAAAGCTTCCAAATTAAGGAATTTCCATTGATTATTTAAGAGATTCTCATTTCAAGAGCCTTTCTCCTTTGGTAATTATTGAAATTTTCAACCTACTAGGATCACCCTAATTATTTGTTCATTTGATTTGAAAACTGTTTGTTTCACAATTTTAAGTGGGTTATTGAGAATCCTTTCTAACATTTCCCCTTACGAGTTCAAAATTTAAACTTACACTACCATTTCCAACACATTTTATCTCTAAAACAAATCTCATCTCAATTGGTGTGACAATTTTCAAAGTAAAAGCGTGTTGGAATTCATGAAAAACACTCAGGAAGAAAAAAATACCTAAAAATAAATTTTGAAAACTGATGTCAGACTATAAATGAACTATTTTCTTCCTTGTTAATAGGATATTGTTCAGTCATGTCTGATTTCTTCAGGACTCCATTTTGGGGTTCTCTTGAAAAATTATTAAAGTGGTTTGCAATTACGTTCTCTAACTCATTTTAGATGAAAAACTGAGGCAAACAGGGTTAAGTCATTTGTCCTGAGTTACAAAGCTAGTCTCTAAGCCAGATCTGAACTCATGAGTTTTCCTGATCCCAAGCCCAATACTCTAACCACCACACCGTCTAGGTTATTGAACTGAGTTCCCAGTTCCCATCCCTTAGTTTCAATAACCTGATCCACAAAACGAGGTGACTGCATCGGAAGATCTATTAAATCCTTTGCAGTCCAAAATTCTACAGTTTCTATTGGAGATTAGTTATAGGATAGGAAAAGAATAGTAACTGTCTATTTGATCAGCATATCTATTGATGTATCATCTGAACTATCAGGTCCCTAATTTAATGTATGATTAATGCACCTAATATAAAAAGGAAAAAGTGATAAATATTATTTCAGGTTACAGATTAAAGTTTGTTGTTCAATCATTTTTCAGTCATGTCTAACTCTTTTTGATCCCATTTGGGGTAAGAGTTTAAAATTCAAAATAATTTTTCAGCATACTATCACAAGACAAATCCATTAAGAGTTCTTGTGCAGTGACTAAAAGTATTCTGGTTATCCATTTCAAGTGAGTTCCCTATTCATATTTATGAATGTATAGCTCATAAAAATAAAATCAGGGTCTCTTCTGTTTAATAAATGTTTTTACATTTTTTCATTTCACTTAAAGTATTGAATTGTGAAATAATAATACTCAATAAGTAAGAAGAATATTTCTTAAGTCATAAATATAGAAACTAGAGAAAGCATGTTAAGAACAGTGGATGGCTCTTTCTCTTTTAAAATCATATAATTCTTATCATGAATTAGAGCTATAACTAGGACAGAGAAGTCAACATTTTGCCCCAGGATGCCACATGAGGTCCTAATGATTGGAGGAATAATATTTGTACTTTCTACCTTATGGAGTTGTTGGGGGAAAAAAACTCTCTGCAAAATGTAGTGGTAAGTCATGGAGACCTTGAGTAACCACAAGAAAGTTCACTAAATGTAGCTTTATAATCTCAGAACAAATGACAATATTTGAAAGCAAATGTGATGGCCAGAGCATTTATTTAACATGAATATCTATATCCACAGATATTATGAAAGTATTTGATAATGAAATGTTAAACTGAGTGTCCTGGGAAAAAAAACCCTTGTGGCTTTCCACTTCACTTAGTTTTAGTTTCTTTAAAAGGTCAAGGTAGTGTTAACTAGTTTAGTTTTCTAATAGCCCTTGAAACCAATTTGAAATATCACTGCTAATGGCTCATTAAGTTATTCTTCTCTTCAAGTTCTAGAATTTGGAGGCTAAAAGCCAGACTGATCTCAAAATTTAACTTTTACACCTTCTTATTCCCATCTACAAAAATATCATAAAAGAAGGCTTATTCTTCTTAGCTAATAAAGAAGCTTAGCTCTACTTACCTTTTTTTAGACTGTTTATACACATCAAGTGAAATACAGTGGAGTTATAGTCTGAAATAATTATTTGTAGACAGATTCAGAGATTAAAAACTGAATTAGGAACATCACCAGACGAGCACCCATCTTCTTCACCAGTGGACAAACACCTGTTTGGGAACATTACACACCTGAGAGCTTTGTAAAGAGTAAATCATGAAAGCATCCATTTATTGTCTTTGCTGACCCGCCTGACATCTGTCCTCGAGATATGATCCCTTCCTTCTAACTCTCTTGTCACTTGTCTGATTTTTTTTTAACCTCTTTTGATAGAATTACATGTCATCTATTAATTCTTCAATTTAAAGTAAAATTCAATTAACCTTGTGAGAATTCTGCAACACTCCTTAAAATAACTGGAAAAACCCTGAAATAGAAACATATCCAGGATCAGAAATCATTGTCTGAAGAGTCATTCCCTTCATCCATACACGACATTCCAATTACATGTTGTGATAACACTCAATCGCTTTTTTTTTTGATCACTAAATATCTATTAATTCATTCAAGATTAAATATAGTAGATCAGAATTTTGTGCTCCTATTAAAAATACACATTTTAGATTTTGATAACTTCTTGTGTGAGCCATGGGTTAAGTTCAGACCAAATCTGAATTTTAATAGTCCTTTTTTCTTGTATACCAAAAATGACTCCTTCCCTTGTCTAATGACTCCTTCTCTTACAGTCATCTTTATTTTCACAAAAGTCAATTCCAAACTGCTTTTTCCCTCTTTTTCCCAGTCAACCACTGATTTTAGTGCCTTAAATGTGATTTAGAAGAATGCATGTTCAGACCAGGAAATCACTATGTACTTCAACAACAATACTATATGATGATCAATTCTAATGGACGTGGCCACCCTCAGCAATGAGATGAACCAAATCAGTTCCAATGGAGCAGTAATGAACTGAACCATCTACACCCAGGGAAAGAACTCTGGGAGATGACTATGAACCATTACATAGAATTCCCAATCCCTATATTTTTGTCCACCTGCATTTTTGATTTCCTTCACAGGCTAATAGTACACTATTTCAAAGTCTTATTCTTGCTGGACAGCAAAATAACTGTTAAGACGTGTATACTTATATTGTATTTAATTTATACTTTAAAATATTTAACATGTATTGGTCAACCTGCCATCGGGGGGAGAAAATGGGGGGAAGGAGGGGAAAAAAGTGGAACAAAAAAAAAAGGTTTGGCAGTTGTCAATGCTGTAAAATTACCCATGCATATAACTTGTAAATAAAAACTATAATTAAAAAAAATAAAATTAAAAAAAGAAGAATGCATGTTCAATTTAGAGTCAGAGGAGTCCATTTAAAATCACAGCTCTACCACTGGTACCTGGGTGACCTTGGACAAATCACTTAACATCTCAAAAAATGTGCATCCTCATCTATAAAGAAGGAAGGAAATGTGCATGTATCAAGCACCCACTATATGGCAGATATTATTTTTATAAATATCTCATTTGATCCTCATGACAACTCTCTGAGATAGGTGTTACATTTCAATACTTTGAAAAAAAAACTCTAAAGTTCCCAAAAATGTTAGTAAAGTTGATTTTTTAAATCTATAGCATCCATATATTGCTGCAATCTTCCAGTTTTCTTCCTATGTGAAAAGAATTAGTCAATTAAATATTTGAGAAAAGGAGTCATTTTCAAGTTTTAATTTAAGCCAGATTAATTATAGTGAATATTTGCAATCACTACAATTAATCACATTTAAATATAACACTAATCTCTACTATATGTGCATAATAATAATAAGAAAAAATGTGATAATGTATGTGGGTCTAAATTATATACATAGTGCCCAGGACCCTCTCAGTGACATATCCTTTAGATGTCATGAATTCATGGGATTTTAGTACAAAGGATGGACTTAATTTCTCAATTGTGAACACTTGTTTCCACAGAAACCAAGAACCAAGGAAGAAATTAGAAATATTTAGCCAGGAAAAAAAAAGAATGCCTGAGGGACATAATAGCTGTTTTTCAAATATTTGAAAGTCTGTCATGAGGGAGATTAGAATCCTTCTGTTTGGCCCCAAAAGGCAAAACCAAGGATAGTGAGAAGTTAAAAAGGCAAATTGAAGCTCCGTTGGGGTGGGGAGACTTCCTAATAAACAGAGCTGAGCCCAAGAAGAATGGGTTGTGCTGGGACATGGTAGGTTCTCCTTCAAATAAACTGGGTGCAGAAAGCAGATGGAGATATGTTACAGTGAGGATTCTCCAATTATGAGTTGGACCAAAAGATCCCTGAAGTTTCTTAGCAGCTCTCAATTTTCTTATGGTTCCCATTATGTAAGAAGCGACTAATATCACCCTTGTCCCAAACTCCTACCTTCCAACCCTCAAGACACTGAGTATTCTGATCTCCTTCCTGCCTAGGGCTCCATATTGAACATAATAGAAAAGAGGCACAAGTAATTATATTTATTTATATTTCTATTCATCTGCCCTTCCTTATTCATCCTTCTGTCTCCTCAGTACTAGAGAGAGGGGAACTTTAGAGGGAGGATGAAGGAAAAATGAGCAAACAAAATAAACATCACCTAATCTTAGGTCCTTTTTAATTTCTGGTTCTGATCTGTGATGATGAATATAAGGAACTCTCTCCCTCCACCAATTCAGATCACAATTATCTGCTTTAAATCTACATTATCCATATATTGCTGCAATCCTCCCCTGTAAAAAGAATTTGTCAATTATATCTTTGGGTAAAGGAGTTGTTTTCAAGTTTAAATTTAAGCCAGATTAATTATAGTGAATATTTGCAATCATTATAATTAATCATATATAAATATAACATTAATCTCTATTATGTGTTCATAGTAACAATGAAAAAATGTGATAGTATATGTGTCTATAAATTATATATATAGCACCCAGGACCCTGGAGATACTGGAAGTGCTGAAAGATTCACAACTTTTCCATAAACATAGAATTAATACGGGCAAGAGAATATACTTGAACCCACATTTCCCAAACAAATAGCTGGATCCTCTTTATTCATTACACTGTGCTGTTTCCCAATTTGCTCTTGTAAATCCTCCATTGTAAATCTTGCCAATACATTTAAAGTCTACCTCGAGGTGTCTTTCTCTTAGTATAGATACTAGTGGAACGCATGGTCTAGTCATTAATCATACCATCTGTCACTACATACCAGTTTCTCATCTCATTTTCCATTCATACATTTCCCTAATAATATATCCTTTATTCCACTTTTCCATGCTGTTCTTCATCAGTAAAATATTACAGCTTACTCATTCACCATTCATCTTTCATTTGCCCTCTAGGCAACATGCAACTTTATTTAGAAGTAATGGCTTTTCATACTTCTCACTGATCATTCACTGGAAGAATACTATTGTTAGAAAGTTGGGCTTTTTATGCAGGAAGACTGCTTGGCTCATTGAAAATACTCTTTAATTTCTCAAAAACCATTTATTCTGCTTTTCTTCATATCAAATTTTGTAACCAAATAAATATCCATGTGCAAATATGCTTGGTATCTATCTATATGTATGTACACATTATCACACATACTATGGGTTGACTATATGTTTCCCACCAAACTGACATTCTTCTTCCACTTGATCTTTTCTGTGTGAATAGCTAGATCGAAATTTTTTGAGTGATCATGTCCCTTCTTCAATAGGCTGAGCAATGTCACAGAATGTAATGGAGTCAGAATGTCATCATCAAACAGGAACATCTAGAGAATGTTCAAGTCTAGAGAATCCTTCTCTTTTGGTTTTCACAGTAGCAAATGCCTTTAGTGAACATGCTGTCCCACTCTCTCCTTCTTCTTTGAGCTTGAATAAATAAGTTTAAGTTTCTAAACTAGTGTGTAACTCTTTGATAATATAACTCCCCCATCTGACAAGGAAATGAGAACTGTTTGTAAAGGACATCTAGGCTTATTTTGGTCTTCTCATTGTGGTGATCAGTGTATAGAAATTAAACTCTCTTGGGAAATGGTCAGTCTGTGTCAATGACTGTCCTTTTATTGTTTTCCATTTTATGACATCAAAGTTTATTGAAACTGTAAGATCTTAGTTCTATTAATAGTAATGTTTTATTTGCATTTTTATTCTAATTTGTTATTGATTTTGATTAACATCTCAAACATATTACTAATACACAGATGGCTGATTCAGAAATAATTTCCACATCTACAACCAGCAAAACTGTCATATTTCATGACACATAACTCTCTTCTTGAAGAAATAATTCCCATAAATCAGTGTGTATATGTGTACCAGTGTGCTAGGCTAATGCTAGCGTCTTTGTTTCTATTGCTAATCCATATTTTCCAACATTGTTTTTGGTTGTCCTTTTTTATGCTTACCTTTACATTAATGACAGCAAGAAGTAATGTTTATGTTGACTTCATTTTGATTGTGATTTTGGGCTCTTCTGCAATAAATGCTGACATTCAAGTGCAGCTATTTTCTTCATGATTATCTCTTTTGCAAAGGCCATAAAGAACAGGCTAACACATAATGATCGCATGACCATGAAATTCTATTTCTTGTTGACATTCAGCCAGCTCCTTTGTGAGCTTCTCAGAGAGAAACCCATAAACCATCCTTCCATCTATTTGTAACTTCATTTTATTTTTTCATTTCATGTATATTAAGAAGTCAACACTGGCCTGATTCAGTTTTTCCAATTATCTATTTGTGGGTCACTGACTAAGTATCTTGTATTTGGGGTAACAATGATTAAAACCATGTTTGTTGAGAGTCTAAAAATGGTTGTCTTCTTATTCCCTTTCCCCCTTTGTGAGGCACTATATAATATTATTATTACTTAATAAAATGGACATGGTAGAACTTCTCAGAGCTTATATTTCTCCGATTAGGCCTTCAAGGAACCAGGATCATTTCCATGCTGAAGTGAGTCAAATGAGTTGAATTCTGTAGACTTATTTCTTCACAAGACTTCTTTTTTCAAATCAATAAGACTGTAGTCTTGCTAATAACGTGCATTTCTCAAACATATATATAACTGTGGACTTAACAATTTGTCATTTTTTAGTCATATCCAACTCTTCATGACCCCATTTTCTTGGCAAAAAATAATAATTAGCAATTTCCTTCTTCAGCTCATTTTACAAATAAGGAAACTGAGACAGAGTTAATTGGCTTTCCCAAGGACACACAGTTAGTTTCTGAGGCCAGACTTGAACTTGAGAAGAGTAGTTCTTGACCCCAGGCCAGGCTTTATCCACTCTACCCACCATGCTAAAAAATATTAGCTAGCATATATACAGTGTTTTAAAGTTAGCAAAGTGCTTTACAAATATCAACTCATTTCATATTGACAACAACACTGTGAAATAAGTGTCACTACATCCTCATTTTACAAATGAGGAAATTGAAGTGGACAGAAGTTAAGTGACTTCTCCAGTGTTACACAACCCAGTAAGTGTCTGAGGCTGCAATTGAACTCAGACTTTCTTATTTTTGCCTTGAACCATATAATAACAAACACCTGGTGCTAATTCATTTTTCATAATTCAGCTTTCTAACATAATTTGCAGAAACATTTTGTAGTATCAAGTACAAACAATCTTATGTGTAATGCTCAGCATAATAAGTACCCTGATTCAATTATTATTTATTGACAGTCAGCTAAAGTACCTGTCCTTTTTTGAGACTTATCCAAACTCTACTCCATAAAAGCCCTCCTGAAGTCACAACTCTTTGATGTGACTTTCTCCATCCAGAAAGGCCCTTAAATATAAGTTCCTCGAAGGCAAAGAATGCCTTCAATTTTTTATTTATAACCTCAGAGCTAGCACTGTGCTTGATACATCTAAGGGCTTAATGAATGGCAATTTTATTTTTATTCATTCCACTGGGCTATCCCATAGGTCTTTCAAATTCCAAATGGCTTTCCCATTTCTCTTGAGAACATCACTATTTGTTTAGCCACCCTGGTTCACAACCTCAGAATCATTCTCTATTCTTTATGCTCTCTCAGCCCAAACTTTCAATCTCTTACTACATCTTTTCAATTCTCTCTCACAAATATGTCCTTTGGATTTATCTCCTCTCTACTCTCACTACATAAATCTTTGGCTTCATAGAGCTACTCCACTGGAGACCCATTGCAACTGGTCAATTGGGCAATGCAACCTTTTCTTTGCTTTTTCTTCCTTGCTTCCTTGTTTCCTTCCTTCCTTCCTTCTTTCCTTCCCAACCTCCCTCCTTCCTTCCTTCCTTGTTTCCTTGCTTCCTTGCTTCTTTTCTTCCCAACCTCCCTCCTTCCCTCCTTCCTTCCTTCTTTCCTTCCTTCCTCTCCCCCCTTCCTCAAATAGGTATCACACTTTTACCTGTAGGTGCTCTGCCCAAAGAAATGTAAATTTTTATTTATGATCCCTGAAAAGACATAGGACATCTTGGGGTTGGGATTTCTTTCTTGAGGACAGTGCCTTAAATTCAAATTACTCTGACTCTCCAAAATTGGCCCACAACAGATCCAAAGCAAAGCTCTACTTGCTTGGGCCAGGATTGTGAATGTAAATATAATCATTCATGTTTTGGTCAGTAACCCGGAGGGATTTTTTTAACTAGGTAAAAGAAGTCATTTCTTACCTAACCTTAATTAGACTTGTCTATTATTGGATATTGTTAATTGTTAATTAGACTAATTAGCCTACCTTGAAAAGGGCAGTGTATATAGAGTCATCACTGATCCTTCTGATCTATGTCTTGCTACTGGACCTAGATGGCTCTGGGAGGGAAAATGAGGCTGGTGATTTTGCACAGCCTTTTCTCACTTAAATCCAATTCACTTGCATGTCATAGCAACATCTTCCTAGTGTCCTGATGTCCTCTTTACAACAATAGCAAAATTCATCTTAATTCAGACTCTCATAACATCTTGCCTAGACTATTAATTGACTCTTAATTGGTCTCCCTGCATTCAGGGCCTATCCTCTCCTATTTGTATTTGTCCTCTATAAATTGCCAGATAAATATTCCCAAAGTCAGGGGCTGCCTCATGCCTCTGGGATAAAATACAAACTGTTTTTCTCTAGTATGAATGAATGAAGTTTTTATTGACTGCCTACCATGTACAAAGCACTGAAGATACAAATAAAAAAGATAAAGACAGTTCATTCTCAAGAAACTATCTGAAAATCAGATGGAAAAGTCCCACAGTTCTTGGGGTTCCATGACAATGCAGATGTTTAAGCATCTTTTTTAAAAGTTATTTCCACTGATAAAATCATTTCAGTTTCTAATATTGAACTTGTGGATAATGCTAAGGTAGCAAAAAAAAAAAAAATTCTAGTGATTTAGCACCTGCATAAGGAGTCATCAAGTTGTATTTCCAGAAGGATTGCTTCCCAATGGTGATATCTGAGGGCACTGATCTGGACATATTGATATTTTTAAGGCTTTTGGGTTCAGATCTTTGGCTGACCCAATCAAGGTCAAGGTAGAGGTGTTAGTTTGGCTTATTCTGCACCTGCTGCTTCCTGTCAATTCCTTGGGGTGCCTTACTGCTTCAGCTAGACTGACTGGTCTGCCCTGTGTTTGGAAGTTGGCTGCCCGTTGGTTGGAATGACCATCCCCTTCTTCACAGGAATTGTTTCCTTGGTGAGAGCTTTGAGATCTGGATTAGTCCAGAGGGTGGGTACTGCTATTCTCAGAACCCTGGTACTCATCTCCCTGTTGGTTTCCACCAGGTGGATTTCAGTTGTTAGAGGTGATGAAAATCACCTTTTGTTGATAGAACCTGAAGGGAAAAAACTATCTTTGTTTTAATTTGTATCCTTAGCACCTGTCACATAGCATTTTAAATATTTAAAAATAAATGTTTGTTGATTGACAGATTGATAGATTTGGTATTTAAAGCTTTATATAGTCTACTTTCAGCCCACTTTTTCAGGTCAATGACATTTCACTTCCCTTCATGCATTCTACATTCCAAGCTGACCCAGTTGTTTCCGTAGGTGACATTCTCTCTCTCTTACTCCTAATTTGAACAAGCTGTCCCTCACACCTAAAAGGCCTTCCTTCCTTCCCACCATGTCTAAGAACACTTAGTTCCCTTCAAGGCTCAACTTGAGGATCATTTCCAACAACAGACCTTTCCTGATTCCCTGCTACTATGACTACTACTAATAACTATCATTATTAATATCATATATATTGTGTAGTCATAATAGAAATAATAACTATTATTATCATTATCATCATTACAAAACAGGTGATAGATCAAGTAGAGTGCCAGTTATAAAAACCTGAGTTGAAATCTAGTCTCCCCAGCTGTGTGAACAAGTCCTTCAACCCTACTTGCCTATTTCATATGTTGCTCTTATTCCCACTAGACTTTGGTAAGTAGGAAATGTGTCTTATATTTCTTTTTAATCCCCCCAAACAACTAGCACAACATTGAGCACACTATTTAAGTCCCAAAAAGACTCATAGTAAACTGAGAAGAATATCAGCCATGGAGTCAAGAGATATGTGTTTTAGTCTCAGAGATGGAGCTAGCTAAAAGAAGAGTTGGTGTGAGGAGGAATGGAGCCAAATTCGGAATCAGAGGCTCCAGGTTCAACTTCTGGCTCTTTGCATTTTCTTCCTAATTACTGGGAACCAAGTCATTTAAGCCTCTGAGTTATACTGGAGACCTCTTAGGTCTCCATAATTCTAGGACTGCATGGTGCAGCAATCTTAGGAACTGGATTCCTTCCTGATATGAAATGAGATGTTTCTTTGGTTTGGATTGATTCACCTAGGGCACACAAAACTAAATTCTCATCCAATTTTCTGGGGCTGGGATAAGCTCCATATCCACTTCGGCTTTCATGCTGTTAACATCTGCTCTTCTGCATCTGCCATTAGTTTGCTAGCATTGCTTTCCCCTTCATTGGCTGGGAAAAGACAAGTGGGGATTAAAATCTCTCAAGCTGGGAGAGTTATAAGGAATAATCAATTTGTCTGAAATTCTCCTGATTCTGGAATTTTTTTTTAACAAGTTTCTTCTCAGTTCCATAGGAGGGGGTCAGCAAACACACTCCACCATGAATTGAGAGAGAATCAGACCACCATAACCTTTCTTCTACAGCTTTGGCTGAGTTTTCTGCTATGTTAAGTATGTTCTCTTTTAGACTCATGGAGACTGTAGCAAAAACCTGTCTTCAGACTGTGAAGAGGGTTTTATTTCATTCAAGCAGCTCTCCCATGAATAAACTTAGTTTTGCTCCATCTGCAGAATTGGAATAGTTTCTTAAGAACACAGGCACGTTCCTTCTTGAATTTCACAATAACTCCAGATTGCAGTCACCCTTTGCAAGCTGAAATCCAGCTCCTTGGCTTAGCGTAGGATATGGAGCCGCTCTAATTGATACTTGGAACAGCTCTCTAAATGAAAATCTGGCAGTTTTAACTTCCAAGCATGAAGTAATGAAGTACTTTTCTCACTTAAAAGTATTACCCTGATGTATCACTCCTCAGCTCAAAATCTTTCAATGACTTCCTTTTGCCTATTTATCATATTATATTGTCTTTTTATTTTATTTTTCATATTATTTGTTGTATTATATATTATGTTATATTAATCATATATATTATTGCTTTCTTTTTCAAAGAATACCAATGACATGATAGGGTGACATCTTGACCTGTGATTTAATTGAATTTGTGAGGCAGAATTGCACAAAGTCAGCAACTTCACTCTAATTTCCAGTCATCAAAGTTCATTGGAAGCAAAAGTGTATGAATTTGGTGTTTTTGATGTTGAACCAAGCTTTAAGTGAGCCACAGCACCTTCTTCAGCCACTTTCAGGCCACTGGAACAAATTATTCTTATCCTCCCATTCTGTCATATGCATGGGGTAGACATCTCCCTAACTCATTGATGGGTTTAAGCCAATCTTCCAAGAGAGTTCCATCAGAATGTGGCTGCTGCACATGCTGCAGCTTCTCGGAGCCAGGGATGAGTGTTGGGTGATCAGCTGGCCATCTAAGGTGGATGAGAAGCTCTCACACCAGAAGTGCTGGTCCTCCCTCAACATTTCATATACCATTTTGGGAATCCTAGAGAATCAGCTTAAAAACTGCTTGAAACAGTTGCAGTATATAAATACTCACAACATAAACCAACATAAGTCATGATGAGCATTTCTATGTTACCAACAAAGCCCAGCAGCAAGAAATAGAAAGAGAAATCCCATTTAAAATCATTATTGACAATATAAAATATTTGTAAATCTACCTCCCAAGTCAAATCCAGGAACTTTATGAATACAATTACAAAATACTTTTCACAAAGTACATATTGTACACAAAGTACAAATCACAAAATAAAGTCAGATTTAAACAATTGATAAATTATCAATTGTTCATGTTTAGGCCAAGCCAATAGAAAAATGACAGTTCTACTTAAATTAGTCTACTTATTCAATGTCATGCCAATCAAACTGCCAAAAAATTACTTTATAGAGCTAGAAAAAAACAATAACAAAATTCATCTGGAAGACCTTTTTTCCACCCTTCTTTTCTGACTTCCTTTCTTTTTTCTCATGCTTTCTTCCTTTTTAATCTGATTTTTCTCGCCCAACATGACAAATACTGAAATACATTTAAAAGAATTGAACACATTTAATCTATAGCAGATTGCATGCTGTCTTGTGGCAGGGAAGATAAGGAAGGAAAGGAGTAAAATTTAGAACACAAAGTCTTACAAAAATAATGTTGAAACCTATCTTTACATGTATTTGCAAAAATAAAATACTATTGAGAAAAAAACACTTTGTATACCTCCTTCTGCATTATCAATTAAGAGGAAAAACAAAGATGAATAAAGAAAAATAAAGATGAAAGCATCAGAGATCTAAAGCCAAAAAAGATCTCTGAAGTCCATTTGTCCAACTCCTTCATTTTACACATGAGGAAAAAGCAAATCTCAGAAAGATTAAGTGACTTACCTAATGTCTCACAGGTAGAAAATGCCAGAGTGAGGTTTCCCTCTTTTCACTGAGTTCAGTGACTCCAGAGACAGTGTTTTTTTTTTTCTTACTATACAATTCTGTCTCTCTCTGAGGGAGATATGGAGGTCAACCTTCATGGTATTACCCTACCTTCCCAATCTTGTTTCATATTATCACCTTTCTTCTTGGGCTATTTTCCAGACAAAATTGAATAAATACTCGTTATCTATTTTAAACAGCTTCCATTATGCTTTCCTGCTTTTGTTTACACTATTTTACCATACTCAAGTATTAACCTCCTGATTGGTAGATACATATTATAGAAACTCCTCCATATCTCACTGTAGGATCTGCTTGTATTTGGCCTAAAGAACCTAAGCCTGGAGAGGTGATAGACTTTAGACAAAGGCCAGCATATAACCTTGAGGCACCCAGGCCAGTTCTTTAAGGTTAAAACATCTTGAGTAATTTATCTTCAGGAACTTAAATAAACTACTCAAGAGAGCCTCATTGAAGGGGCTGGCTACCTCACCAATGCAGGTGTCCAGGGTAGTTAGTTGCCTTAAGTCACATACAAGTCCTTTAAGGCAGAGTCTCTTTGGAATCTCTCCCTTGGAGGTCTTCCCAAAATTTCCCCAGTTATTTAATTCAGATGTTGGCACTTCCCTGTATTGATGATATTTTTCTTTCAATATTATTTTCTTTTTCTCTTTGTTAGTATACTTATTTTTTTAATATTATTATTGTATTGTTGTCATTGTACTATTCCACTTTTATTATAATCATTAAACTATCTTATTAATCACTAAACTGTCTTATTAAACTAAAAATGGTGACATTGCAGGAGTGAAGCCAAACCTCATAATCCCTTAATCAGATACTTCCCTTCCCTGTGTCTATACTGAAATCTTCCCCATCTTTTAAAGATTAGCTCAAATATCACTTCCATCATGAGGGCGTTTCTGATCTCCATCATCAGTAATGACCCTTCCCCTTTGCTGCAAATAAACAGCACTTGGTTTGGATCTCCTTTTGCGTTTGTGATGTATTGGCCTGCATATGCATTACTTTCCCCTACCAGATTGTGAGTTCCACATGGACAGTAACCATGACTTATTCAATCTTTGCATTTCCCCCCAATGCCCATCCTGGTATTCTTTACATAATATGTATTTAATAGATATTTGTCAAAGTAAAATGATATCTTTTTGTTGATGGCATTATTGATATAAGAATTTCAGGATTGTTTCTTTTAGGTAAGAGTGTTTTTAACATGCAGCACCATATGGAAAATTAATTTGCAGATATACTGATAAGTCTACTGTTTCCTTGGAAACACCTGACAACCTGAAAACCTCTAAAATTCAAAAATTATGGCATGGACCCTAGGGGCCAGTCCATTTCTGATCACATGTAAGGAAAGTGGTAAGTTGAGTGTGACATCTTTACTTTCATATTAACTCTGGGCAGAAAAAACTCCCCAATTACCGTACAGGAAATACTTTCCAGCC
The DNA here is from genome assembly GCF_902635505.1 of Sarcophilus harrisii. Taxonomy (NCBI): domain Eukaryota; kingdom Metazoa; phylum Chordata; class Mammalia; order Dasyuromorphia; family Dasyuridae; genus Sarcophilus; species Sarcophilus harrisii. Next base: position 26,030,601 of record NC_045431.1, read on the forward strand.
AATATTAAACTATTCAATTTAATTCAGTAGATGTTCATTAAGCACCTTCTCTAGACAAGACACTATGCTACATCCTGAGAATACAAAGATAAAAAATGAAATAGTCTTAGTGCATTTTCTCATGAACCTAATAATCCAATGGGGGAAGGAAAAACGCATATGCAAGTCAACTTCATGGAGAGTAGAGTATAATAAGAGCAAAGAAAAAAATCAGATAAAATGCTTCAGAAAAAAAATAAAGAAAAAGGCACTCTCAGCAACATTTGGAAGACTTTATAGAGGAAATGGTACCCAAGCCAAATCTTGAAAGAAGAGCATGATTTTAACAGGTGAAGAAGAGAGTATGTAGTCTATACCTGAGAAACTGACTGTTCTGATGCACAAAAGTTGGAGAAAGCAGGGCAAGATAAGGAAACAGATAGTAATTATTTTATATGAAATTCAGATTGTATAATAGGAATAAAAGTGTGTTAGGCTGGAAAGATAGGTTCAAGTCAGATAAAAATCAGAAAAAAAATGTGAAATCAGTTTAAGAAGAAATAGAAGTTCAGTTTTCAACATGTTGAGATTGAAGTGCCAGAAAGATATGCAAGTGGATCTGTTCAGTCAAAAGTTGAAAATATGTGTTTGAGAGTTACCTGAATAGAGTTAATAAGTAAAATCCTGAGAGGAGATCATCAAGAAAAAGGGTCTAGGAGAGAGATAAAAGACCAAAGCTAGAATACTTGATTCCCCCCTAAAGATCATACTTGGTACAGAGACTTAGTTATGAGTTTGCTCCAGTTTGTATACTGTGTCAAAAAAAAGTATCAATTAAAAAAGTGAGGACCAAAAATTAAAATGAGCGGGGTAAGACTAGTAATGTTTAATAGTCCCTTCAGTTCTTGAATCCTACAATTCCCCGAGTCATTATTAAGTGGAAGTTGGAGGGGAGGGGGGAGACAGGGGCAGTGATGTCTCAGAGGATTTTGTACAAGAGTTCCACACAATTTCTTTTTTGATGATCCAGATAAAGCAACGATTTGAGAAAATATTCATCAGATTTGCAAAGAAATTGCAAAGCAATACTTTACAAGCTAAGAAGAAAATGTAAAATAACCTCAATCAATTGGGGAAAAAGATTAATCCTAGCTGGATGTAATCATGCTTGCCTATAATCTTTGCTTCTAAAGAGACTGAGCAGGTGCCCTTGAGCTCAGTAGTTGTGAGCAGCAGTGATCTGAAGCCACTGTGATGTCCATATTAAATCCAGCAGCAACGCCACAAAGAGAATGACTGATGCAATCAGAAATGTAGCTTGTCGATCTTCTGTGCTGATGGGCAGAAGGATCAATCCATATGCAACTAATTGAACTTCTAGCCTGGGAAAGATGAGGAAACAGTCTCCAAAAAAAATAGCTGCAGTGAATCCAAATAAAAATCAGAAGTGACAAAGACAAGGTTATTAATCCACTAAGGCCAAGTTTTGTTGTTCAGTCAATGTCAGTCAAGTCTGACTCTTTGTGACTTTATTTGGTGTTTTCTTGGTAAAATTATTGGAGTGAGGGACAGCTAGGTGGTGCAGTGGACAAAGCTTCAACCTTGAAGTCAGGAGGAACTGAGTTCAAATCTGATCTCAGACACTTCATACTTTCTACTTGTGTGACCCTGGGAAAGTCACTTAACTCCAATTGCCTCAGCAAAAATAAATAAATAAAAACTTAAAAATATATTAGAGCAGTTTTCCATTTCCTTCTCCAGTTCATTTTACAGTTGAGTAAACTGCAGCAAACAGTGACTTGTCCAGGATCACCTAGCTAATAAGTATCTGAGGCCAGATTTGAACTCAGGAAAATGAGTCTAACTCCAGACCTGGCACTGTCTCCTGCAACTATGCTGCTTCTTGTCTGCTAGAGGGATAAAATTTGGAACTGGTGAGTAAGAAAGATTTCAGAGTTCCCATTCGTATAAAACTGATGATCCTTTTTCTTAGATGTCTTTGCTACGTCAGTTATTTAAGAGTCTAGTAGCATCTGGATTATTCCATGGTTGAAGTCACATCATATGGGGCTGTTAACTTTAATTAGTTCCAAAACAGACCCCAAATCTCAAGTCAGTAATCTAGGAAAGTATGTGACATTTATCCTAAAAGGAATGGATTGAATAAATATAAATGGGTCAAGCAATATCCACAGGTGGGCAAGCCCTCCTTGCAGTGGGTCTGAAGCACTAGAGTTCTCTGGGAACAAAGCACATTAAACTTTCACCTCCTTGAAAGTAGGGGATTGTAGCAGAATTTCCTTTAAGTTCTTTCCAAATCTGTAATTCTATATCCTCTCACTTTCCTCATCATATTTAAAAGGCCTTTCTTAACCTTTGAAAAAATTAATACTTGTCTAAACATGGAAAAAAATACCTGTCACAGCACAATTCAAAAAGTTTGATTCTTCTGGGCCAGAGATTGAAATATATTATTTCCAGTGAGAAGCAACTTGTCTTTTTATAACTTTCTCAATATTACACATGAAAATTAGCTGTGCAAATGAAGCCTTTCTATAAGGTTGGAAGGAATCAAAATTAATACTTGTAGCTGTGAGAAGGTAAATAAAAAAGGCAATTTCATTCTAAGCTGTTTCCATTCCTCCTCATTCCTGAATTTAGGGGGGGATTTTTTTTTTGACCTACAAATACTTCCATTTCACATGAAGGTGAGTAGCCAGTTGTGACTGTGTTTTCCTTTCCTTTCTTATCTGTTAGGAACAGGCTTTCCATTTGTCCAGCTGTACTTTTGGGGGAGAGAAAAACCAGCTACAGGTGAGTTGTGACATTTCCACATACACAATACTGAGCTGCTACAAAGTTCTCCACTCTTTAATCGTGCTTCATCTATTGTGGAAATCTCAGATTTCCTGAAAAATTCTGAATCCTGGGCTTATGTAGAGAAAATTTATCAGCTTTAATACAATGATGAGTTAGAACCAAATTGGGCAACAGACAATTTCAGCCAAGCTCCTCAGTTAATAAATATCTGCATGATTCAAAAATGGATCACTTAATAATAGCCTTGTAAGGTTTAAGAACTGAGTAGGGATTTAGAGATTATTAAACCTCTCATTTTATAGATGATGATAAAAAAGGCCATGGGGATAATTAAGATCCCATTGTTAATTAGTAGAAGAATGATGATTGAAATTAAAGTGACTCTAGCCAGGTCCAGGTTCTTTTAATTTATTCCTCACCATCTTTGCTATCTAAAGTTTTATCCCACTTATTTATCCACTTCTTTTATTTATTCACCTGTTAGACATCATATTTTCTTTTCTGTGCCTAATAACTTTATCCAAAACAGTGCATAGAATTCACAATCAAGAAAAAGAAATGCCTGAGATGAGGATCAGAGAGGAAACACTACAACTAGATAAGAGAGGAAATGTCTTCTGAGATTAAAGCCACCAGAAGTTTAGACATCATAAGCAAAGTTAGCCATGTATGGGAAATTTTAGAAGGAGCCTATCCTACAATGTGATTTATACTGATAAGATTGAAAGGCTGAAATTTAGAAGAGGGATCATCCTTGCTCTGCTTGACCCCAGTGGCCAGAAAGGAAGTTGCAAAGCAGCTAATTTAAATTTCATGAATGGAAAATTTCCTGAAAATGAAAGTGAAATATTCTGTCTCTGAAAGTTGTTTATTTCCCCTAGTTGGAGGTCTTCAAGCCAATGGGGACCCAAATGGCCAGTTCAAGTTGGACAACACAGCTCCTTCCTTCTTTCTTCCTTTCCCTTCCCTTCCCTTTCTCCTTTCCTCTTCCCCCCTTCCTTTCCCCTTTATCTTTCCCCATTCTGTTCGTCTTTCTCCCTCCATCTTTCCCTTTCCCTATGTCCCCTTCCTTTTCCCTTTGTTGCCTGCACTCTTCTTTTTCCCCTTACCTCCTCCCTCTTCCCTCTCTCCTTTCTTTCTTTTTTCCCATTTTCCTTTCTCTTCCTCTCCCCCTGTCTACATAGATATCATACCCTTACCTGCAGGTGCTATGGACAAGAGAATATAATATTTTTAAACTCTAAAGCCTCCCAAGATATCTTGAGGCTAGATTTCTTTCTTAATGACCGTGCCTTAAACACAATTCACTCACACTCTAGTTGATTGCCAACAATAGGGTCCAGATCAAGCCCCACTAAGTCACAGTTTGGCCCCATGCGCTCTGAGTAAATGCAAATAACCATTGTTTCTGTTTTGGACAAAAAAGGTCTTCCCCCTTCCAGATTGATTTTTTTCACTAGTTGAAAAAAGCCATTCTCTGGCTCAATCCATACCTAGCCTCAATTACTTTGTTTCTCTAAAATGAGATTTATTAAGGACGTTAGATGTAAAAAGACCAAGGTCTCCTACTGCATCCAGGACCATCTCCAATCATCCTGATCTCTATCTTGCCACTGGATCTAGATGACTCTGTAAGTTTGCACAACTCTCCCTCATTTAAATTCAATTTACTTCCAAGTTATAGCATCATTTTCCCGATGTTGATTTGGTGTCCTCTTTGAGAATGAAAGACAAACAACAAGAAGAAACAGGCTACATGGCCTCCCATCAGACACAATATAGAGGGGATCATTAGTGATGAGTGGATTGGACTAGAAATCCCCAATTCCTTATAATTCTGGATTCTGAATTTCTGCTATGAAGGCAATTTCATAGGGTCCACAGTGATGGAGCCACCATAAAATACCAATGCAAAATAATTCAACAAGCTGAAAGTTATAGCATAGGAAATGCACATTGAAATAAGGAAAAGCAATGGAGTGACAAGTGCAAACAGTAGTTGGAACCTCATGGAGTCCAGATATTTGAGAGCTGATAAAGCTTAAATTTGTCAGTCTCCAGTTAGGCAGAGCAGGTACCATAAACATTCAGTCTGATGGATAGATATATCATTATAATGAATATTAGGTCATCATTTCAGTGGAGTACTCAGGTTGCCTGCCTGTCATCCCTTGCCCTAATAAAGCAATTGTGTTTGTTTGAATTTCATATAGATGTTCAACCAGCAGACCTGATCAAATTTTATTTCCCAAGTTATGAACAGTGATTTCCTCTTCACTACTGAAATGAGAATATACTAACTGGCCAAAATGATTTTTTGATCAACGTTGAAATTATAATCTAAAAGTTAATGAATTGGCATCCCAATCTGGAAATTGTAAAATACTACTACTAATTATAATAGTTGACAATATTTGTGCTTGTGTTTGAGGTTTTCAAAGTATTTTATATGTATTTTATTAAATTTATTATTTGTAATAATAATATTTATTATATGCATTGGTTTAAGGTATTATTATCATTATTACTATTACTATTATTTTTGTTGTATGTATAGATAGACTGAGCTTTGGATTCCAGACCTTCAAGTCTGAAAATATTAGATCTTGGACCTGTCTGTGATAAAGCTACACAAGTTGCATGATCCCGTAAGGTTTATAATAAGCATTTTCTCAGATTGCCTATCCAGCTGAGTACAAAACTTCTAAGGAGCTAGAATACCCAGGGTCAGCAATTAAAAAACCTGCTATGACTATGTGAGAAGGTATGATGTAAAAAAGAAATTCAAACTATTTGTCCGTACAAAGTGAAATAAAGAATTGATGTGATTATCTAAATAATTTAAAATAAATAATGTTTAATTTAATATATTTAATTAAATTTAAAAATAATAATATATTAAAATTAAATTAATTTAAAATTAAAATTAATTTTCCCCATTTCAGATCTGAAGTCCGAAAGATTCATCTTCTTGAGTTCAATTCTAGGGTCAGACTCTTAATAGCTATGTGGCCCTGGTAAAGTCACTTAACCCTGTTTGCTTCAGTTTCCTCATCTGTGAAATGAGTTGGAGAAGGAAATGGCAAACTACTCCAGTATTTTTTCCAAGAAAACTTCAAATATGATCATGAAGAATTAGGCACAATTGAAAAAACGACTGACCATCCCCAGTTGTTTGTAAGCTTCTTGAGAGCAGGAACTATTCATCATTTCTCTGTTACATGTTCCCCTACACCTTTCACCATCCATTGTACATACTCCAATTTCCAAATGGAGCTATGACTTTATCAGTTTGGATGTTCCCATGAATAATGCAACTCACAACCCATCCAAACTCATCCATTTTTGCAAACTTTCATCCATATCTATCATATATTTATTGCAATAGGTCAGATCAGTGTGCCTCGGAATAATTTACATCCTCCTGGCCTTGTGGGGATACCAGTGGAATGGTCTGTTTGTCATCTCTTCCTCTCAGCACTTGAACAATCCATTTTTCTTTTCCCTCATGCATTTCTTTGGTGACAACTTTTAGTAGTCTTCCCTTTGAAACACGTTCCCACTCATTGTGCATCACTCCATTGGTCTCTGTTTCTCTGTTCATAATGTTCAATGTTTAATTTTTCAGAGAATATAGTGTTCCATGACTTGAAGCAATAAACACACACACACACACACACACACACTAGAATGTTGGTAATAAAATGATAAGCCTTTGTTTCTGGGAGAAATTTGTGTTTATTAAAAAATACTTTTAGTTTCCTGAAAATAATTCTGTTCATCCTGATTAATTTGAGATCCAATCTCTTGTCCACCTGCATTTTCTCTACTACATAGAAATAGCAAGTGAGTTCTACAGGTTTATCCAATCACATATCACAATGTAGACAATAAATAGTCTTCATCCATTTGGTTTCCTGTTTGGATGGGCAGAGCAAACCTTTGAGTAGTTATTAATTTCTTCCAAGAGTCCCAGGGCCATCCTGTGGCTTGATGCAGCCAGCCTGTTATCACCCACAAACAGGATGATGATCTAGAAAATCTCTATATTGGATCTCCTCCATCACATTGACATACAATTTTGGTGGGTGATTATATTCCTGTTTTATGTCCCACTTTCCATTTATAATCAAAGGGTCACTGAATAGGATTGTCACCACTGTTACATCTTTTAAGGAATCTTGAATGAGTTTAAATATGGATGAGAGGCAACTTGTCAATAGGAAGCTTTTAAAGAAGCATTTTTTCCTACCAAATTGAATGCTTTCTTAAAAACAATAAATAAACGATAAACACAACATCCTGAAAATATTCACTGATATCTTTATGCCATTTTGGAGATCTCCAATGACTACTTTCAGGCTTGATCATCCAACCATTTCTAAATCTACTCAATTTTATTAATATCTCGCCTCACATTTTTCCATTTTACCTATAAGGGAACTTTGAAACATTTGAAGTTATGGATTTTATTTCTGGATATGGATATAGTCACATGTTAAATATACTTTCATTGTTCTTTCTATGTTGTACCTTTTACCTTCTATTACAGCAAGTCTGGTAGATCTATGTGGGCAATTGCTTTTTTCTCCTCATGTCTTTTCAGTTTTAAGTTCCCTCAGTCCACTCACAATTTCCCAGTCAAACATACTTTACCAAGGCTTGTTAGACAAATTGCTCCCTTTTCCAAGAATCTATACTGCCTGTATTTTGAGTAATGGTACAGAAATCTGCTTCTTTTTCTCAAATATTCTCTTCTTAACTAGATATTCACTTCCTCAACTTGACTTTCCCCTTTGTAGCTCCCATCTTCAACCAGGAGGAAGGATAGAGACAAAAATTACTCATGTTGAGATCATTTTCTTGTCCAAAAACATATATTAGTTACCAATTTTACCTTCGTTTCTAGTTGGCAGTATTGTTTGTCACCAATTAATTACTAAGAATTGGTATTAACAATCAGGTTTGACAATAATTACTGATTCCATTCCATCCCAGATATGTATATTGAGAAAACCACAGGACTCTATTGTTCATGTTGGGTAAGTTTGGAGTCCCCTCAGTATATCTCAGTAAGGAGTCATCAATCACTGTCACTATTCCTCTGTTACCGAAGAATATCTCTACTGAAAATATTTGTGGAACCACATCATTATCATCCCTTTGAGCACAGAGGGCTGCTTATTCCCAGAGGGTCCAGTTCACCCATCAAGGCAGAAGTTTTATTTATCATTACAAAGCTCCAAATATCTAGCAATCCTTCCATTCATTTTCTGTGTCCCATTCTTTCCTTCTAATGTAGGATGCTCCACTGCTTCTTTACCTTCATTATCTCCTTTTTGAAGCACTTTGTTCTTTCAAAGAACATTTTATTCCTCTGATAAACATGAATGGAAAAAGATAATTTCTAATCCATTCACCTTCTCTTCCTCAGTTTCTTTGATTATTAAATGAGGATCCTAACAGCAATACTTTGCAAGGTTTGTGGGAGGATCAATTAATATATGTATATATATATATATATATATATATTGCTTAGTACAGTACTTAGTATATAGTAGGTATTTAATAAATGTTTGTTCCCTCTCCCTCTTCCCTCTTCCAGCAATATTCAATTGTCATTTCAGCTGACACTTGCTACATACAGAAATGATATTTGTCACCAGCAAAAGCACAAACATGGCTCACTTTCACAGACACTGGGAAGCAGCGCTTCTCTGTTAGAATTCCTTTAGCCTCTTTGATTCTGTCTTATTTAGAATGTACTTCTTTAAAGATTCTCCTAAACACTTGTCAAGCTGTCAAAGCTGCCTAACAGATCTATGATGGAGGTTTCATTACTAACCTTGTCACCCTCACACTCAAGTACTGTCATCAAATTCTCTAAACATTCAAAATGAACATAATGAAATTTTCGTATCAGTTGTTTTCTTTCAGCTATACTTATATTGTGTCTCTGGATGCTAAGATACAAATACTCTTTAAAAAATTCTACCAAAACTATGTAGATATTTACTAATAATTTTGTCTTGCTTGTATCCAACAAACATAAAATGACTAAAGGTTTTTGTATATATACTCACTCACTGAACTGGAAGATTTCTTCCTGTCTAAGGTTTAAGATTAAGGGCCAATAATTGTTTCTCCTCCTTTTACTTGAGGAAAACATGCATTACTTAGAAAGGGGGGTAAAAAATATCTGGTAGCAATTTAATTTTAAAATTTTATTGAATACTTCCTGTATTCAAGGTACTGTGTTAAAGATTGGAGATTTACAAAGATGAAGGGAATGTCTGCCCTCAGGGAGTTTATAATATAGTTGGAGGGAAAAGATATGCACAAAGAACTCTAAAATAAGACCATATTAAGCAAATGTGAAAACAAAAATATTAGGAATAATAGAAAATGAGTCCAACTCTCAACTACTATGACCTAGTTCTACTTCTGGTGTGGGAGAACTTTTTGAATTTCCTTAAATAAGCCAATTTACTTCTATAAGTCTTGGTTTCCTTAACTGCAAAATGAGGGGGTTTTATAACTCTTTAGATAATGGGGGAAAATGTCAAAAAGAATTCAATACAAAGGAAATGGGAAAATACTTAGTGGTTTTCAATAACTTCAGCACCCGGTAGTATAGTGGATAACTCATTGGAATGGGAGTCAACAAGGCATTGATTCAAATTCTGCCTCAGGTACTTATTAGCTTCATTACTCTGGATAAGTCACTAGCTTCTCTGTAACTCAGATTCCTGATATTTAAGGGAGAAAAGTACAAATCTGAAAGTGAAAAAATATAAAAATAATAAAAATAAAATAAAAGCAAGATTGACTTTGTTGCAGTACTCCAGAATATCTATTCCAAGAAGCAAAAGCAAGAAAGAAAACCAATTTTAAGATCAGAAACTAAATCCACTGGGCTCAGGTCATAAAATAAAGGCAATTTAGTCTCAGATAAATTTCTTTACTTCTCCTTGTACCTGAAAATCCCTTCTAGCGAGGCTTGATGGACAGAGTCCCATCACTTGCAATAAAGTATAGCAGTAGGTCACAAGGTAAGTCAGCTGAAGTTACATGTATACAATGATGCTGTCAGAAGGATTTAAGAAACCATTGCCAAAATTATATAATGTCTTCAACAAGAAACTGAAGCACTTAGTAAAATAGGCAATGCTTTTATAGCTGGATCCAAAGGCAAGGATTCCAGGAAAAAATAAAAGGCATATCTAAAAGTTGAGTGGCTAGTTAAGGGTTAGAGAATAAGATTTAGATTTTTGGACCACGGTTTAAAATATTCAATTTGATAAATATTTATTAAGGGCCTTTTATAGTGCTGGTACTGTACTAAGTATTGGGATACAAATAAGAAAAGAAGATGACTTTGAACTTAAATAATGTAAGGGAGAACTAAATACAAATGGAAGCTGAAAAGAATGTAGGGGGTACCAGAGATATCATGTTCCATAAAGCTCAAATCAAGCAAAGATGCAGAAAGAAAGTAGAAGAGATACATAGGAATGGTGGAATCATGGCCAGAGATGGACTATATATTGACCTGGGATATTAGAAATCTAATCAAAAGGGATTTGATTTGAAAAGGAAGGTGGGAGAGGGAAAGAAAACTACTTCTATCCAGCAAACTATAAATGCAGAGAGTAACTATAATATAAAAAGCACAACAGCAGAGACACTTAGAAATTCAAAGGAAACAATCCACAACATTAGTACGAGGTAATAATAGTAATAATAGCATTTATATAGTGTCTGCTATGCACCAGATACTGAGCTAAGTGCTTTGTAAATATTGGATCTTGATTACTATCCATTTTATAGATGAGAAAACTAAGGCAGTGAATTTTCCAAGGTCCTTCAGCTAATAAATAACTGAAGCTGTATTCGAACTCAGATCTTCCTGATTTCAGCCCCAGCACTCTATCCACTATGCCTTGTAGCTGCCTGAATAATCTGTAGATAAATATAAAATGTATGAATAACAAACAATATGGAATAAAGATTCTAATGCAAGAAGGACAATTTGATCTCATAATTATCATAGAGATTTGATAGAAAGGAACTCTTGATTATGATATGGCTGAAGAAGGATATACCACGTTTAAAAAAGAAGATGATAGGGAAAAGGGTAAAATCTGAAAGATTCCTTAGCCTAAAATCCTACAGATGTCAGGCAAGGAAGGATGGGAAGCTCTCAAGAAAGAAATTCTGAAAATATAAATATAAGCAATCTCTATGAAGAAGAAGAGAGAGAGTTGATTTTTAAAAAAGAGTGGTATAGATGCACAAGGAACTCACTGGTCCATTTTAGGTTTTTTAAAAGACAAGTACAGAAGATAGAAGCAGAGGCAAATAATGGAGAATAAACATGAAAGAACAGGCAATTTTATAAGCATATGGTCAAAAGTACCATAGCTCAGAGCTGTCTGGAAAAATGTCAAGTAAAAAAAAGGGGAGGTTAAATGGGGTTCCATATTGGGAAAAGATCCAAAACAAGATTGGACTGCTGCTCTGTCCAGTTAGAGCAATGATTATAAATGACAGAAAAAAAAAGTTACTCTTCTTATCTTGTTTCTGTTTTCTCTTTGAGAGAGAATGTTCTTTGACTTAGAAGGAATAGAAAATATATGGATTAGATGAAATGGAAAGTCAAGAATAGGAAAGGAATAAGAAAGCATCCAGAACTCTGGAAGAGTTGAAATCTCAGTTCAGAGAAATAATTGGTGAATATAATTGCTGAGTATTGTCAATGATCCATCAAAGATCATCCATCAAAGGAGTATAGAATAGGTGTGATAGAACTATAGAATATCAAATGCTATTCTGATATTCAAAAAGGAAAAGAAATAGTCTCCAAGCTAGATGCCAATGGGATTGACTTCTCTTCTTGGTAAAATTCTTGGCAATATTATAGCCTACTCCCATAATGAAACACTTTCCTGTTTGACCAACAGGATTACACAAAATACTTTTTATGATTCCAGTACCCAAAGGGTGGCTCCAATTCACAACAGATCAAATCAATCAAATTATCCTCAATTATCTTAACAAGTGCTGTCAAAGGAATGTCAATATTCCCCATACAAAATCCCAAAGGCTCACTTCCCTATAAATTCATCAACCTGACCCACTTCTTATACTTTTATTTTATCTAAAAAATGTCCAAAAATCTATATTTTTAAGAAGGATTAATATAAACACTGTGCTCAGAATCTTTAAGGTAATAATCCAGTTGTCCTGGACACATTTTGACCTTTAATATTATGTTTGGATACATGCTCCACGTTTTAGAAAAGATACTCATTAACTTCTGTAAGGTCAATGTTTTGTCTTGGCTGGGTAGGTTATGTATGTCCAAATAGGTCTATCTTGATTTTTCTTGCAGGAAGGCAAAAATAGACATCTCTAGCATCTCTTCTCTCTACTTTTATTCAAGGACGACTGATCCATCCAGGAAGAGAAACAGGAGGTTGAAACCAGAGCCTGGCCACTCTGTTCTGCTTGAAGAAAGATATTGCCGTGTTAGAATTATACTTATCTACTCCATTAAATTGTCACTCCAGGAGATGTAATTTTTAGGTTTAAGCCAAACTCTTAATTAATGTGCTTTGATGAGAAAGGAGGGTCCCAAGCTTTATATCCAAAGCTTGACGTCCTTCCTACTGGATATCTGTTCTACAATGAGCAACAAATAGCAAAGAAACTCATTTATCCAAGTCAATAGCACAACAGAAAACAGAGAAAAATATAACAATGTAGATTGAATGAGCTCTCTTCCTGGGAGTAGGATAGCTCAGTTTACTCTAGAGAAAAAGAATCCCAGTTCTCACCCAAGTGTCTGGTGAAGTAAGCTGGAAAAATATAAATAAATATAAGAATATACAGAAATATATAAATATAAAGAAATATAAAAATATAAATATAAAGAAAGTTCTACATGCATGCTTCCTTCCAGAGTCTTTCTCTCCCTTCAGTAATCTGAAGAGAAATTGAAATGGTGTACCTTCTTTTCCTGAAGCCCAAAGTCAGAAGAACTTGGATCTCTCTTCCCTTCTGTTCTTACCAACTCATTGCAGATTCAAGGCAATACAAAATTAGTCTCCACCAATGAGGAAACAAAGCCGTACAACTGACCCTTGAGCCAAGTACTAAATTTAAGCCTATCCTGAGGAAGGTGTCCAAGGTAATGAGAGACACTTTCTTAGAAGGATTAGTTGAGGAAATTGAAAATATTTAGCTTCGAGTAGGGGAAAAGGAAACACAAGAGCTAATCTACTGTATTTGAAAAGGAATAAGATTTGTTTGGCTTGGCTCTAAAGGGAAGAACTAGGGCCAATAGGTGGAAGTTGCAGAAGGATAGGTTTTGACTCAACTTAAGGAAAAACTGCCTAATAATTAGAATGTCTAAAATTTTAAATGTCTGTCTTGGGAGATAATATCACTGGAAAACTTCCAGTGAAAGTTTGATTGACTACTTATCCAGGATGCTTCAGGAAAGATAACTATTCAAATTTGAGTTTGATTATGTGATTCCTGAGGCCATCTCTGAGATTCTACAATTTGATAAGTAGATAATCTAACCTCTAAGATCCTTCCCAGCTCTATAAACCTAAAACAGTACCAAAAAAAAGTCCCTCAAATGTTTTCTCATAAAACTTGATAACTTTAATGGGCCCTAGAGGTAGAAGATAGAGAGTCAAAGATTCCAATAGCTGATGGTTTGAGCCTTTAATAATGAATGTTTTGTTCCGTTCAAGTTTTATAATTTTTTAGGATTCCTCCCCTAAAGAAATCAGCCTTTTTTCAACCTAAAATGGAAATATATCAAAGGACCAGAAAGAGAACTGAAGGCTTTCCTTTTACAATTTCCTGAAAATCTGAGCACATGAATGAATGTAATAGTAATGGCTAGCGTTTACATTATGATAGCCAGGCACTGTGCTAGGTGCTTTAAAATTACCTCATTTGATCCTCACAACAACCCTGAGAGGGAGGTGTGATTATTTATTATCATACTAGGTTATTGTTGGAGACCATATGGTTCTGTGCAAAACCAAAGCAACACTTTGTTTTTTTATCTTGTTTTGTTTTGTTTTAATTAATTAATTTTAAACTGAAATACAAAGAAAAGCAAAAAAAAAAAAATATGTCATGTGCTTAGCAGAGCACAAGGGGATTCAGAATATAAGAAAATAAATTTTCACTTCAAGAACGCCTATATAATAAATACTACACATTGGGTTCAGAGCTGTCCGGCTTCTCTTTGTTTCCTTGTAAATTTTCATTTGTTCTCTGCTGTATACTTTTTACTTTATACTTGTTTTCCCTTCCACCTCCTCTATCCCTCAAGAAGAGAACAAACAATCATGGATATATTTATATTGTACACACATACATTCATATATAAATATATTCATAAAGATATATCCATAATCACACGCAAATATATACATCTATATTCACATACATCTATATAAGATTATATAATGCTTGTTTGTCCTCTAGTTCTTTGAAGATGGATAACATATTCCTTCATAAATCCAAGTCTTTCCATATTTTTCTAACTCCATCAACTCGTCATCTTCTATACTACAGCAATATTCCAACCTTATACTAGTTATTTTAAGTAGTCTAAAACAATTTTGATTATTATGGCTGACAATTTTTCTCTTTTGATTTGACTTTGAAATGTTTTCCTATTTTTCTCTTTTGATTCAACTTTGAAATGTGGAAAATCCCCTTTCCTTTTCCAAGTGACAAGGAAGGCAGTGGGCTTTATTAAAGTGGCCTTTAATATTGCTCCCACATCTTAATTAGATCTTTTGATCTGATTCAATTTTTTAAAAAGTAAATATGCTGAAAAGGAGGTTATTTTAACTGAATTCTGAATTGATTTTATCAATTTACCAAATTATTCTTTTAGCCCACCCAAACTGTTACTTAAGTACATGTGGTTTCTTTGTTTCCCTCTTTAGATGCTTTTGCCACAAACACCAGCAACAGTCTAAATACACCAGTAGAGGTCAAGGTAAATTCCAACAGGAAAGAAATGATGTAGCCAAATAAGACTTTTGTAGCATGCTCCAGGTTCTACACTAACTTTGAACATACTGCTTCCTTCATAACAACTAGGATGATTCACCTTTTACTTGCCTAACCAAAATAATTCAAATTTCAATATTTATGTAGAAAAAAATAAACTTCTGCTTCAATTCTGATAACTGTCAACAGCATGAATTCTTCTAGGCTGACATAAAGGGAAAAGCCCTAGGGATCCTGTATACAGATGCTCTGAATGAAGTAAACAAGTCCCTCAAGGTCCCTTCTAGCTCTAAATCTGTGATATATGAATCCACATGAACACAGCATCAACTCCTGAGGTCTAAAATGCAGTCACAGGCTGAGGAGTCAGCTGGCACCGTGGAGAAAGCCAATTCTAGAACAAAGGTACAGTCAGGACAGCTGGAATTGTATTCTTCCATATATGTCAGAGCACTTAACCTGTGTGTAGGAGCAGTAGCATCAGAGGCTCTTCTGATTCTAGTGAGCTTGTGACCAAATTTTCCTCGTCTTACTTGGAGAGGTTATCAGGTTTTGCTAGGATGCTCATAATGAAGCTTTGTAAATCAGGGAGTTTTCCCCTTCATATTATCTGGAATCCTTTCTTCAGACGGAAGTTTGTATGTATATTTCATGGTCATCCCATTTGAACGAGGAGGTATATCTTCAACAAAGACCTCTGATCCTTCTTAAGTCCTCCACTAGGTCATGGGAGATTATGGGAAGGAACCAGGGAATTAGCAAAATACTTAGAGTGAGAATGACAGTCACTGATGAAAACTGGCCTAAAACTAGACCTCTTTTGACTGAGAAGTGAAAAGAGTAGAACCAAGAGAACATTGTACACAGCAACAACAACATTATATGATGATCAATTGTAATGGACATGGCTCTTTTCAATAATGAGGTGATTTAAGGCAACTCTAATAGACTTATGATGGAAAGAGCCATCTGCATCCAGAGAGAGAAGTATGGATACTGAATATGGATCAAAACATAGTATTATCCCTTTATTTTTGGTGCTATCATATATTTGCTTGTTTCTTTCTTGTGTTTTTTTCCTTTTATCTTTTGATCTGATTTTTCTTGCACAGCATTATGATGTGGAAATGTTTAGAAAAATGGTACTCATTTAACCTATACTGGATTGCTTGCTATCAATGGGATTGAGTCGAGAAAAGAAAGGGAGAAAAATTGGGGTCCCGAAGTTTTGCAAAGGTAAATATTAAAAACTCTCTTTGTATATATTTGGTAAAATAAAAGCTATAAAAATGAAAAAATATGATCTCTTAACTTTAGCTCACTATTAGATATTTAGATCTATGTGACTTATGTGGTTAATTCAAACTCATTATGCTCCCAAGTGACTCTTCACTTTTCTCTCCTCCATGATCCCCAAATTTGCTCTTCTCCTGACTTCCCACTTTCCATTAAGGACAATGAACTTTTTCCAGCAAACTATGTTCAAAACTTTAGATACATCTGCTAGATTATAATCCACCCCTACCTGATATCAACCTATTCAATTCTGTTTCTCCAGTGTACCCATGTCAGTTCCATTCATGCCATAATCACCATTCTTTGGTACCTCTCCTCTAGACTACTACAATAAACCTCTATATGTATAAACTATTCCATTCTAAGGCCTCACTATTGGAGCATACCCATAGTTGATTTGCTTACATAAACATTATTTAAGGATACATAGAGATAATGATAGCAACCTCCAGATGGCCGGACACACCAGCAGCTGCTCAACACAATTACCCTTGCCCTGGGACACTCCCAAATCCTGGATGTAATAACCATTGCCAGGATTTTGTTCCAAACAGATCTGCATTTATGTTATATATTAGTAACCCAATTTTCAAAGGGAAGAGCATTATAATCTCTGCCATATTTTTTCCATCTTATCCATAAGGATATTCTAAATATACTATGTCTACAGCATTCCCTGATTGACCAGCATTTAGCAAAAAATAAATCAGATGGGGTCAAGCTGTCATGAAGTCATCCTTGTTCTTACTGATCACCTCTTTTTTCTCCAATATTTAGAAACCACTCTAAAGATATGCATTCTAAAATTTGACTAGGGAGAAAAATCAATGTGGGGGTCTCTAATTTTCAGGTTCCCTTTTTGAAAAATCACGACATTTTTACTTTTCTTGCTTCCCAACTTCTAAGAGTATCCTACACATATACATTTTATATATGAAATGCTTCCCCATTGCCCCTTTTTCTTCTCCATTCCATTTGAATATACCATGACCTTCTGGATTCATAACAAAGTCATATTCTCATTTGTCTGCATGTCTTAGGATCTTTAGTTTACTTCATTTATTATCCAGGCTTTTTGCATCAATATGTAGACATGGTTCTATTCTATATTGCTTCCTGTGAATGACTGATTTTCTCTTCTGCTATTTTCATTCCTGTGTTGTATCTCCAGATTTCTATCGTACATACTTATCAGATCTACATGCGCAGATTTTCCTCTTTCCTGCCCTTTCCACTTTTAAGCTTTCTTGATCAGATTCCTAAGTTTCCAGAAAATGTTTTAATGTCACTTCTTAGATACACTCCTTTGCCAATCAATCATTCCTTTACTTTAGAATATGCTGTAGAAATTATTATTGATTTGAGAAAGTGTAAGTAAACCGGAGCCTTCAAAGACTACAAAACACAACTTTACATATGATATTCTGTTGAGTGCACAGTTAGAATGTCATCATGTAAACAAAATGGATAGTCAGGTAGCAAAAGCCTGGAAATGAAGAAGATGAAAAATGAATGGGAAATGTCTGACTACCCTGCAGGAAAATAATGGAATTTATTACCACTCCGTTACAAATGACAAATATTAAGAATTCAGAGAAACAGAAAAATCTATATGACATGAGACAGAGCAAACAGTGTCATGAGGACAATAAAAATAATGACTAGAATAGTAGAATTGAAATACTAAAAAGCAGACTAGTTGGAGTAGCCAATCTAAACCCTTGAGCTAAGATGATCAAACAGACTGATCTCAGTGGAAATGTTGGAAACCATAGGAAAAGATTGAGATAGACATGATCAAATTCAATTGTTTTGGTAGTCACATTTGTTTAACTGCTTTTCTTTGGTACAAGAGAAGGTTCTGTGGGGGAGAGCATGACAGAAAATTTCAATGATGTAGAAAACAACAATTAGAAATAACACATTTATTTTTAAAATAGACACCCAGCAAATAAATTATCAAATGCATCATGCAGTTTAAGACTAAAAAGGATCTTGATTTGTTCCAACTTCTTTTTTTCAGTTGAGATAACTGAAGTATGGAGCTAATTAAGTGGTTTAAGATCACAAATTTAGAATTTAAAGACCCCTTAGGGATTCAATTCAATTCAAAAGGTATTCTTTAAGCATTTACCATATGTAACTAGGATTAAGGATACATAGAGAAAAATCCTTTCAGGAAACTTACATCCTGGAGTCCAAACCCCTCATTTTGCAGATTAAGAACCTCAAAAGCTAGGAAAGTTGTGGCTTGCTCCTCAGCCCACATGGTTCATAAGTAGCAAAGGCATATTTTAAAATAAGCCCTCAATCTCCAAATCAAGTGGTTTGCCAGAGATAATCATAAATTGGGATTTGAATATATCTCCTTTGATTTCACATAAAGTTTTTGAATTATATCAACAAAATTTAATTTATGATTTCTAATAATATAAAGAATTTATATAAACAATTGTGTACATTTGATTTAATCTGATCTAGTCTCAATGAAGTCTGACAACCAGTCAAATCATTTTCTTTGATAACAGCAACTGTCTACTAAAGCATTAAAGCAGTATGATATATATTTGTGGAAGGTATGTTCACACAGATGAAATCCCGTCCCTTCCAGGTATTGGTGTTAAATGTCCTAAGAGAATTGAATGGAGGCTGAAAAATCCCCCAAAGCATTGACAAGGTACATGTATAATCCTGGAAGATTAAGGTCATCAACTAAATTGAGAAAAGAGAAAGCCAGTGATCCACTCAACCTAAATAGCATCTATAGGACACTCAGAAGCCATTTAGTTTAGATTTGCATATAGCCTCAGTTTCTTCATCTGTTATTTGGGGATAATAATAGCACCTACCTTCTAAATTTGTTGTGGGAATCAAAGGAGATAGGATTTGTAAAGCACTTTGCAAATCTTAAGATACTATATAAATGCTAGGAATTATTATTTTAGTAAGGATGCTGTTCACTTCTTGGTTTAGGAGCTTTTACCTTGGTACACCCACAGGAAAGTTTTGTGTGCACAAGATTTAAGACAAGTCATTTTTTAAAAAATGATTTAGTTATATTTCCACAATATCTTTTCTGAGCACTTTTAGTTCTCTTTATTCTCGCTGCTGAGCAAAAGTTGGGAGCAATCTAAAAATTATAACAATCCATTTTTATCGTTCTCTTGGAGGAGAGGGGAACGCTCTCTGTTATTAAATAAATGGCATATTATGGAAGTCAGTCTTTCAAAAGTAATTCCAGGTGTTTCCTACTTTTACAAGAAATTAACTCCTTTAAAAACTGAGTAGAAATTGAATTTTTTAAAACAGAAACAGTTTTTATTTGGGGAGCAAGGCAACTAGGTTTAAGCGACTTGCCTAGGGTCACACAGATAGTGAGTATTAAGTATCTGAGACTGGATTTGCACTCAGTTCCTTCTCACTTCAGGACTGGTGCTCTATCCGCTGTACCATCTAGCTGCCCCTGAAAGAGATTTTAAATTTGCTAGGGACATTTGTAATTTAAAAGAAACATATAGTAAATTCTTTTTTGAATTTACCCTAGTTTACCTATCTTTAATTTTAATATAATTTCATATATATGCATATACATACATATGTATGTATGAATAAATGTATATGCATATAATGTGTATATATGTATATGTTTATAATGTATATACGTAACACAGGTGTGAGCTGAATGATGACTTCATGCATATACACACAAATCAAGATCACCCCATGATATCATTAGTCCTCTTCAAAAAATGAAACAAAAACAACAATAATAATTCAATAAGCATGAATTTAACATCTACAATGTTCCAGGTGCTCCAATGGAGCCATGAAGAAAGATAATCTTCAGGCAACTAGATGGCACAGTGGATAGAGCACTAGCCATGGTAGCCATGGAGACAGGAGGACCCAAGTTCAAATCTGCCCGCAGACACTTAACACTTCCTAGCTGTGTGACCTTGGGCAAATTACTTAAACTCAACTGCCTTAAAAAACAAAGAAACAAACAAAAAAAAATGAAAGAAAGATAATCTTCATATTCATTTTCCATTTATGTGACAGTATGGTAGCAAAATAGTATTACAAAGATAAGCAAAAACAAAATGCATACAAAATAAATTCAATTCAAAGTAATAAGAGAAAAAAATAATAAGAAAAAATAATCTCTTATTGGACTAGAGATTCCAAGAAATGGAAGCAAAGAGGCAGAAAGTTAGAGAGAAAGGCAGCCTTTGTAAAGGGAGTAAGTAGTCCACTTTGGCTTGGAGGGAAAGTAATATGTAATTAGCCTAGAAAGACAGACTTAAGATGATGAAAGGTTTTAAACAGCAGGTAGATCCTTCTATTAGTATTTATTAAGTCAATCAATAAACATTTAAAAAGTACCTACTATCTGTCAGGCAGTGGGTTAAGTCCCTCCCCACAAAAATAAAAGTAATATACAGCCCCTGTTCTCAAGTCACTACAGTCTAATGGGAGAGAAAATATACAAAGAGCCAGGAGACCAAAAGTTATGTACAAAAAAAATTAATCAAGAGAGGGAAGATACTAGAATTAAGGAAGATCAGGAAAGACTTCCTGTAGAAGGTAGGACTTTTTCTGGGATTTGGAGGAAGTCAGAGATAAGGAGGGAGATAATTCCAAGCATGGCAGCCAGCCATTGAAAATACAGTCAAGAAATGGAGTATCTTAGTGATGGAACAACAAGTATTCCAGTGTACTGGATCATAGAGTACTTTCCAGGGTGAGAGGAGTAAAAAGACTGGAGAAGTAGGAGATGATAAGGTTGTGAAGAACTTGGAATGGGAAACAGGCACTGAATCACTGGTGTTTATTGAGTAAAGACATGTCATAGACAGATTTGTGTTTTAGGAAGATTACTCTGACACTGAGTGATGGAGGCTGGAGGCTCGAGATGGACAGACCAGCCAATAGGTTATTGCCACAGTCCAGACAAGAAAAAATCCTGCCTCAGGGTGATGGAAGGGGGCCTATTCAAGAAATTTTACACAAAATAAAGCAACTACAAGCACTCTGCCAGGTACTAGAGATATAAGCACAAAGAATGAAAAAATCTCCCTCCTATGAAATCTAGATTTGAAAGGGAAAAAAAACCAATAAGTCCACAGAAAAAAAATTAATTTTCTCCATATGTAGATACATAATTATGCATAAATCATTTATATTCAATAAGCATTTATAAATATAAATACATAAATATGAAGTTGTTAAATAGAACTATATACAAAACAGATAAATTCAAGGTAGTTTGGAAAGGCAGGTACTAACAGAGATCATTAGGAAAGGCTTTATGCAGAAAATGAAGCTAAAGCTGGATCTAGCAGAAAGAGAGCATCACTTGAAGAAGGAGGAGAGGAAGAAGCACAGCCCAGAAATGGGAGACAGCAATTGCCAAGGCAAGGAAATGGTGGGAGGGAGGAATATAGACAAGGCCAATTTGGTTGGATTGCAGAATGATGGAGGAGAGATAAAGACATGAATGTGAAGGGCTTGAAAAGCGAAATAGAGTTTATATTTTATTCTAGATGCAATAGTAACTCATTGGAGTTAATTGAATAGGGAAGTCCCATAGACAAATTTATTTTTTAGGAAAATCATTTTGATAGCAATGTATATAGAATGTACAGGAATGGAATACAGGAGAAACTTGGGGTAAGATTTAAAAATAGGAGACTATCACATCCGGCCTAAGATGTTGGTACCTGGATGAGTGAATAGAAAGGTCTAACATTGAGATATTGTAAAGGCAGAAATAGCAAGATCTGACAACTGATTAGATATATGGGCTGAAGTAAATTGAGGAATCTAATGTAACTAAAGAAAGTATCAAACATTTATGATTACAAGACCAAATTATATAACAGCAGAAGGAAAATATTGCATGTTAAAATTTTTTAAGATGTGAAAAGTTGTGAGATTTATTTTACAGATTAATACATTTTATTATTTTACTTTGTCCCAGTTAATTTGTATAACACTATCAATAACACAAGTATGCAGTCTACAGATTAGGATTTTATATCTGAGATTACATGGACCTGATTTAGCCTTTGGGACTTCTCAAGAAAATTTGTTTTGTAAGCCCCAAAACATCTCCCAAATGCCTTATATATCTCTATGTCCCACATTTGAACTCCCTGGAAACATAAGGCTTCCAATACAATTGAGGTTTAATAATGATGTTTAATAAAACAAAAGAAAACAAAATCAATAAAAATAATCTTCTTTTCTAAAGAGTTCCTTTATCCTGTCCTCTACCCACAATACCTAGAATCTCAGAAGAGTTCTTTCTAATTATAAATAAACTCCCACACCTTCTCAGTCCCACTTATCCCTATAATTGGCCCCATTTTATAGATAAAGAAAATGAAGCTACATCAGTCTAAATGATCATAGCATTGCATGGGATGTTTGAGGTCTTTGAATCCAATCCCTTCATTTTATAGTTGAAGAAACCCCAGAGAAGTGGAGTGACTTGATCAAAGTCACACAGCAAGTATCTAAGGTAGAATATAAACATGTCTTCCTGACTCCAAGCCCAAGCCCACTCCACCTTCTTGTTCAAGGCCTTATGACTGGTAGGTGAAGAACCTAGGTTTCCACATTTCCAAGGCAACTTCTTTTCACCTATTGCAAGTTTTAGGTAAATTCCCTCTCTTGCACATTGTTCAGGAAAGTCCCAGTGATGGACAGCTCCTAGGTTAGCAACTAGTAATTTCATTTTTGCGGGCAACAGTCACATTTCCTGAACAGTGCTCTCTTAGGGATGTTGTTAAATCTAGCAGGCTGCCCATCTGGTTCCAAACAGATATTTTACTTTCTGTGCAAAATGTGGTTGCCTTTACAAGGGGCTCATGGAACCATAATGGGATGCGAATTTGAACTCTAAGGTACTTAGTTTTCAGCAATAATACATTTTTGTTTTCATCTAGAAGACTTTTTCTATATTGTTAATCTCCTTTCTGGACCATTGAGTTTTAATTAATTTTAGGGGCTTAAAAGCTCCCTTGGGAAACATTTTAGTGTACTTAATATTGAGAGCACATTGGATTTCCCTACCCAGATTAAGACCTTTCTGTGATGCAAGAATAACTGAAATTACAAACTTTTGTTAATCATTTGGCTCTAAGAGCCCTGACATAAGTGTAGGCATCAGATGTCTCCATGTCTTGCAATGATAATTCTTCATCAAGCTTTCAAATTTGACACCTCTGGCATTGACCAGTTTATGACACAATTTGGCTGTAAATTGACTAATTTGCAATAAATATAGCTGATTATTGATCTCTGAGAACCAGTGGCCAGAAGGCAAGAAGGAGAGATGGACCCTAAATATACAAAAGACAGGGACTAAACTTGGGCACGCCACATTCCAAATAATGACAATTTCTGTATCAACCACATGCTTGTTATTAAGAAAAATCATAGAAATTCTATGGATTTAGTTAGCTGGTGAAATGATCTAAAAGCAGGCAGGGAATCAGACTAAAAGGTAAGGAAGACATTGCCATGGAAATGGAAGAGATGATTCTAGATAAAACATCAGTTCGAGTTATGACCAGGGGAGCCCCAAGGCAGCTTGCACACACACTCCCTTGGGAGCATTGCTAGCAACAGCCAGTGAGTATGATTTTTTTTTAAATAAATGCAATTCTCAGTGGCCATATCAAGAACAACCAGATGAAGCACTGTGTTCAGGAGCAGCATATTTTATCTGGCTGGTATATACATAACCTGGGCCAAATTATCTAGAGAGCTGACAATCTGCAGCAAACTAAAATGAAAATATGGTGCTTGGGGGAGCCAATGCTGGCTGAGTGGTTTTAAATTTGGAGCCCAGGTTAATTTTCTTCCTATTTACAAGCTACCAGAGAATAAAAAATAAGTTAAAAATCATGCAACCAGTTAAAAAGATAAAAAATAAAGTGGCACAAAAGGGCATGCTGAGAGGGCAGCTGGCACGCCGCCTAAGCAATTATAGATCAGCAGTTTTTCTTCCCAAATCATCTTTGGAATCATGGCAGATTCAAAGATAAGGGAGGAAAATCAGAACACAAAAATTGTATGTGAATGAGAATCTCCTTACACTTGACTCCAATGTGTACTTTTAATTCATCAAACATTAACTATTGATAAGCTTTCATTCCATATGTGGAAAAGCTTTTTACTCTGATGTTACAAATATCCCTATTTCAGCATTCCGAAGAGTCCTTTCACAAACATAGATCATAAGTTGATTTGTTCCCCAAACACACATATAAACAAGTATCTATCATTCTAATGAGCAATACAGGAGAGATAAGGTCTTCCCTGTTTGCTGGGTAGGATAGAACTTCGTCACCTCTATTTAAAAAGAAAGATCAGCTCAACAACTTATTTCTCTCCTGGCTGCCCTATTTTGGATTTTCTCAGATTTTTCCATCAGGACTCCTCATTGGGTACCTTCCCCGGTTTCAAAAAACAAGATCATTTTTTAAACTAGTGTGAGACATCCTATCAGCATCAATCCCTCCTTTCTGTGCCCTACCTTTCCTTATTTTATATAACTGTTTTTGGATCTTTCTCTGTAATCTTTATCCCCAGAAACTCTTCCTACCATACCCAAATATATATAATAGATACTTAGAGGTGAAAGAGAATTTAAAGATTATTTTCTAGACTGGCCATTATTTGTCAATGAAGTTGACAACCAACTGAGTACCAATTAGAAAACTTAAATGAGTTTATGAAAGGCAAATAGGTAATTTGCAAAGCTGAGAATGAAATCCAAGTCCAGGATCCTTCCTCATCCTCAGTGGTATGATTCAAGAAGAAGTGATATGTAGGATGTCAATCCAGTTTCACAGGAACATGTCCCAGGAAACGTCTTCCTTTCACCATAGCTAAGTATATCAGAGAAGCTCAAAGACTGATTGGACCCTATGAAGGAATATATCCTTCCCCATAAAGTACAATGGGTAAAAAAACAAGTAGAGCGTTTCAGACTCCACAGCTATCAATTTAATTCAACACTTCTCTTAAAGAAAGAAAGAAATTCATTTCCTTTAATTAAACAAAAAACCTATCATGTAACTTTGTCTCTATAGTATAATGTAATATAACAATGTGAATCCATCCCCACTTCAAGGAGGTGTTGTCTAACTAAATCATCACTCAGCAACCTACACTGTTACTATAGAAATCCCTTATTAAGTAGGATTTGGATTTTTTTTTGGAGCAGCTTTAGGCCATTAGCAACAGGAAATATTGAAAAATTGAGGTTACATGTGAAGCCACACTCTTTTGGTCCTTTTGCCTGAGGAACATTAAACTAAGATAGCTCAAATGTTAATCCTTTTTAAATGATTAACTCAAAGGAAGGACATCATATACTTTGACCAATGATAATGTATGTATAACAAAATTTTAAGGAAGAAACATTGAGATGATTTATGATAGTCTTACAAATTTTGAGAATGTATGGCTATAAATAGAAATGTGGTAATATATTGTATTAGACACATTTATGTTGAATTTATAATAATATGCAAAAGCAAAAGATTAAAACTGGAAAGATATCATAGATTGTATGAATGACAAGCTGAAATGAACATCATCCTGACACATTCTCAGATCTTTATCATATTATTTCACTGCTTTGTACCTCAGTTTTTCCATAAGTTATCCCATGTTAATAAGATGGATGAAACAATTTCTTGGTTTAAGATGATTGCGATCAACAACAGGAGAAAAGCAAGGTTATCCCTCTTTACTCTCCTATTTCACATTTTTAAAATTCATCTATAGCAAAAAGAAAAAAATACATCTAGGAGAGTAAAAAGGTTGGGTCAATTTCAGATGAGAATGAATGAAAACACTATGAATGTTTAGCCTATACATAAGCTGTAGGGTTGGGGAGCCATGATAGCTGTCAAAATATTTTAAGTATTTTTTTATTCCCAGAAAGCAGAACCAGAAGAAAGGGGAAGAAGTTGCAGAGGCAACTTTAAGTCTAATGTCAGGGGGAAAAAACTTCTTAACATTTAGAGCTGTCCAAAAGTGGATTTGGGTTGTCTTGAAGAGTTGAGGGTTCCTCTTCATTTATCTTTGCTTGACAAATGGATGACTAATATGTCATAGAGGAAATTCATTTTGGGTGTAACACTAGATGATAACTAATTTTGTGTTTCTATTTTTAAAAAAAGAAAAAAAGAAAAGGATTTCAGACATAATTATCCTTTCCTGATGTTATGACAATTTACTTTGAAAATCCCAGAGAATTCATGAAGAAATCAATTAAAAAGATAAACAGCTTAAGTAAAGTAACAATATTCAGAAAAATCCACAAAAACCATCAGCATTTCTAAGGGAAAAAAGCATTAATAAAACCAGGAGGAAGTAACAAAAAGCAAAATTCTATTCATAGTAACTACAGTACATAAAGCAATAATAACACATAAAGTATCTGGGAGTTTAAATCCCAAAGGGGAAAAAAATCAAGAGTTATAAAAATACATATTTTAAACATTTTTGCAAAAACAAAGCCTAGATAATACAGAACAATCAATGTTCATGGTTGGACCATGCCAATATAAGAATAATATATAAAAATCAATATAACAAACTACCAAGGAGATGTTTTATAGAAATATACAAAATAATGACAATTTACTTGGATGAATAAACAGCAAAGAATTTCAAATAAAAAAGAATTAATTGAAGGAGCATTCTCATTATCAAAGTTCTGACTATGTACTTTATTATCTTTATTACATTATTATTACATAAAGAGGCAACATGACATAATAAATAGAGATCTGGACTCCAAATCTGAAAGACAGCTATTCAAGTCACTCCAATGGAAATACTAGGCAATTTTAGGTAACTTTCTAAGACTTGAGTTTCAGAGAAAATGTCAATATGCATTGGTTGAAAAAAATTCTTACTTGGAGCTCCTCATATCAGTGTTGTAAAGGGAAAAAAATCATTAAAACTATTTAGCACTGATTTAAAGTAGTTCAATGAAAGAGACTACTTTCCACCAAACTACTTTTGACAAGGACTTGTAAGGAAACTGAAAAGCAGTTTGGAAGGAATTCAGTATAGACTAGCTTTTGTAGCATATACCACAACAAGCTTCAATTGGCTATGCAACCTAAATATAAATGGTTCCATCAAAAAAAAAAAAAAAAAAAAAGGATTTTGTCCTTTTGTAACTGATAAGAGAAAGAATTCTTTGCTCAAAAAATAAGCAAAAGAGAAGAATACAAATGACAAAACAAAACTAATTTCAATTAATTACCTAACATTAAAATTGTGTTGCATAAATAAAATCAATGAAGGTAAAATAAAAATATGCTGTTCAGTAGAGGTAAAAAATATAATTGTTGATAAATGGTCAAAGGATATGAACAGACAATTCTCAGATGAAGAAATTGAAACTATTTCTATTCATATGAAAATATGCTCCAAATCATTATTAATTAGAGAAATGCAAATTAAGGCAACTCTGATTGGCTAGAATGACAGGGAAAGATAATGCGGAATGTTGGAGGGGATGTGGGAAAACAGGGACACTGATACATTGTTGGTGGAATTGTGAATACATCCAGCCATTCTGGAGAGCAATTTGGAACTATGCTCAAAAAGTTATCAAACTGTGCAAACCCTTTGATCCAGCAGTGTTACTATTGGGGCTTATATCCCAAACAGATCTTAAAGGAGGGAAAGGAGCCCACATGTACAAAAATATTTGTGGCAGCCCTTTTCATAGTGGCCAGAAACTGGAAACTGAGTATCCAAATGCCCATCAATTGGAGAATGGCTGAATAAATTGTGGTATATCAATATTATGGAATATTATTGTTCTGTAAGAAATGACCAACAGGATGAATACAGAGAGGCTTGGAGAGATTGACATGAACTGATGCTGAGTGAAATGAGCAGAACCAGGAGATCATTATATACCTCAACAACAATACTGTATGAGGATGTATTCTGATGGAAGTGGATTTCTTCGACAAAGAGAAGATCTAACTCAGTTTCAATTGATCAAGGATGAACAGAAGCAGCTACACCCAAAGAAAGAACACTGGGAAATGACTGTAAACTGTTTGCATTTTTGTCTTTCTTCCCAAGTTATTTTTACCTTCTGAATCCAATTCTTCCTGTGCAACAAGAGAACTTTTCGGTTCTGCACACATATATTGTATCTAGGATACACTGTAACCTATTTAACATGTCTAGGACTGCTTGCCATCTGGGGGAGGAGGTGAAGGGAGGGAGGGGAGAAGTCAGAACAGAAGTGAGTGCAAGGGATAATGTTGTAAAAAAAAATTACTCTGGCATGGGCTCTGTCAATAAAGAGTTATAATAAAAATAAATGCAATTTAAAAAAATAATAATTGTATCAAATATTTCTCATTGCTCTATGATGCTCAAGATATGTAGAAAATTGACCTTCAATATATGTCATCATGCAGAATATAAAGTGTCAAAACACAGAAACACAGAAAAAAAATGCTATTTATAAATAAATTGCTATATATTCTAGTCTTCAGAGAAATACAGATTAAAACAACCTAACATTCATCAAATTGGAAAAAAATTATTCCCCCAAAAAACAAATAGCCAATATTGAACGAGTTTTAGAAAGAGTAACATTAATGACTTATTAGTGGCACTATAAATTAAGCCACATAAGTGGCACCATTAAGAGAAATTAAAAATTTTAAATATGCATACATAAATAATATATATACATGCATGCATACTTACATACATACATGAAATCTGGGAGGGAAAGACATTCAAGAGTTCTTATCAAAACAGAATAATTGTTATTAACATTCACTCTGAACCAGTTAGGGCCCAAACAATGGCCCAGTGGGCCTTGACTTGAAGCCTATGGTTGGTCAATCAATGACAGCCAGAATGATTTGGGTTTAAGCCCATAAGTCCTAGCCCATAAATCCCAAGATATCTTGCAAGGTTTCAATGATCAAAATTCATATTCCTTTGGGCAGAGCTCCTGCAAATAAAGATATGATAATTTATGTGGACAGAGGGAAGAGAAAGGAAAGAAGAAAGAAAAGAATAGTAAAAGCATAGAATAATAAATATCCCAAAGGAAATCAAAGACAGAAACTCCACATATATGCCAAATCATTATAACAACAGTTTTTAATATAACAAAGAACTAGAAGGGGAAAAATGTTCCCATTGATTAGAAAATTGCAATACAAGTAAGGGAGATGAGAATCTAGAAAAACATGACAATATTTGAAGAAACTGATGCAGAATAAAGAAGGTGGAACCAGTACAACTACATATGTATGTGTGCATATGTGCATGTACTATATATACATATATATAATAACGACATACATATATACATATACATACACATATACATGCATACAACCAGTGGAACCAGTAGTATGAGTATACAATAACATACATATTATATATATACATATATATATGTATAACCACAATAATCTTAAGACCAACAAGAAACTGCTATTTGATTCTAATGACCAGAGTTAGTCCTGGAAAACAGATGACATATTCTACCCTCCTCATTGTTAAAGAATGATTGAAAAAAGCATTTAGCAAGCACTTATTATGTGCCAAAAGCTGTGATAATGATTATTAATAATGACAACAAAAACTACATTTTATGCAGTGCTATAATTATCTATAAGTTTTATGAAGAGATTAACAAATATCATCTCACTTTATCTCTATCATAACCAGGAGAATTGCTATTATATCCTCATTTTACTAAGCAGGGAGTCACAAATACCTAAACTGAGATAGTTCCTGCTCTAAAGTGTTTGCCTTCTAATAGAGGGAGGCAATAATGGTCTGGAATGGGTATTTGTATTTGGAAAGTGGTAAATGAAATCTCTAGGGGATAGATGGATATGCCCTTTCCAGGACAATGGCAATATTTATTTAATTATGGTTCCAGAACTGGAGATTGTTGATGTCCATCCTTCTAGAAGAGGACCAGTGATATCAGGAAGGTTGCTCATGAACTGGATTTAAATGAGTCAAAGCTGCACAAAGTCATCAGCTTCACTCTGTCAGTTACCAGAGTTAAATGCCAGACAAAAGTCAAGATGACTGGAAATAGACTAAATTGTAAAAGCTAGAGAGTGATAGGATACTTGAAAAAAAAGGAGTATGATTATCAAGAAAATGACTGGGCTATAGAGCATGGCCATCTAAACTGATGAGTCATATAAAGATACCAATCAGACTAGCAGAGTCCCAGGTCAGTCATTCCAGTGTTAAAATCACCAGGACTTATCATAGTCTTTGCTCTGAAGAAGCAGTAGCTGGGTAGGTACCAACAAGATGGCCAGGCTCTGATAGCAAAGAGATAGAGAAAACAGGCACAGAATGGTACATTTACCATCAAACAATAACTGTATCAACTAGTTTCCTTAACAGTTTTTTGTTGTTAAAACAGATGGTTCAATGTCAATTTAATGAAGGTTCACTGATGAGGCAGAGAATGAAGGCATATCTAGAAAATGCTATGATATTTTAAAAGGCAGAAATAAAACTAATTTTAAAAATAAATTTTATTATGAAATCTGCTTCCTCCAAATTACTTACAGAGCTTAGTTAATACTACTTATATCACACCTAGTATGTGTTATCTTGTGTAATTAAATATAAATGTGTGCTTGTTACCTGCTTGTCTATAACTTATTTGAGATCACAGACCATTTCTAAGTCAACTTTATATTTCTATCAACATTTAGCACTGTAGGAATTCAATAAATGGAGAGTTTGGGGACTTACTGAACAGAAGAGAAAAAGTGAACTTTAAGTTATAACCAGAGATGCTAAAATTGTATATTAGGAAGAACTTAAACTCAAAGATTAGAAAGAACCTTAGAAAAATCTCATCCTAAAGAATGATTGGGTGAAACAGCAAATCAATGACACTATTAATGATTTCACCCAAGAGAATAACAATAATGAAACATCATACCAAAATGTGTGGGATGCAGCCAAAGTGGTAATAAGGGGAAATTTTATATCTCTAGAGGCGTACTTGCATAAAATAAAGAAAGAGAAAATCAATGAATTAGGCTTGCAACTTAAAAAGCTAGAAAAAGAGCAAAATAAAAATCCCCAGTCAAACACTAAACTTGAAATTTTAAAAATAAAAGGAGAGATTAATAAATTTGAAAGCAAAAAAACTTGAATTAATAAATAAAACTAAAAGTTGGTTCTATGAAAAAAACAACAAAATAGATAAACCATTGCTAAATTTGATTAGAAAAAGGAAAGAGAAAAATCAAATTGTTAGTCTTAAAAATGAAAAGGGAGAACTTTCCACTAATGAAGAGGAAATTAGAGCAATAATTAGGAGTTACTTCGCCCAACTTTGTGCCAATAGGAGTTACTTCACCCAACTTTGTGCCAATAAATTCTATAACTTAAATGAAATGGATGGATACCTTCAAAAATATAGCTTGCCCAAATTAACAGAGGAAGAAGTAAACTGGTTAAACAGTCCTATCTTAGAAAAAGAAATAGAACAAACTATTAATCAACTCCCTAAACAAAAATGCCCAAGACCAGATGGATTTACATATTGAATTCTACCAAACATTTAAAGAACAATTAACTCTAATGCTATATAAACTAGTTGAATAAATAGGGAATGAAGGAGTCCTACCAAATTCCTTTTATAACAGAGACATCATACTGATACCTATACCAGGTAGGATGAAAACAGAGAAATAAAATTATAGACCAATCTCCCTAATGAATATTGATGCTAAAATCTTAAATAAAATATTAGCAAAAAGATTACAGAAAATCATCTCCAAGATAATACACCATGACCAAGTAGGATTTATATCAGGAATTCAGGGCTGGTTCAACATTGGGAAAACAATTAGCATAATTGACTATATCAATAACTAAATTAACAAAAACCATATGATCATCTCAATAGGTGCAGAAAAAACATTTGATAAAATCCAATACCCATTCCTATTAAAACACTAGAGAGTATAGGAATAAATGGACCTTTCCTTTAAATAGTCAGTAGCATCTATTTAAAACCATCAGTAAGCATCATATGTAATGGTGATAACTGGAACCATTCCCAATAAAATCAGGAGTGAAACAATGTTGCCCACTATCACCATTACTATTCAATATTGTATTAGAAATGATAGCTTCAGCTGTAAGCAATGAAAAAAGAGAGTAAAGGAATTAGAGTAGGTAATGAGAAAACCAAATTATCACTCTTTGCAGATGATATGATAGTATACTTAAGGAACCCCAGAGATTCCACTAAAAAGCTATTAGAAATAATCTACAACTTTAGCAAAGTTTCAGGATACAAAATAAATCCACAAAAATCATCAGCATTTTTATATATCACTAACAAAATCCAACAGCAAGAGATACAAAGAGAAATCCCATTTAAAATAACTGTCAATAATATAAAATATTTGGGAATCTACCTGCCAAAGGAAAGTCAGGAACTATATGAACAAAACTACAAAACACTTTCCACACAAATAAAGTCAGATCTAAACAATTGGAAAAATATAATATATAATAATAATAATATAATAAAGATGACGATACTGCCTAAACTAATCTATTTATTTAATGCTATACCAATCAGACTCCCAAGAAACTATTTTAATGACCTAGAAAAAATTACAACAAAATTCATCTGGAAGAACAAAAAATCGATAATTTCAAGGGAACTAATGAAAAAAAAAAAATCAAATGAAGGTGGCCTGGCTGTACCAGATCTAAAACTATATTATAAAGCAGCAGGCACCAGAACCCATTTGGTATTGGCTAAGAAATGGATTAGTTGATCAGTGGAATAGGTTAGGTTCACAGGACAAAATAATCAATGACTCTAGTCATCTAGTGTTTGACAAACCCAAAGACCTCAGCTTTGGAGATAAGAATGCACTATTTGAGAAAAACTGCTGGAAAAATTGGAAATTAATATGGCAGAAACTAGGCATGGACCCACACTTACTACCATACACCAAGATAAGATCAAAATAGGTTCATGATTTAGGCAAAAAGAATGAGATTATAAATAAATTAGAAGAACATAGGATAGTTTACCTCTCAGACTTGGGAAGAAGGAAGGAATGTGTAACTAGAGAAGAACTAGAGATCATTATTGATCAAAAAAAGAAATTTTTGCTTATATAAAGTTAAAAAGTTTTTGTACAAACAACACTAATGCCGACAACATTAGAAGGGAAGCAATAAACTGGGAAAACATTTTTGCAATTAAAGGTTCTGATAAAGGCCTCATTTCCAAAATAATAAAGAATTGACTCTAATTTATAAGAAATCAAGCCATTCTCCAATTGATAAATGATCAAAGGATATGAACAGACAATTTTCAGATGATGAAATTGAAACTATTTCTGTTCATATGAAAAGGTACTCCAAATCACTATTGATCAGAGAAATGCCCATTAAGACAACACTGAGATACCATTACACA
Source organism: Sarcophilus harrisii (assembly GCF_902635505.1). Taxonomy (NCBI): domain Eukaryota; kingdom Metazoa; phylum Chordata; class Mammalia; order Dasyuromorphia; family Dasyuridae; genus Sarcophilus; species Sarcophilus harrisii. The sequence goes on from NC_045431.1 coordinate 26,064,268, forward strand.
CCTTTCAGATTGCCTAAGATGATAGGAAAAGATAATGACGAATGTTGGAGGGGATGTGGGAAAACTGAAACACTGATACATTGTGGTGGAGTTGTGAACAGATCCCATCATTATGGAGAGCAATTTGGAACTATGCTGAAAAAGTTATCAAACTGTGCATACACTTTGATTCAGGAGCGTTTCTACTGGGTCTATATCCCAAACAGAGATCTTAAAGGAGGGAAAGGAGCCTACATGTGCAAAAAATGTTTGTGGCATATCTCTTTGTAGTGGCCAGAAACTGGAAACTAAGTGAATGTCCATCAGTTGGAGAATGGCTGAATAAATTGTGGTATATGAATGTTATGGAATATTATTGTTCTGTAAGAAATGACCAACAGGATGAATATAGAGAGGCTTGGACAAACTTACATGAACTGATGCTGAGTGAAATGAGCAGAACCAGGAGATCATTATATACTTCAACAACAATACTGTATGAGGATGTATTCTGATGGAAGTAGGTATCTTAGGCAATGAGAAGATCCAATTCAGTTCCAAATGATCAGTGATGAACAGAACCAGCTATACCCAGAGAAGGAACACTGGGAAATGAGTGTGGACTGCTTGCATTTTTGTTTTTCTTCCCAGGTTATTTTTATCTTTCTAAATCTGATTTTTCTTGTGCAACAAGAGAATTGTATAAATATGTACATATATATTGTATTTAAGATAGACTTTAACATGTTTAACATGTATGAGACTGCCTGCCATCTAGGGGAGGCAGTGGAGGGAAGGATGGGAAAAGTTGGAACAGAAGTGTTTGCAAGAGTCAATGTTGAAAAATTACCCATGCATATGTTCTGTCAATAAAAAGCTATAATAATAATAAAAAAAGAAAAAAAAAAGGAAATAATATCTAAAAGAAACCCTCCATTGTATGGATGAAAAAACTCAGGGCCAGAGGCATGAAATGTCCTGAGACAGATTTCTAAAATGTCAGAGCTGATTAGAGACAAGAAGTGGTATCAGAATCTTGTTATTCTGTGGGTTGTTGTTTTTGCCTCATAAATAAAATATCCCCAGGAAATTGACCATGTCAGTCTATAAAAGTCCCATAAAAATTCAATTGTTCATGCTTAAGGGAAATTTAAAACTTTTGGTACTAAAGAAGTTAAGAAATTGATCTGAAAAGAAATTCTTTTCTCCAAATTTCCAGATATGTCACTTCTTAGCATTTATGCTATAAAAATTCCTTATAGTAAATTGCAAAAGATTGTTTTCCCCTATAAATTTAGAAGTAAAGTAGCCTCTCTTTTGGTATAGTATGGCTAAAGGAAGATGCAATAAATTTTCTGTCGTGGACCTTGTGCTTTTGAGTTTATACTAGTTTCTGTGTGTGTATCTTTGTCTCTCTTTGTTTCTCTCTCTCTCTCTCTACATATATACATATATATATATATATATATATATATATATATATATATATATATCAATGTCTGTCTCTGTCTCTCTCTGTCTCTGTCTCTCTCTTTCTCTCTCTCTCTGTCTCTCTCTCTCTCTCTCTTCCTCTATCTCTCTCAAAGAACTGAACTGATCCACTCAGTCCCATTGCATCTATCCTGACTTCAAATCTGTATAGCATCCACAAATTGTAAATTAGTTTCCTTTGGAGAGAGGGGAGAAAGATTCCTAAAATATATACTCATACTGAGCTACATATAAACAATTCATATAGATAAACACATAATTGACATGGACATGACACAGGTTAACCAGTGTTGAAAACTGGGTAACCTAGTCTTAAAGGATCCCCCTTCTAGTTTTGTCACAGGAACCAACCATATAGTTTGGCTGAAACTCTTATGCTGTGTTGGTATAAGCTAAATGAAGAATAAGGATAAGAAAAAAAAGGCAAAGTGAGGAAGATTTTTCTTTTAATTAGCTGCTTTACTTAATTTTAAATTTTTTTCATTTCATTCGAGTTCCAAGCTATTTCCTTTCCTCCCTCCCAATACTACACTAAAGAAAGCCAATATTTGACACAGATATGTATGTGTATGATATTATATAATACATAGTTCCATACATCAATTCTTTCTCTAGCGTGAATAGCATCTTCCTTCAAAGGTCCTTTGTAATTGATTTGAATATTCACATAACTCAGAATAACTTAGTCATTCAAATTTATTCTTTGGACAATATTGATGTTACTGCATACAACATTCTCTTGGCTCTGCTCATTTCACTCTTCATTATTTCATGCAAGTTTCTTCATATTTTCCTAAAATCAAACTGCTAATCATTTCTTACAGCAGAGTAGTGTTCCATCTTGGCAACTAGTACCATATCTTCCAGCAAATAGAGGGGAAAAGAAATAGAAACAGTATTAGATTTTATATTCTTGGGCTCAAAGAGCACTGCAGATGGTGACTTGCAGCCATGAAATTAAAAAACCACTTGCTCCTTAGAAAATCTGGACAGCATACTAAAAAGCAGAGACATTACCTTGTCAACAAACATCCATATTATAGTCAAAGTTATGGGTTTTTTCAGTAACGACATATCAGCTCTGCAGATTCAACATTTTTGAATTGTGATGCTGGAGAAGGCTTGGGAGAATCCTGTGGAAAGCAAGAAGATTAAATCTGGCACTGTTTAAAAAATTAACTCAGGCTCTTCACTAGAAGGTCAAGTGCTGAAGCTAAAGCTTAACTGCTTTGGTCTCTAATGAACATATGGGATTCATTGGAAATGCCCCTGAAATTAGGAAAGATTAAAGGCAAAAGGAAAAGCTGAAGATGGCAAAGGATGGGACGAACAGTACCATGGAAACAATGAGCATGAATTTGAACAGGCTCCAAGAGATAGTGGAGGGTAAAAGGACTTGGTCATAATACCATCCAGGGGTCACAAAGAATCAAATACAACTGAACAAGAACAAAAACAATAATAGCAATAACAACAGTATTTCATCACAATCATAAACAACTTAGTCATTCCCAATTAAGGAGCATTCCCTCACTTTCCAGTTCTTTGCCATCAGAAGGAGAGCTGCTGTAAATATTTTAAAATATATAGGTTCTTTTCCTCTTTCCCTGATCACCTTGGGAAACAGACCAAATGGTATTAGCCAAAGGGGATGGGTATTTTAATAACTCTTAAGGCATAATTCCATATTGTTCTCCAAAAATGGTTGTATCAATTCACAGTTCCACCAATATTAGTGCCCCAATTTTTCCATATCCAGTCCCACATTTGTCATTTTCCTTTTCTGTTATATTAGTCAATCTGGTGGATATGAAATAACATCTCAAAGTTCTTTTAGTTTGTATTCTCTAATCCAAAATGATTCCAAGATTTTTTTTTCAAATGACTATGTATAGATTTGATCTCTTCCTCTAAAAACTGCCTATTTATAGCATTTGGTCATTTATCAGTTGGAGAATGACTCATTTGACAAAGTTCTTAGAAATTTAAAACTTAGAAACTGTAAAGAAAATTTCCCAATTTTCTGCTTTCCTTCCAATCTTGGTTATATTGGTTTTGTTTGTACAAATCTTTTAAATGTAATATTATCAATGTTATCCATTTTACATCTCATAATGCTCTCCATCTCTTGTTTATTCAAAAATTCTTTCCCTATTCATAAATCTGATGGCTAATATGTTACATTTTTTTTCCTAACTTGCTTTTGATATCTCCTTTTAAATCTAAATTCTGCATCCATTTGGCCTTATCTTGGTAAATGATATAAGATATTGATCTAAAACTAGTTTCTGTCAAACTGATTTCCAATTTTCTCTACAATTTTCACCAAACAGAAAATTATTGTTACAAAAGCTTAAATCTTTATATTTACCAAACATAGTTATTTACTATGGTGTACTATAGTGTAATTTCTCATTAATTCCTTTAGTAGTCTTGATCTTTTGTTTTTCTGAATGAATTTTCTTAATATTTTTTCTAGCTCAGTAATTTTTTGCTAATTTATTTGAGATGGCACTACAAAAGTAGATTACTTTAGGTAGAATTATCATTTTCCTTTATTGGCTCAACACATCCATAAATAATATTTCTTCAATTATTTAAATCTGAATTTATTTGAATGAAAAGCATTTTATAATTATGTTCACACAGTTCCTACATTTGTCATGTCAGGCAAACTTTCAGGTATTTTAGATTGTTTAGGGTTATTTTAAATTATTTGTCTCTTACTATCTCTTCTTTTGGGAATTTGATGGCAATTTGTAAAAATGTTGATGATTTTTCTGAGTTTATTTTATATCCCACCATTTTCTAAAATTATTAATTGTTACAATTAGCATTTTAGTTGAATCTTTAGGATTTTCCAAGTATATCATTATATCATCTTCCAAAAGAGGGAAAATGTAAAGAAAGAAGGTCAAGAGTATCGCTTCTTAAACTGTATTATAAGGTGGTAATTATCAACTGAATAAGAAATAAAATGGTGGGTGATCAGAAGAATAGAGGCTATACAGAATAATACAGCATAGTAAATAATTATAGTAACCTTGTGTTTGATAAATGTAAAGATTTCAGTTTTTTGTGATAATTATTACCCACTACCTATTCTGATTCCTTCCATTACTTTTTCTACTCTATTGCTAGCATTTCTAGTGTAATATTTAATTATATTGGTGATAATGGGTATCCATGTTTCATTCTTGATCTTATTGGGTAGGCATGTAACTTATGCCTGTTATAGATAATGCTTGTAAACATTTTAAAGGAAAATTTATTTATACCTGAATGTTGTATTTTGCCAAAAGCCTTTTCTGTATCCACTGATAGAATGTTATGATTTTTGTTCCTTTTTTATTGGTATAATCAATTAGCTTGATCTGGGACCTTTATCTCTTCATTCTTCCAGTGTTTTATAATCCAAGGTCAGATGTAGTCACTGCTCCTCCAGCTCATACCTTGGTGTATAAGTGATCCCACGTACTCTTCTGGTGCCCAGCATCCAGCCATCACAAAGACTTTTACTCCCTGTGGTCCCACCAGCAGCTCCAAGGATTAGGCTCTCTCTTTACCCTGGAACCAAAACCAGGGACTTTCCTGAGAGGGTCCACAACCAGCAAGACCCCAGCCCTTTGAGATCATACTCATCAGTATGGGCTCACTCTTACTCACCAACAGTCATAGGCTGGGACCCCAGTGGGTCAGCCCCCTTGTGACCCCATCTAGTAGCAGGGGAGGGCTCTCACAATCTTTTCTTGATCAATCACCCAATCCCCTACTGTTGTTGGGAGGTCAAAAGAGTCCAAAGCCAAGATCCAGCCCACACAGCTACCCCTAGGGCTTCGTATTTGTTGCTTCTGCAGTATCTGCCCTGGGGTATCTGCACTTCAATCAGCTGGACCACCACCTCCGGGAGTTAGATCTTTCCCACATCTTCCTATGTTGTCTTAGTCTGGACAATTGCTTTATCCTGACTTCATTATTTCTGCTGTTCTAAAATTTACTTTGAGGTATTATTTTAAGTTATTTGCGATGACATTCGGGAAAACCAGGTAGTTTTCTGTCTTATTCCACCATCTTCCCACATTTCCCCAACTGCCTCACTTCTTAACTTTGGTTTGTGAATATATACCTTGGAGTATTAGTGTCATTTATGGACAAATGCGAAATTTATATTCCTGGAGAATTAAGGCTGAAAATAATACAAGTATGATAATCATGATGTTTCAATTTACTCTTGAATAAAAATAAGAAAAAGTCTTTTCACTTTCACTATATATTTCATAAATTTCTGCTTATTTATGTTGTGGATAAGTCTTACATCTAGATCTCCAACTTCAGCCTCTTTTGAGTTCCAAATTCACAGTTCCAGTTATATACAGGCTACCTCTACTTGGCTATTCCACCAGCACCTCTAACTCAATAGGTACAAAATCCTTTCTTCTTAAACCTGATCTTCCATGCTAATTCACTCTTTTTATTAGTGATACCATCTTTGCCCATTCTCACATACGGAAATCTTGGGAGCAGTCTTTCTCACCTCTCCTATTCAATAAAATACTAAATCCTATTCAAGCACTATACTATTTCCCATATCTACCATTTATTTATTCACTCATTTATTCAATGAACATTTATTAAGTGATTATTATATTACCAGGACTTCAACAGTCCAGTATCAAAATAAAAATTAAACACCCTTCACCCTCAAGTACTTTCACGAGGGGAGAGGAGAGAAAAGTTCACATAAAAGTAAATATAAAACATTTCTAAAGTAGACACAAGGAAATTTCTGAAAGAGGGTACTATAACTGAGGGGATCAGGATAAGTTTCCTAGGGAAGATGGAACCTGAGTTCAATTTTAAAAGTAGATAAGGATATTACACGGTGAAGGAGAGGAAGTGTAACATTTCTAGAATGGAGAAAGTCTATGCAAAGACTAATCATATATTCAACTCCCTCCATATACTTTATACGGTGGTCAAATTGGACATTTGTCTTTCTCACTTTTCAAATATTCTTTGTGCTATATCCAATGGGAGCCTTCCTTGATCCTTCCAGTTGGCAACAACTGTCACCCTTAAATATCCTATGAACTTTAGTGTTCATTTCTCTATTACATTTACATTGTGCTTATCATGTAATAAGTGTACAGTAGTTTTATATGATTCACTTCAAATGACACCATTTGATTTCATCTTGCTTTTCTCTTTCACCAATCAATTTTACATCACTACATGCTTCTCCTTGTTCTTATTGTACTACTGTACATACAGGAATGTACACACACATATATATACACACATGTATATTTATGTATATGTATATATACACATATGTATATGTGATGACCACGTATTTTAAAATCAGCTAGAGTAAAAAATTCAGGTTAAGGGAAAATCTTCAGTCTTTATTCTCTGTAGAGGTGAAGGGGGATCGGAGGTGAAGGGGGATTGTGATAGCAATGTGTGCAGCTGCGACAAGAACCCAGCCAGTAGTCTTTCTCCGCCTTTCTTCCTGCCCCTCTGCCTCCACCCACCAAAATCGTCATTTCTTATACAACACATCAGGACTTGCACAAAGAGTGGGCAGGGGCCATTCTTTCTCCAAGCATATATATTAATAGAGTATGGTCCAATTACTATTTAGCCTCATGTGCTTGGGACCTCAGCGCATCAACTCAAGCCTCAGCCCATTACATGTACATATATATATATATATATATCTATATATATATATATATATATATATATGTCTGCATGTATATCCACACACAAATACATGGCTCCTCTTATAAATCTTAAAGCATTGATTCTAACAACAAAGAGTTCTTTGAGCTCTAAGTAAAAGTTACAGCAAAGAACATTAGTGCACTATGTAGTGTCCGGGAGATAACTTCCTTTTAAGTTTGTTGGTGTACACTATTCAATTGTTCTTCCTTCAATTCTGAGATTGTATTTGTAACCCTTGCTCAAAATGAGCCCCCAGGCTATCTGACACCCCAGTCCAAGATTTCACAGATATGATACTTTTCTAAGGCATAATTTCCTTCCTTCCTTCCTTCCTTCCTTCCTTCCTTCCTTCCTTCCTTCCTTTCTTCCTCCTTCCCTCCCTTCCCCCTCTCTTTCTTTCTTTCTTTCTTTCTTACTCTTTCTTCTTTCTTTCCTGAGGCAATCAGGGTTAAGTGACATGCCCAGGGTCACACAGCTAGGAAGTGTTAAGTGTCTGAGGCCAGATTTGAACTCAGGTCCTCCTGACTTCACAACTTGTTCTCTATCCACTACATAGGGCATAATTTCTAATGACAATTCTGACCTCTCAAGCTGTCACCACTCCGCTAACCCTGTGGTATCTGCCTAATTGTTGTGTGAGGGAGACCATCCTTAGCAAACTGCTACAGAACACAATTTAGTGATTTTTCTCCAAATGCAAATGTTAACTCTATTCACAGGTAAATGATATATGAAGGTCACTGTTCTGTTCTCTCCACTTAAGTAATAAGACACCATTCTACAATGTGGTCAGTCATCACCAATTAGTGAAAATCTTCATTTACTCCGTTGGTAAGGAAGTAAGTTTTAATTGGAAGACTTTGGAAAGCTCCCCCCACCGCTACAGCCACCACTGCCATTCATAATGGAATCCGGAGGCTAAGATTCAGAGACAGATGAGGTTGCTTACCTCATCTAATTAGCAAAGCAAGCCACACAGTGAAATTTGTAAAGCTACCCGAGCCGGGCACTGTGCCCAGGGACAAAGCTTTCCTGACTCGCTGTAACTAATGTTACCACTGTCACCTCATCCCTTCAATTATTTAGGTTTCCCCCATGTCTAGGCTGGATTCCTGCTGACAGTATTGTGGAGAGTGTTCATCAATCATCTTCTTGTCATCCTGCTCTGGGGGAGGGAGGACGGGGCAGAAGGAGTGCTAAAGAATAAAAACAGGATCTTTTCTCTCTGATAGACAAGTGAAAGCTCGAATTAAGGTTTTCTAGTGTCACAGGTTATGTCGTTTTCAATATTTGCAGAGCAAACGTAAACTTATATTCATAATTTATCAGCATATGCTGCCTGTATAAGATGCTTATATCCCAAATAGTTCCTACAACTAACATTTATATTGTTTCTAATGCACGATGAAAGACAAATCATGCATTTGAGGTAGCTACATCAGGGCCTAAGGTTAATTCAGTTGGAGGAATCATCAGTGACAGTGTTAGATTGGCTGGGAATAGGTAAGATCTAACATTCAAGGACACACACAGAGATATGATATGTACATATTTATACACATACACACATATATATGCGTGTTACATAGAATAAGGTTTGATTAAAACATCCAGTTACAAGACAGCTTCAAAAGAAAAGGTAAGATATCATTTGGTACAAATAAATCAGATTCTCCCAAATGTGCAAGGCATCCTCTGGAAGTAAATTACAAAGGAAGATGCATAATTTTTGAGAGAGAAGCAGGGTTTAGATCTCAAATCTTTAACCTCTCCCTATCCAGCAGTTTTTTTTCACTATTGTCTGCAAATATATTCCTCTTCTCATTTTTAAAAGACAACTTCCTCTAGTCCCTACTATCCCTCAGCTATTGATCTACACTTCTGTTTCTTTGCTCAGCCATATTGCTTTAAAAAGCTGTCTGCATTTGCTGCCTGCATTTTCTTTCCTCTTACTCATTCCTAAACCCTTTGCGATCCAGCTTCCTACCTTATCACTCTACTCAAACTGTTCACTCCAAAGCTATCGATGCTTCTTAATCGTCAAATCTGAGGGTCATTTTTTTATATTCATCCTAGACCTATCTGTTGGGTTCAACACTGTCTTACCACCTTTCTTTTCTGGCTCAGGGATTCTTAACATTGTCATGGATTCCTTTGGCATCCTGGTAAAGCCTATAGGCACTTTCTCAGAATAACTTTTAGCACAAAAATATTACCCCCAAAATTATATTGAAATAACAAACATGTAATTTTTCATATTGAAGTTTACAGACCTTCTGAAATTTCTCCCCAGAACCTTTAGGAGTCCACGAAGACCAGGTCAACAACTTCCCTTCTATACTACTTTTGCCTAGTTCTCCTTCAACTTTCTGACTAGTTCTCGTTTGTTTTTATTGGTTCATCATTCAGATGATGCTCCATAACTATACTTTCTTCCTCTATACTTTCTCTTATGGAAACCAGTAGGTTTAGTTAGCATCTCTGTGACTACCAGGTCCATTTATCCAGCCTGTAGGTATTTCTCCCTTGAGCTTTAAATCCACATCAACAAACAGTTGTTAGACATTTTAAAATGAACCTCACAGAGAAACTTGAACTCAACCTGTCCAAAAAAGACTTATTACCTTCCCTTTTCTCTGTCAAATGCACCACTTTCTTTCTGTCTGCCATGTTCATCCCCTAAGGATCATCGTTGACCTCTTTTTAAATTTTCTTAAATTACAGCTCTGACCCTATGAGTCTCCTATTTAACTAACTCCAGTGACTTCCTGTTGCCTTTAGGATGAAGATGATAGTGATGATGATCATGAGGATGATCATGATGATGATGATAGTGATTATGGTGATGATTTTTAAAATTTATGTAGCACCTACCTGTGCCAGGCATTATGCTAAACACTTCACAAATATCATCCCACTTGGATCTAATATGAACTCCTTTGTTTTGCTTTTAAAGACCTATCTGTTTTGGCCCAATATTTCTTTCCAACTTCATTGGCCATTACTGCTCTTCCGCAGTCTGCGATCTAGACAAACTGAGCTTATTTCTGATTCTCTCACATAGCAGTATTTCATCTCCCAGTCCCATGAGCTTACATGCCTGGAAAGTATCCCTTCCTCAACTCTACCTCATAGGATCCCTCTCTTCCCCTAAGATATAGTCCAAACATTATCTTCTGCATGAAATCTGCCTTGTAGTACCCTCCAAATGCTAGGATTCTCCCTCTCAAACTATCTTGTATTAGCTACTTTATATATATGTGTGTATTTATATAATGTAATCATATTCATATAATGTATATTTGTATATTTACTTGTCTCCCCCATTAGAATGTAAAATGTTGTGGGTAGAAGTTGTTTCATTCTTTGTACATACTTGTATCCCCAGAGCCTAAAACCATTTTCCTGTTACATAGTATGTTCTTACTAATACTAATTAGTTTATCAGCCACCATTGCCCGTAAGGAAATCAGTCAATAAATATTAATGGATTGCCTAATATGTGCTAGATCCTGTGCTAAGTGCTAGGGAATAAAAAGAGGCAAAACAGTCTCTGCTTTCAAAGCGCTTACAATCTAAAAGGGAGAAGGCAATATACAAACATATATGAATAAAGCAAGCTATACACAGGGTAAATAGAGGGAAAGTATTAGAATTAAGAGATGAAAAAGGCTTCCTAGAGAAGGTGTGATTTTAGTGGGAACTTAAAGGAAACCAGGAAGCTCAGTAGTTAGTGAAGATTAAGGAGACTGTTCCAGGCATGGTGGGCAATCAATAAGAATGCCTGGATCTGAGAGATGAGATATCTTATTTATGGAACAGCCAGGAGGTCAATTTCACTGAATCAATGTAAGCCTTGGGGAAAACTGCCTCGATATGTATTTCTTGAAACTTTCTTGAATGAAAGGTTCATGGAATTTCCAATAAGTACAAGGCAATAATCATTTGTGAAAAAGTATATAAATAGCCTCATAGAATCGACACATCTTCCCCAAAAGATCCTTATTCACATTTATTCCACTGTATTAAATCATACTCTAAGAGAATATGGAACAATATACAACCAACTCTCTTTTGCAGATCATCCATATGCTTTTGCATCAACCTTCCTTAAATCTTGATCTTCATGTTAACTTCCTCCGATTCTAAACACCTTTTTACTTTCTCATCCCTGCTGTCACAACTTAATATGGCAATCAATATGAACCAATGTTATTGAGTATAAAGACTTATGGTAATTGATTACAAATGTGGTGAACTCTCCTATAATTTCGCCAAACCCTTCTGAATCAATTTTATTAATAACAACAAAAGTAATAATACTTTACTATCATATAGCCCTTTATATCTTTCAAAGTTTAACATATATGATCCCATTTGGCACTGGCAATAAGTGAAATGGTAAAAGAACATTACTATATCTTTAAGGGAGGTGGTGACGGCAAGTATTGTTATCTTGATTTTACTAATAACAAAATGAGATGGAGGTTCTGGATAGCTTGTCCAAACTCACAATTTAGTTGGAAGAGCACTTAAATGAACCGCAATAGAGTATAGTATAGTGGATATCAACTATCTCTGGAGTAAAGAAAACAAGTTTGAAACAAGTTTCTGGCACTTATTTAGAGACCTTGTATAATTAACTTAATCTCTCTGGGCCTTAAACATATCTCTAAGGGTAGAAGCTATTTATGGTTTTCAAGACAAGATTACAGAGCCTTTGTAAAGTGGCAGAGCTGGAACTAGCATGGATTATCCTTCTTCTAATCTAAGCTCTTTCCCACTGCTTTAGCAGTCATAGGGCATAGTGATGTTTAAAATGATATCTATTGGTGAGTGCTAACTATCAGATCACATCCTCTAGACCTTAATTTTTAAAAAAATTGATGTTTCAGAAAAGAAGATTCTTTTTCCATTTCAAGTATCTCCTAGTTGTCCATGTTTGTAAGATAAAAATTTGAAAAGGGATTAGAAGGGCTTCAAAGGCAAAAGAGATTAAGTCTGAGTGTACTTATTCAATTTTTCCATACCAATGTTTTCAAACTGCCACCCACCTCCTTTTCTCTCTTGTTACTTGACACACTCTCTCTCTCTCTCTATCTGTCTCTGTCTCTCTCTCTCTTTCTCTCTCTCTGTCTCTCTGTCTCTCTCTCTCTCTCTCTCTGTCTTTCTCTCTCTGTCTCTCTCTCTTTCTCTCTCTCTCTCTCTCTCTCTCTCTCTCTCTCTCTCTCTCTCTCTCTCTCTCTCTCTCTCTCTCTCTCTCTCTCTCTCTCTCTCTCTCTCTCTCTCCCTCCTTCTCTTTCAGTCCTGGTTTGTAAGGAAGCAGAATTTGTTCTTCCCTAAGTATGCTACTGGTAAGGTAGCATATCCTCTGAGAGAATACTGAGATACCAAAGAGGGGCCCATAGTAGCATAATTATTAACATTTTATTTGAATTAACTGTGGGAAAAGTGGTCTAGACCTTGGTAGTAGAAGGACCTCAAACTAGGTCAAACATATGGAAAACAGAAGAGAGAAGGCATCAGGGATGGCTCAGGACCAAGTGCAAATTAAACCATGAAATAATTTGAGCTTCTTTTGCTGTTTTCTTTTATTCAAAATAGTTATATTCTCTGTGGAATTATCCATCATATACTCAGACTCTTTGTCTCTGTCTCTTTCTTTTGTCATCGAATCTAAGACCATGTCCACATCTTTGTCAGAAAAAAAAATGTATGACCTCGGAATCACAACTGTATATCAAACTAAAGAGCACTTTCTACCCTAATAATGAACATTTATAAGTATATACTCTCTACAAATGCTTATAGATGAATGGAGTGGGGACATCTCAGTTTGAGTGAACATTATAATCAAACTGATCTAGAACAGCTCTGTTCATGAAGAAGTGGACACATCTTTAGTGTCCACCTCAACTATAATCTTGGTATACTTTTTTTGAAAATAGTACTAGGTATTCTACTACTCGCATAAAGCCCTTAGGAGGTCATTAAGAAGAGAGTTCCCATATGCACAGATGTATTTATAGTATAATGTTTGTGATAGCAAAGAACTAGGAACAAAGACACATCAATTAGGGAATGGCAAAATAAGTTAATAAATTGTTGTTCATAAATTTAATGGTGTGTTATAAGAAACAACCAATAGAAAATCAAGGAAAGATTGATATGAACTGATAAAGACTAAAATAAGCAGAGCCAAGAAAACAACATACACAATGACTACACAGATGAAAATATAAAGAACAACCAAAAAACAACCAAAAGAGAATATTACAGAATTACAAGGAATCCAGAACACCTGTTACAAGGAACACTTCTCTAAAAAGGTAGGAGATGTAGAAGAATGAATATATTTCTAGATTTTTTTCAATAAATTAAGTGGGGTTTTTTACTTTTTTTTCTTTTCTTGAAAAAAAATATTCTTTGTTTTATAAGATAATTCTGTAAGAAGGGTAGGAGACAGATGTGGGAGAGATTTATGAGATATAAAAGACAAATGTCAATAAGAATTATTTTAAAAAAACATTTCTAAGCAGGTACTAATGGATTCTATAAAAATCATCTTCAGGTTTGCAATTTTGCCTTTTTCCTTCTTAGTGTAACTTTTCTTTTGCCATTACTATTTTCCAATCATGAATAAGAGAAACAGAAAGATATGATTTAGAATATTGCTAAAACCAACAAAATAGTAATTAGCATCCCAATGATTACTAACTTAGAATCCTATAAGATAGGACTGATTCTATTCCCATATTCTCTTTCCTAGAATATAATATTCAACTTTTGCATCAAGAACAATTGCAATAGGATGTCCTGTTCAAAGAAACAGGCATTAATTTTAATACATGATGCCTGAAGCAAGTTCTTAATAAGAATAATAATTTTTCGAAGAACAAAATTCATTTCACATTCTGTTATATGTCATTGTTGATCTGTCAGGCACAGAATGAGTCCCTATTAGCTTTTCGAAGGAAAATCTATCTGCACCATTAGTGTTGTGATTGGGATGACAATGGGATGAGATGTTAATTGTGTTTGGAAACATTATCTGCAATCACATTATCTAAATTTCTCTTTTAAAACTATAGCACTCTAGATTATACAATCTCATCTTTTCTCATCAACTACATTGGTAATCTTATCTTAGTGTTTCTTAACTGATTGACCTTATAACAGAAGGTTGAGATGTATTCTTCCAATTGTCCTATTTGACTGAACTGAAAGCAATTCAGCTCCCTTGTTCTTTCCTTCTTTCCCCTACAAGGATAAGCTAGTCAGTCAAGACATTCTTGAGTGCTTACTGTGCAGAAAGATTTATAGAAGATATGCATGGTACAGAACTTCTTTGATATATCTTCAAGGAGCTTATAATCTTTTATCAAAAAGCACTTTGACACAGTAGCTATCATCAAATGCTAATCAAAGAAGGACATAATGAATACCTAAGGGCTAAAAAAAATACCAAATATGCTAGTTGAAATATTAAAATAGAATCCAAAGAGACATAAATTCATTGTCTATTCCACTTTTGGAATGTTTTTCATGTGGATATGAATTCTTGCAAAACTTTACACATATGGCTTAAAATGTAGAAAGACATTAATTTTTAAGCATGTCAATGTAGCACTTTTTGTTTTGTAAGACCTGCCAGGACTTGAATTCTATTGGTCAAGATATTAGTGAATTTTACACAGAGATATTGATGATCAAAAGAATGTTTGAAGCAATCTAAATTACTGTGGGGCTAAAATTAGTTGAAGTAATTATAGAGTAAGTTGGTATCATGGACCCCACTTGCTAGATCATATCAGACCAACTGTATGAAGATAGATAAGTTAGTTTAGTTTTTCTCTGCCCCAATTCCACACAAACACATACCTTGTTCTATCCTGTTTCAATAACTTGAGCTGAATTCCCCAACAGTCTTTAGCTATCTTAAAGACTTGATGTGCTAAGCAACTAACTTACTACTACAAAAGTTAACAAGCACTGGGGGATGACTGCAGGATTTTTAATGTCATCACCAAGAATGCCAGTGATACCCTCTACATCTCAGTTGATCTTTAAAGATTACTGTGACTGAAGAATGTATTATACTAAAGTCAACTGGCTTCTGAGCCTCTCTAAACCTAGATATTCCCATGCTCAAACCCCTACCTTCAAATACTTTCTAGCTTAGGAGGACTCTGCCAGAACCTGTGTTCCACATTCATAACTTCATTAGAATCCAGGTTTACCTCCATACCTGTTGTGGGGAGGAAAGGGAAATAAAGTCCGTTAAAACCTAGCTTTCTGGAGACAGGCTAACAGCACAGCTTCCCAGAGGGGTTGGGAATGACAACTTAAAGGTCCAGAGCACCTATCTAGATGAACAATTCAGGGATGCCCAGAGCTGATCATCAGCTTAGCTCCTGGCACAAATAAGTAGTACTCAAGTAGCCAGGACCACAAATTAAGTCCTTATTTCTCCCAGAGAGGCCACCATCTACAACATCCAAGAAGATCACTGGAGAAATTAATAAATTAAAACAAGATGAAGAACTATTATGATGCCAGAGATACCCGAGACACTAACCCAGAAGAGAAGAATAATTCCAACCAAAGACTCAAAGAAAAACACAGCTTGTAAACAAGGTCAATTAGAATTGATGAAGCATATTATTTGAATGTTTTTAAGTTTAAATTATATTATATATGAAATTAACAATAAGGAAAGAAATGGGAACTATGGAGGAAACAATTGGAAAGAGAATTAACAGCTTAGCATAAGAGGTATCAGCCTTACCCAAGTTAACAAACTCTTTGAAAATTAGATTGATAGTGATATGACAAGAAGATATGTTTAAAAATAAAAACAAAGGCTGAAAAATAGAAGAAAATACAAGGTGTTTCATATGAAAAAAAAGAATTGATCTGAAAAGAATATAATTTAAGAATCATTAGCCTACCTAAACACAATGACTAAAAAAAGGCACCTACCTGTCATATTTCAAGAAATTATAAAGAAAACTTCCCAGACATATTAGAACCAAAAGAGAAATGAAAATAGAAAAATATCCACCAGCCATCTCCTAAAAAACATCCTAAAATGAAAACTCCCAGGAATATCATAATCAAATTCAGAGCTTCCTGCAAACAGCTTAAAAAGCTTTTAAAAAGAATTCAAATACCAGGGAAACAGTTAGGATCGCACAAGATTTAGCAGCTATTAAAATAAAGAACAAATAGTACAGTATACAATATTCCAAAAGGCAAAGGGCATGTGCTTACCCAATGAAATTAAGTTTAATGCTATAAGGGAGAAATGGATCTTTAATGAGATAGAGGACCTTCAAACATTCCTGATGAAAGATCAGGTCTGATTCAAGGTTCCTTAATGATAGGGGACCCATTAGCTTTCTTTGTGTAAGTCCAAATTTGCCTCTTTGCAACTCTTTCCCTTCCTCCTAGTGTTTTCCTCTGGAGCCAAGCAAAAGAATTGTAATTTATCTTCTCTGTGACAGTCTTTCAATTATTTGCTTTCTTAATCTGTAGCAACATTTTTAGGATCCTCCTGGAGGTATTATTTGTCCCCACATGAACTATCAAAAATGTGTAGTAGTTGCCACATTTGAGAATTCTAAGAAGACTTACTGGGATTGATGGATAGATTTTGGGGAGTCCATAAACTGGCACAAGAGGGATTACATTTTTATTTTCACTAGCATCTAAATGAAAATTAGCAGTCTCTTCAATTATGAATATAAATAATAAACATTATTCTGAAAAGAGGTCCATAGATTTTTCCACATTGCATAGGAGTCCATACGACAAAAAGGCTAAGAATCCATGCTTTAATTCCTTGCATAAATTATTTGAATAATTAGGTCCTTTTCACATTGCCTACAGACATCACTTAAAAAGTATTAATTGGGGGTCAGTTCTAAAATCTCCTCTTATATAATCATGGCTAATTTTCCCCCTAATTTTTGAGTAAATATAATTAGTCATTTGGGCTGTCTTTTTTTTTTTTTTTTTTTGTCTTAACCTAAAATTTTTTTTCTATGTAGGGAGATGTCTAAGAGGAAGTTTCCTCTACCTCTACACATCTTCAATTCACATTCTTGGAAAGTTTCCTTGAATTTTGAGAAAGTAAGAGACTTGACACAGGTCAAACAACCAGTATATGTCAGAAGTAGAACTTCAATCCAAGTCTTTTTGTCCCAGAACTCAATGGCATATTAACTACACTACGCTTCTTAAGGCATTTCCCAACAAACCAGTCTAAAGAATTGGACATATCAACATCTCAATATACATACTTGTTGCCAATTTTATTTCCTCTCCTCCTCTGAGAAACCCCCAACATTGTATTTCCCTTATAAAAGATGTGCCCATGATGATCTTTACTAAGTTCTTTCTAGCACTAAGCCTCTCTCTTTCCCTCCTAGTGTCTTCCATTTAATGGTGACTTTCTCTTTATTATAGCTGACTCTGGTCTGATTTCTACACTCCTTTATGGATTTACTGCCAGTCAAAAGCATATTTAGGCCTCCCGGCATATTTCTTTAATGGATTCTTCCAAACTTCTTTCTTTGGCTCTTTCTTTGATAATCCTATTGCTCTCTCAAATCATATTTACCACTTCTAGTGCCTAAAAATTCTGAATGGCATCTTCTCTGCAACTTAGGGTCTTAGAGTTACCAAGAACCTCTGAGAGTTTATACAGCTTATTGATGGTCACACAGTTCTATAAGAGATAGAACTAAAATCTAGATCTCCCAAGCTCCAGGATACTAGGTTGAAGCCAGCTCTCCAACTATATACTACAAAACCTCTAAGCACT
This sequence comes from Sarcophilus harrisii, assembly GCF_902635505.1. Classification (NCBI taxonomy): domain Eukaryota; kingdom Metazoa; phylum Chordata; class Mammalia; order Dasyuromorphia; family Dasyuridae; genus Sarcophilus; species Sarcophilus harrisii. The sequence goes on from NC_045431.1 coordinate 26,082,293, forward strand.
TCATTTTTTTTACTGATTTTGAAATTATTTTTGTTTTTATAAGATTTTGATTTTCAATTTTTTCTCTCTTCCTACCATCCTTCCCCCGGGCTCAAGATGTCCTGCAATCTGATACAGGTTATACATGTACAATCATATTAAACATATTTCCATATTAGTCATGTTGTGAAAGAAGAATCAGAACAAGAGGGGAAAAAATATATGAAAGAAAAAAAGTGAAAATAATATGTGTAGAGGGCTGAAACTCTTGAGTTGATGCACTGAGGTCAGTTTGAGCTCTTGAGGCTAACTACCGATTGGACAATACTCTATGGGCATAGTGCTTGGGGAATGGCCCTTCCCACTATCCTGTGCTGGCTGGATAATTGGTGTATACAGAGAATTGTAGGAGGGACTGGGGGTGGAGTAAGACTAGCCAGGGTCAGGAGGAAGAAGGAGGTTGTGGAGATTCTGCTTCCATCTAATTCAATCCTACGCCTAAAGACCAAGAATAAAGACTAAGGACTTTTGCTTATCCTGACTCTGCTGATTCTAAGGTATCCAGGGTGCTAACATGGTCATCACAAGTATGTTTTGAGCTGAATTCAGATTCCAAAGTTTTTCTCTGGATGTGGATAAGATTTTTCATCAGGACTCTTTTAGATCATTGCATTTCTGAAAAGAGCTAAATCTATCAATGTTGCTCATCATACAAGTTTTTGTTACTGTGTACAATGTTCTCCTAGTTCTGTTCACTTCACTCAGCACCAGTTTATAGAAATCTTTCCAGGTTTTTCTGACATCTGTCTTATCATTACTTGTAGAACAATTGCATTCCATTCCATTCATATACCACAATTTGTTCAGCCATTCCCCAATCATGGACATCCCTGAGGTATAGAGTATGTTCAGGGAAGACTAGTACTTCTGATTTGAAGGTTATCGAGCCTGTTACAGGCTTTCCATCTTTGGTGTCCACTTGATCCTAACTCTAACCAATGGCTCCAAGAAACTGTAGCATGCACATACCCCAGTAAACCATTGCAGCAGACAGGCTGAACCAGTTTGAGGATAACTCAAACTTATGGTGAGTTAGGGGCATGTAAACCATTCCCCTGATGGAACAGATGAATGAGAACAATTTGTTCCAATGGCCATGAAGGCAGATGACACAAAAACACTTTCAGGGTATCTCCTAAGAATTTTAGAATTGATGGTATGACAGGGGAGACACTGGCACAGGACCACCCAGTGTAATGTGCCCTCATCAGAGAAGGGGCTATGCTCTATGGGCAAAGCAAAATTGAAGTAGCCCAAAAGAAATTCAAGATGTGCAAAGTTAGGAAGCTGCCCCCAATGTTCATACAGACTATTTGTTTCTGATCTGTGGCAAAATATTCCAAGCTCATATTGCTCTGATCAGCCATGGTCAGATGCTGTAACTCTTTGAGAATGGACAACAACCATTGTTGTCCATTGGATGGACATCCCCACAATTTCCAGTTTTTGCCACCACAAAAAAAGCTGCTATAGAGATTTTTGAAAATATTGGTCCTTTCCTCTTTTTTATGATCTCTTTGGAATATATACCTAGTAGCAGTATTACTAGATCAAAGAGTGTGTACAGTTTTACAGCCTTTTGGGCATAGTTCCAAATTACTCTCCAAAATGGTTGGATCAATTCACAATTCCACCAATTAAGCATATCTTTTGAACGGCCCACAGGCCATAAACTCCTGGCCTTCTCCCAGATGTTACTGCTCTTAACCTACTGAATTTTTTTTTTTACTTTGTATTTATTTATCTATGTACATGTCTCTAGAGAAGAAAGTAAGTACCTTGAGGACCAGGACCATTTTATTTTTCTTTAAATTCTGGGAGCCTAGCACAGGACCTTGAGCATGATAGACATTTCAATAAATATCTGCTGAATTGCTATAATTTCTAACAAAAAAAAAAGTCCAGTTGATGCTTGTCAGTAAGATTAGGTGCCTTATTTTAAATATGAAGTAGGTGGAGAGTCATCTTCATATCCTGGGGTTCAACTGTCAGTGACTCAATAAGTGGGAAGGAAATAAGGGAGAAAATTCATTTTAGGGCATTTTGGGTATTTTAGGATTTTCAGGTAGAGGAAAGCAAAATTTCAGGTTTCATTTTTTTTTCAATATTGGATTGATGTATCAGTGTTACTATTTTATTCACATTCTTCTGGATCCTCTCTAATAATAAAACTTGCTGTGAAGAAAAACTCTTGAATATACTTGAATAGCATATGATTCATTGTAGGTGCTTAATACTTGTTGAATTAAATTGAATGTACCTATTAGTGGCAAAATGTCAATATAGCATTTCTTCTTAGATGCTTATAAACAAATAGGAAAGTGGTAAGTGTTTAAATATACAGAGGAAACATTTTTCCTGATGTATTATTCATTATTGCCTTTGCAACACCGGGCTATGAATTTGTTTTAATCTTTTCAGAATTAGGAGTAGTTGTGATTCCCTTAGGGAAATATTGAAAATACCTTGCTCTCTCATCATTTTACTGCAAGTACATCTATTCTAAGATTACTTGCCAAAACGATTTATGCAATGGCAATGAATGAAAAATGGAAATGATACACATGGTATAGAGATTATTCTTTTCAATATACCAATTGCACTTTCTATGCTCTTTCCCCTAGAGATGAATGTTCTCTTCTTATTCTATGAGTATATTTTCTGCATATAGTAGATATTAAACTAGAATGCATAACTTTCCACTTATGGTATTTTCACAGTTACTGTTCCTGTTATTTTCTTTGCTCCTACTCCTACTATAATCATAAGAATTGTTTTCCAAAACTGAATTTATCCTATCTCTTGTTTTATTTTTCTCATAGCTTTTGTTGATATATAAAGTGCTTTAATGTTTTTCTCCTTAATAATTTTTCATTGAAATGTTTAGTGATCACTTCCAGACCCTCAAAGAAAAAGAAAAGGTGTCTTAGAAAAACTGAAAGATTTTTGTAAATTATGAGTCTAAATAACAAAAATACTTGTTATTTTTAAGATTCTTACAAATAAGCAAGTGGAAAAAATGGTAAATGTATAAATAATTATATCAATATAGATACAGCCTAGAGAACTACAGCCCATAAATGTATTTCTTTATAAACTTCTCACCAAAAGTTAAAAAATACTTCTCCTCCCAATGAGAATCTCATATAACATAACATTTTGCATGGCATTTCTCTTTTGCAATCAGAAGAGGAATAATCTGGCACTGAATAGAAGCAAAAAATTATAAACTTATTAAAACTCTTTAAGTGACCAAATACAAGGTATAGTGAATATACAAAATTATTTTCATTGACAAGGTACAACAATTCATAAAAACTGAGTAATTTGTTCTACAAAATTCTTAAACATCCAGACACCTAAAAAGAAAATGCATGAATATATAATGGGAAAAACACAATTAACACTAAAATATGTAAGTATCCTTGTTTCAAGTATACTTCTCAGGAGTCCCGGCCCTCTACAGTGACTCTCTTGATATAGGGCATTTCCTCCATGTACCCATACAAAGTGTAACTCCACTATATTCTATGGTTTTTTTGAGTTGATGTCACTTTAAAAAAAAAAGTTATCACTTAACAGCCAATTTGATAATGGTTTCCTCTAAACTTAGTTTGATGAAGCTTTGGAAAATAGTCATCACTCTGTGACTGGGTCCATATTCAAAATCTATTTCCACCTTTGTCCCCAAAGTCTGTACTTTGTGGATGTCGATTTTGAAAACATAGAGCCACTAAATTATCAAAACAGTCATTAAGCGGGGAGTTGTCTAATAAGGTTTCAGTGTTGTCAGAAATATATTTAGATTATAAATTTTCTCTGAAATAATAGATGTGTCAAAGTGTGTATATTTTTACCAAATAGTTTCAAAAAACTAATCATTTAAGTTTTATGATCTCAGTATGTGAGTTGAGACACAAAGTTAAAAGATTCCCAATGTTGTCCTGTCCTTCACTGAACCTGAAGTGTTTTGATCATATCTCCACACAAAAAGATTCAGATTAACAATTTAAACAATTCATTATGGTCATTACAAAATCTCTTAATAATCCATATAAAATGATACAATGTTCATCAATTCGCTATATAATATTCCCGTAGGGCAGGTGATCCCATCCTGTGTTGAATTCCCCTTCTCTGAATTTCTATGAAATTTGTCATCTTTAGCAGTGTCTCAGTATGAAAACAATATAGAAAGTTGTTTCCATAAACTAACTGCCTTATTTGGCAGAATTGGGAATTGAAGCCTTAAGAAGAACCAAGCCATCACCTTTTTCACCAGTCATTTTGGCATTTAACTTTATAATAATTTTTACAATATACCTTTAACTCTTTTGTAAGCACAAGTTGTCTCAACTATATTATAAGCTCCCGGAAGATAGGGTCAGTCTTATTTGCATTTTATATAACATTCAGCACCTAGGACAGTTCATATAGAAATGCTAAATAGATACAGATGTAGAAAACTTGCAGTTCCATTTTATTCTATTTCTGGCAACAAATTTAAAGTTAAGCACAATAAATCAATCAGAAAAAAATTTAATAAGCACCTCCAAGCACTTAAGTAACTAAGTCAAGCACTGTGCTAAGCACAGGGAATACAAAGAAAGGGAAGCTCCTCCTGCCTTCAAGGTGTTCATAATCTAATGGGAAAGACAACATACAAAAAGATATATGTATAAAATAATCTATATACAAGATAAACAGGAATTGATTAATGGGAGAAGTTTTTCTGATGAATCAGATAATTCAGGCTTGTAAACAATAAAAGGTCATGAGGCTGTGAATCAGGAGAATTTAATTTGTATTTTTTTAGCAGTTTTTGCTCTCATATATAATGATACCTAGTCATGTTTTCTTCACAAAATACTGCAAGAAATAAATAAACCACCAATCCCAAACAATAGTGCCCAAAGATTGAAATTTGAATTAAATATAGAATAACTTGTATTCTCCATTAAAGCTTTCTTTCTGTTAATGTTGCTATAGCTCTTGTTGCCTTCACACTGAAATATAAATTCACTTTGTTGTACAGAATAGAAATGTCCTAGGCCAAACAAGTGCATAGGTAAATAGTGTCAATTGCTCTAACTAACATTTACAGTCATCATTCAAGGACATTTTATCCATGTTTTGAATTATATGCAGTGAACCTTTCCTTTACATTCTTATTAATATATTCAAACAGAGTAGGCAGCAAATTCCTATTTGGATATAATTTGCTATCTCTTATTTACTTAATTTCCCTACATATCCACAATAACAGCAAGAGGACTTTGAAGCAAAATATATATTTTTTCATGTCCAAAGAAGACACAAAGCCAAATAACTTCGAGAGGAGAGGTAAGTTTAAATTAATAATAGTATACTTTGATTAATCTAAGAATCGATAGTATTGTTCCTAGAATATAGTAAGTAATAACTTTTTTTATTAAAAGAGGGTGGGAGGAATAATCTGAGTAACTTCTTATTATCTAAATCAGATATTCACAGGGTTAGCCTCATTGTTTCTATCAAAATATATCAGATTATCAGATTAAGTATGTTAATATTCAAATTTGTACTAATAAATACTAAATATAAATGATTTCCATTATTAATATCACAGTACTTTCCTCTTGTGAAGAGTAGCTTCCTCTAATTATTTTAATCCCAATAATGTGAATACTTCAGTCATAAATTATGTGATTTAAAGAAAAATTTCTTGAAAATCAGCCATTGATCTTTATGAGAAATCAGGAAAGGTATCTCAATATTAGAAATGTCAAAAATTCTGATGTAAAAGGGAGGGGGAGAACAAATTGAATCTGCAAACCCTAGATGAGTAAATTTGATATTGATTCCTGGAAAATATATAGAACGTATTGTTAAAACGATAACGAAGATCTAGAAAAAGAAAAAACACTGAAACAATATGGATTCATTAAAAATAGATATTGACAGCCAAATTCATTTCCTGTTTTGGCAAAGTCATTAAACTGGTAGATCTATTCTCAGTAGACTTTATCTAGCTCTTGGCAAAATCTTTGACAAAGTCTTTCATATATTTGTTGGAAATAAAAAGAAGATGTTGGTTAGATAATAATATAGTCAAGTGTATTTAAAACTAGTTGAATTACTTGGGCCTAAAAAAGTCTTCATTAATGGTTTGAAGTCAACTTGAAAGGAAGCCTCTATCAGAGTTGTCAAAAATCAGAGTTTTTTGGGGGGTGGGGCAAAGGGTTTGGCTTCCTAATATAATCCTGTTAGGGGCTTCCATCTGGACAAAAGGCCCAATTGTACTTTAAGAGACATCTTGCTTCCCTTAATGTCTGCTCTATTCAGCTAATAAGGGAACTTTTGTTTCTGATATCCTACCACACAGTACAAACACCAACATAAGTTGACAAGATTTATTTACAGGTCAGGAAAACAAAGATAATCTATCTTAGAGACCTTAAAGAATAACAACATTTAAAAGGGAAAAATTTTCCCCATCATTTCAGAAAGATATTTTTAATTATCATTATATTCATTATTTTCCTTAGGTTAACATTAAAATGAGTTTATTTGTTGAGCCCACAGCAAGCGATATGGCCTTTTCAGAGACCCATGCCCTTCTGCACCATGAATCACTGTGAATTTGTCTGAGTTTAAAAATGCTGGATCTTGGCTTTAATATATAGATTTTCCTCAAAAAATAAATTGCTATAATTACATTGAGCTGATCATTCTTTTTTTCTTAAACTAAATTTCCTTTTAGTCTGTGACCCAGAAAAATCATATCTGTAAGTCTCTCATATGAGTTTCAGTAACAATGATTTGCATTTATTAAATGTTATAAGACAATGTATTTTGCAATGATGTAGCTCATTTACTATAAAGTGCTGCTACTAATAGTATTGTTTTGTGGAAATTTTATTTAACTCAAATAAAATATTGTATCATCATCAAAGAGAAAAAAGAAAGAGTAAAGATATAATGGCAAACATTACCTGAAAGACAATATTTAAAAAAAAAAAAAAAACTGTTAGGAGACTACCACATATTATTTGATTAGAACTGTTATCTCAATGATGTGGGTACTCCCTCTAGTGGTGTAGATAGCATCCATCCATGCCTTCTTATGCTGAGTGATTCTTGAACACATCCCCTTCTAAGTCATCCAAAGAAGGTACATTCAAGAGGCTAATGACCCTAACATACTGTGGAAACCAATGGAACCCAAATTCTATTCATCAGTTATCTTTCCCACTCATACATCTCTCTGACAAAAGTCTTCTCCTGCATAAGTCTTCATTTGTAAGCTATGCCCCTATGTACCTCTTCCCACCCATTAGATGACCTGCCATATTTTTCCCAGAGTTTGGCAGCCCATGACTCATGGACATACAGCATCAGGAGAACAAAGGGCAAAATAACTGGAACAACATAAAAGTAACTTTGGAACAAACTTTACAACTTTTTACATCTTTAAAAAAGCATTTAAAATGAAGGATGAAATTTTCACATTCTCCTTTTGCTATATTCGCTTGTTTTATACCACTTAGCAATAAAATCATTAAAATATTTAATTTTCTATTATGAATCCAGATATTTATCACACTGAATATTAAGCATATCTTTGAAAGCAGTCCATTTTCTGAATCTAGCCCATAGATTGGCAATGGAGTATAAATCAAGCAAACTCCCGGTCTATTGAAACATGTTGATATGTCTCTCTTAGATAAATCCCAATTTTCAATAATGTCGGTTATGGTATAAAGTCTGTGTTCCATGTCCATTTAAGAATTTTTCTAATTCTAGAACAATAATATTAATGTTAACGACTAGCCCTGTAAGTTGCACAAACTATTTCACAAATGAAATCTCATTTTATCCTCACTCCAACCCTTGAAGGTAGATACTGTTATTATGACCATTGATCTCTCAAAAGGGACAAGATTCTTGGGCCAACTGAAAATAAAAAATTCCCCAAATATTTTGGGGCTATAGTTGTTTGATAGTTTGATGAAGATAAGCAAATTTTACAGGCTCATGTGGACTTCTGATAAGAGTTTTATATAATTATGAATGAAAAAGTCAGTAAAAATTACTCTTCTAATCTTCAGCACTGTAGGTTTGGTATTATTATATTGCTCAAAGGAAGTGTTTTTCTGAAAAGCAGGTCACCAAAGGTTGAATTTTGTTTGATTGGTTTTTACTCTTCTCAAAGCTTTTTCCACTTGAAGAAGCTTACACTGCTTTGCAGAAGAATCGACAATAACCGGTCTTCCCTCTCCCAGCTTTCAGGACTCTCTGAAGATTTTACTTAAGAGCATTAGATTATTTCATAGCATTCATTTGTCAATTCTTCACATTAATTTTTCTTTTTAATTGTCCCATCATTTGTGTTTGATATCAGTGGGATTAAAAGATTCTTGAAATAGTTTACTTCCAACACCATTAACTGTTACAATATCTCTAACAGTCATAGAAGTGTGCTCTTTAAGAAAGCTAACTTTTGTACTTTTATTTAGTGTAATATACATTCTTAAAACTACAAAATTTAAAATGCAGTATAAGAAGGCAATAAATTTATGTGTATTACATGAAATCTAACACACAATTGGCAGAGGATTAAATAAATATGAAGAAAGCACATCAGTCTGATTTCATTTGTTCAAAATCAGGCTGTTATCCATAGAATCAAGCATATATAACAAAAGATCTGAGGAAACATTTAAGGTTTGGGGGCTGTATATACATAGAGGACATAGTGAAGGATATTTTTTTGGCAACTATATGATTTTCTTTACACCTCACCATCTTATGCTTATGCAAGGTGAGCCCACAGGGTTCAAATCTCATTTCTATCAGTTACTGGCTAGGTGACCTTGAACCAATCACTTGATCTCTAATACCCAAGCAAACCTTACAGTGGTTCTCAATGTCTGGTCTAGAGAATCCTGGGGATCTCTGAAACCCTTTTAGAGGGTCTACAAATTCAAAAATAGTTTTTATTTCCAATATGGTAAATGTCTATAAATATAATCCAGATAAATAAAAACCGCTTTGGAGAGATCCTCAATAATTTTTAATAGGATAAAGATACTGAAAACAAAAGCTTGAGAACCACTGCAGTCCAAGACAATAAATTGCAGAGGAGGTACCTATGTCCACTGAAAGGGGAGTTTCCTCAGTGAAAGTTCTTTATACCAATAAAAACAATTCTAGGGAGGGAGAAAGAAAAAGAGAGAGGGAAAATATATACATATTTTATATACATATACAAATATCTATCTATACACACACTATTTTTAAGCTAAAGCATTTTTCTATATCTTTATATATGTAATATAGATTACATGTGATAATGTATATTACATATAAATACATACATATACATATATTCATATGTATAATATGAATGATGGTTTAACCTTAACAATATTATTTAAAACAATGTGTTTATATTCCTCTTTTTCTTAGTTTTAATTAGATTGTTCATGTAACATAGGTGGAAGAAGAAAATTTGTTCCTATCTACCTAATGTAGAGAAAAGAATTCACTATAAAACTAATCTACTTTGGGATAACTTTTTTGTTTTTATGGGTTTTTTTGTTTTTTATTTTAATTTATATATAATATATATAATTTAGTTTATATATATTATATAATTTATTTTATATTTTAATTTATATATATAAAACAATCATTTTCATAAAATAACATAATAAAAAGGTGATTACATATGAATATTTCAATCTACTATGTACAACTTGTTATTCCTTTCAAATATACAGTAATATTTTCATATAATTTTTTTAAATTTTTTTTCTTCCCTCCCTATGCCCTGGAGATGGCTACCATTAGGCAGAAGTATATATATAGTTCTATACATATTTCTACTTTTTAGTTTCTTTTTTCCTGGATACAGAGAGTGTCTTTCTTTTATGTCCTTTATAATTACCTAGAGTTTTTATAATACTCAAAACAACTTACTCAAAGTCATTCTTAAAACAATATTGCTGTTACCGTACAGTGTTCTCTTACTTCTGCTCATTTCACTCATTATTTCAAGCAAGTCTTTTCAGGTTTTTCTTAAATCATCGAGCTCATCATTTCTTACAGCACAGTTGAATTCCATCACAATGATATACTACAACTTGTTCAGCCATTCCTCAACTGATGGATATTTCTGCAACTTCCATTTCTTTACCACTACAAATAGAGCTGTTATAAACATTTTAGAATTTATAGGTTTTTTTTTTTCTTTTTCCTTAATTGTTTTTTGGAAATAGATCAAGTAGTAGACTTGCTGGGTCAAAAGATCCAAGTAGTTTAATAACTCTTTGGCCATAATTCCAGATTGAACTCCAAAATGGTTGGATCAATTCACAATTCCAACAACAATGAATTAGTGTCCCAATTTTTCCACACCCTCTTCAGTCACCTTCCCTTTCTATTTAACCGATTCACTAGGTATTAAATGATATCTCAATTTTTTAAAATTTGCCTTTCTCTAATTAAAATATTATTTTATATGACTGCAAATTGTTTTGATTTCTTCATTGGAAATCTTTTGACCCTTTATCAATTGGGGAATATCAATTAGTGGCATTATATATAAATATAAGAAGTATATATTTTTAAAACAAAGTTGCCCATTTAGAATAGCAAAAATAAAATCTAAAGAAAACGTGTTTCTTTTTTAAAGTGAATCTGCATATTTTGTTTATACTGCTCTAAAAATAGCATGAAGAGATATACAGACTGACAAAAAATACACTAAACATATTTGAAGGGGGGTGGATACAAAATTAGAGCTTTTGAGTCATGAAAACATCAGACAACCATTATCCAAAGGTGTAGCTTTTTATTTAAAACCAAGCTGCTATGAATGCTATCATGCTACAGACACCTCTAAATCAACAATCCATGTTGGCAAAATCTTATGCTGACAAATTCTCACATTGACTGAATTTTTTCACTTTATAAACAAGTAAGTGGGAAGCCTTATCAGCTAGGTTGCATCACGAGACTGGAAGCTGGAAGAGCTGAGTCCTCTGGCAGACAAACGTGACCTTGCATAAGGAACTCTGCCTTCCTGCTCCCTCATCTTTCCTGTCTAAATACCAGACGTTGGAAAAATAACAGGGGTATCATTATAATAAATATAAATTGTATCCTCTTCCTTCAGCTTGGGAAACCACAAGCAACACCATGCTGCCCATTTTTCTGCATCACTCATTTGCCAAAATAGTCACACTGATGGGGGACAAGAAGACATGAAGGTGGAGAGAAAGAATTCACAGGCTCACTTCATCTTTGAATCAAGGGACAAAAGCTTCATAATGATGCCAAAAAACAGGCTAAGCCCCCTAGCAGAACTCATCATTTACAAGAGAAAAGATGGGACCTTTTATAGGAAAGGAGTCAAAGCTAGAAATGCTAGTTGATTGCCAGAAAGTCAATTGAACCATTAAGGAATGTTTACATAAAATAACCTTAGAGGGCTGGCATCTATAACTTGATCTCCTGATTGTATACAAGATAATCCTGCCAATACAAGAAATTCAACAAGATAATCCTGTCAGTATCCCTCCCTAGAGCCCAGCTAGACTCTGATTTGCTAGCAAGATATGGTCTTTTGCTAGGTTCTATCCATCCCATCAACATAACTGAAGATATGGACTTAGAGAATAGCTAATTATGCGAGCTAATTGTGTTCCTATAATAATATGAAAAATTGAGGAGATTGCTCTGTTGGATTTAACATAACAATAACTTTCTGGTCCTACTCTTACCAACTTCCAAATACTCCCAATAACCTAGGAATGGGTGGGTATGAGCACTCCATGTGTTTATATATAAATGTAGGGATACAAATGTGCATTATACATTACAAAATCATAGAATTCGGGATTTCCAAGAAATCTCAAAGAATATTCAGTCCAATATCAATACGAATCCCATCTGCAGCATCCCATGGAAGTCATTATCTGGGACCTACTTAAACATCTCCAACAAGGTAAAACTTACTAAATCCTGAAGAAGCTCGTTGCACTACTGACAAGCTCTAATCACATATATCAATTGAACTGCCACCTACAGTTTCCCATTTCTTTCCTCTAGGTCTAAGCAACCAAACAGAATCCAAACTCTCTGTTGTATGGCAGATCTTCGAGGAGTTGAAGATAGGGTTTACATTTTGCTAAATTTTCTCTAGGCTTAAACATCCCCAACTCCTCTTATAATCTAAGTTCCTTCTTATTAGTCAAGTCAGACTTCTGGATATTTTCCAGTTTTCCTAAAGTGGGGCACCTATATTTCTATTGAAAATTGGTTCTTCCTTGCCTCCTTCTGGTCAGTTTTAGGGCCATACTGATGCCATAAGGGGACATTTTGTGGATGATTAAGCATAAAAGTGGACACATTTTTGAAATGGCGTTCAAAAATTAAACAAGAACAGCATGGTAGAAGACCAGAAATCAGAAAAACGAGTTTTAGCTCTCATCCTGTAACCCTGTCTCAGATTCCTACCTGGTTTTGAAACTCTTTTACTTGGTCTAGGAATTTCATGGTGTCCTCCATCTCTTTTTTATGGATTTTTTTGCAAGGAGCAATTGGACAAGGAGTAACTTACTTCAGCAATGCCAGGGTCTCTTGAGAAAGGCTTATCCATTCATCCTTGCCAAAAGTTTCTTAATTCTGGATGTTTCTGGATGTCTGCACTGCTGAGGAAAGGAAGAGCAGAAGAATAAAAGGGGGAATCTTACATTTACAGCTAAAAGGGACCTACTTGTTACCTAATATAACCCCTTTATTTTATAAATAAGAAAAACCAAGTTTCAGAGAGATTGTTTTGCCCAGCGTCACACAACTAGTGAGCAGTAGAATCAGAATTTGAACCCAGCTCCTCCAATTTCAAATCAAACATACTTTTCATTGCATCCCATTGTTACTGTGCCATGTCCCAAGTCAGTGCTATTTAGAAGCACTAGATTAACCAAAGATCTCCCAAAAGCAGAGAGCTCTCATTCTTTCATTTGCTGATTTCATTAACTACCATGAATTTATTGTGTCTGGCAATGATTGTCAAATCTATATAGACAGTTCCAATTCCACATTACCACCTGTGTATTGGACAGTTCACATTTTGGTCCAGATATATCTCAAACATAATGTGTCCAAAACCTAATTCATTTCATTTCCCCCCAAAACTTTCATACTTCTATAGAGTGCTTCAATAGCCTTTGAGTTTCTTGAGCTCTCAAGATTGGCATTTTCCATCCATAGAATCAGTAGCTAAATTTTATCATTTTTACCCACACACTGTCTCTCAACATTGTCTCCCCTGATATAAAGTAAGATCGTAAAGAATAGGGATTGTTTCATTTGTGTCTGTCTTCAGATGCAGACAAACAGTGCCTGTCACATAGGAGTCACTTAATAAATGGTTGTTGATCCACTCTCACATTCATGCCAGAAAAGGGCAGATTTACTTCTAGACTTATCAATGTGAAATGTGTCTCTCAGAACACTTAGCCTACTTACTCTCAGATAAGCACACACTTTGTCAATGCATTTTCAGTACAAGGGTCCAAAGAAAAAGAAACGTCAAGACAAACCATTCTCCTTCTTGTGAGGCAGTCTTAGTATCTGCAAATTGTCAAAGCAAAGAAAGTTTAGAGAGTCACAGGATCTGGAGATTAGAGAGACTCCACTAGGCACTGGTTCATATTTAGGAGCTTCTTTTTAAAGTTGTTTTTGAAACATCTATCAGAATCTTTGTTAAGAAGAAATTCAGTAACCCTAGACAAGTCACTTAATTCTGCTTCAAAAGAAAAAAAAAGGAACATAGTAGCAACTGATATTTGATCACTTAACAATATCATTTTGGTAAGTGATAGAACATTCGATGTGAGCTAAAAAAAATTTAAATTCTAACGTGGTTGTCATTTGGGAAATTCTGGAATTCTATGGAATTGGCTCATATATTCCAAATCACATGAAAACGAAATTGATTGTGTATACTTAATAGTCTTAAATGTGTGCTTAATGCTACCTATTATATATAGCTAGCATTAATATATATAGCTATATAATATATAGCTAGCATATTTATAGCTATATAATAAATATATAGCTAAATAATAAAGAGATATATAATAAATAAATAAATATAATAGCATAATATATGCAACCCATATTTATCTTTATGTATTGTACACCCCAAAATGTAATTAATCTTATTAAAATGACCAGGCTATATTGATTTCAAGAGGCAGAGATACTCAAAGTTATTTTCCAGTTCTAAGATCCAAAAATTGTACATTGTCCAGATTAGTGCCCAGACTGTCTGGGAGAGGAGAGCCTTTCAAGTAACCTAGGGGTTCTTAGGCACGCAATTATACTAACTCATTCCTGTGCTTGTTCCTCTGTATTTTTCTCACACAATGTTCCCTTCTTCAGACACTTTAAATTGCTCAGGTTTGTGTAGGGCAATAACTGAGTTAACCTTGCCCTCCTGGAAGTGCCTGTTTAGAGACTGGGCAACAGAATGCAAAATCCTTTAGGACAAGAACTTTTTTCTCTTTGTTTTTGTATCCCCAGTGTGAAGCACAATGGATGGCCCAAGCTACATGCTTAATAATGCTCGTTAATACTGCTTTAAAATGCTCTCAGAATTCTTGATAGTCAGTACCAGGGAAATAGTGTTAAATTCCCTTTTAAATTCCCTGGACTAGCACTAGTCACCTCCCATTTTTGCATTCTTCAATCCTCAGCTTTCCAAGACCCCCAAGCTACAGTAGTTTCTTCTAAAATGTAAGATCTACAAAATTAACTCTTGCACTAACCTTCCTAGAAATAATTGCATTTGAAGGATGGTATCTCCAATACATGGCAGCACTATGGAGAAGGGGGGGTTAGAACTTTTCCAAGGATTCCTGAAATCACACCATGGAGTCCGGTACTAGTTAGGCTGTGATTGCAGTTAGTCTTTCTATACTTAGCCTTCCTGACTATGTGTATGGAATTCATTCCTTTTGCCCTCTATCTGCAATGACATTGGCTGATGCTAAACTGTGGCCTGTCTGGGACAGTTAATTAGGTTATGAAAGCTGCCAAAATCCCAAAGTCATAATAAGAAAGTGTAGCACATTGAGACTTAGGATGTCAAAAACAAAAAAAAAAAAGAGGGGAAGGGCCTGAGAGAAGGTAGAAATTTAATTCTTAATGCCTCCAAGTCCTTTGATGAATGTACTAGAAATGAGAGTTTGTGTCTGAATCTCCTAAAAACAATATTGTGAGTCCAATTAAGTTCAACTAATCTTTTTTGAGCCCCACTATGTAAAATTTTGAGGGGACTGTGGAATTTGCCTATACAGTTGCTATTAACCTTCTGAGTTTCTCTCAGGTAATGACAGTTATGAATCCCAGTTCATTAAAAGATATCAACTGGAGGAGCAATGGATTAGGACAGAGAATGGGTCGAGACTGTAAAGTTAATAAAGGTAACATTTTTGCATGTTCAAAATTACTTGGTTTGAGTTTGATGAGAAATGCATCAAAGGAGAGAGAGCTGTCTGCCCCCTGCCTCTTAGAGATGGAAATGCTGCTTGGAAAATCCAAGTGTTCTCTAAGGAGAAATCTCAGAGATAGCAAAGAATCCAGAGAAAGCAGCACAGCAGCATCTGTTGCTTGCTTCTGAACTACCATCCAGACAAGGTAACTAAGTTCAGGGGCAGGAAACTGTCTCTTTAGGTGACCCTCAAAGTAGATAAAATATAATTCAAGTTTTACCTAGCTGACCTTCAAAGTGATGACATACTGGATGTTCTTCCAAGCACTTTGATTAGATTATAAAGTGTACTCCCTAACTCTCCAGCATTAATTTCCTTCTTCTCTTGGTCCCAGTCAGCCCCCTCCATTCTCAACTTCAGACTTCTGAAGAAAAAAACTCCTCCTGGCAAAGCTGAATCTCCATGGTGTGGGGGGTTGGTGGGTGCTTGTACACTGAGTGCTTCATCCCCCAAACTTCTGTGAAGCAGTGCCGAAAGCTCGGGATTTAGAGTCAAGGAGCCCCAGTTCAGCTCTAGGCTCTGATATAGGTAGCCTCTGTGGCTTTGAAAAAGAGACTGTAACCTCTATGAATAAAATAAGGATCCTCAATGAATTCTCAGATCCCTTCCTGATCTATATCCTCAGATCCTAGGATCCACTTAGAGTGGTTGCCTTTCCTTGGTTCTGACTTGGTTAGGAATTGGCATTTTGCAAATTGCCCTATGGGGCAGAGGCCAGTAGCAAACAGCACCTGGACAGAGACTGAGGCTTTTTCTAATATACAGATTCTTGGTGATTTCCTGGCTCTGAAACTAGTTTTGTGACGATGATATTCACTTTGGGTTTTTTTATTTTTTATGCGCTTTCACTAATACTTGCCTTCTATATTTCAAAGGATTGTTGGCAACCCTAAGAGGACAGGAAAACAAGCTGGAGTCGTACGAAGGAGTGGTTAAAGGGCTGCCTTCCCCAGGGCCCATAAAAAGGCAGAGGTGTGTGAGATGCTGGGAAAGATCATTAACCCTGTAGCCAAATTATAAAAAAAACGAAATCCTGGCTGATCACTGCTTGGTTGCATGATCTCATATAAATCACTTAAACACTGAGCCTCAGTGGTCTCATCTGTAAAATCGGGTTAACACTCTTTTACAACACTTACATCACAGAGCTGTGAGGGGAGCATCTGGAAAGCTCTGAGCAAAAGCGAGATCTCGCCCCAGTCCTAACCCCTTTTGCCTTTCGATCCACTTCGTCACACCTCTAGTAGGAGCCGGGACCTCGCTACGCCCACCCGGGACCCGCCAGCGTCCACGCGGGCCGAGCGCGAGTGCGCGCGCCCTTTGGGAGGCGCACCGGGAGCATCCCCGGGCTTTGGAGAGCTTCTCCTGCTTAGACGGCCCCACCCTTTCTCTGGGAACTAGAAAGCAGCCGGAGCAACAAGCAGCTGGAGCCTCCCGGTCGTTCTCCCGTCTCCTGCTCCGCCCCCCACCCCCACCTTGGCCAAAACCTTTTTTGCAAAAGAAACATTTCCTGGGAGCCGCTCTCCAAGACGCCCCGCCACCGACAGCTGCCCAGAGGAGCTGCTCTCTGAAGCCCCGCGCCGGGTCCCTGCGCCCCGCCTTGCGACTCTTCTGATCCCCAGCCTCCGTATGAATTAATAAACCCGCCTCTGGGGAAGGAAAGCAAGCCGCGGAGCCCTCGCTCTGTGCAGGGCTGGGGGGGCTTCCGGGCGAGCTCCCCTCAAAGAAAGGGCTCAGACCTGCGGGAGGGAAGTCTCCTTTAAAAAACAAAAAAAAATCCCCCCAAAACCAAAAACCCCTCAGCTCGCCCAGGCCAGCGCTGGGAGGGTGGAAAAAGCCGGGGGCCGCTCAGCCCCGGGCTGCTCCAGCGCCCACAGTCCAGCCCTTCCCTCCAGCCGCGCCCCTTCAGGTGCAGGGGATGCCCTTGTGCTCGGCCGCGTACTCAGGCGCTCGGCCGTCCCCGTGACCCGCGAGGGGTCGGGCGGCCGTGCGCCCGGAACTTTGGCATCTGACGCCTAACTTCGAGGCAGACTGTACTTAATTAAACCCCCGGAGCCCAAACTCGCCAGTAGGGAAAGAAGGGAGCTGGGTGCTGGGGAGACCGTCAAGTGCTTTTTAACTGGGAAAAGCAGCTCTCCCTCCCCCGGTCCCCCCCCCCGGGGGGGGGAAGCTTCTTTTCAAGCCTTTTTTCCTTCTGCAGGACGGACGTGGGACAACCTGTCAGGACGTCTAAGCCTGAGGCGTCTGGAGGTTCCCCAGCCATCTCCGCCCCGTTTCAACACCTCCCCGTACCGACAACCTTTTGGTTTTGGGGGGGGGGGGGGCGTGAGCTCAGTGGGTTGGTGTGCTGGGTGCCGAAAGGCTGAAAATAAACTCGGGAGCTCTTTGGCGTAGAAAGTTTAGTTTTCTCTGCTCACCCCCCTCACACTCCTTCCCCACAGCCGCCACCTCCACCCTCCTGCTGCCGCTGCCGAGCCGGGAAGAAAAAGGGGGAGGGGGCTGGCGGCGGGGGGAGGGGGCGCCGGCGGAGGCGGAGGAGAGCAAGGGATGCCAGGAGCTTCCCGGTCCGCCTCGGGCGCTCGCTCCGAGCCTCAGACCGGGGCTGCCTGAGTGGCCGGCGCCACAGCTGACCTCGCGCTCCTCCGGCCCGCCGCTGCGCTGAAGACACTGGAGGAGGAAGAGGAGGAAGAGGAGGAGGAGGAGGAGGAGGAGGAGGCAGAAGAGGAGAGGCGGGGGGCGCAGCAGCCTGAGGAGCCGGGGAGTTCGCATGGCCGCTCCCAGTTGGCGGTGTCCGTGGTGCTGATCGAGCTGCCGGGGCGAGCCCGCTTCGGGCGGCCGGGAGCGGTCGCGGTCCCGGGAGGGATCGCCCTCCCCAGCGCTACCGAGCCGGAACCGGGGCCGGGAGGAGGAGCGGGAGGCGGCGGCGGCTGCCACCGTGGGCGATGTGGCCGGCCGGGGCGGGCAGCAAGCTGCCCTGTGCCCGAGACTCGGCTCTCCGCAGGGCGGCTTTCTCCGGGAACCTCACGGCTCTGCCTTCCCACCTAGTGCCGGCAGGCAGGAGCGTCCGGGTTTTCATCAGCGCCAATCCTGAAGGTAACTGGCTCAAGGTCTTCACCTCTCCCCTCTTCGTGACTCTGTCTGTCTGTCTGTCTGTCTGTCTGCCTGCGGGTCTGTCTGATCTAGGGGAGCCGGAGCGTGGCTCCTGTGGACCGCCAAGCTTTCTTCGTCCACCCTCCTCTTTCCCTACAAAGCGGCTGCTACCTTGGGCACGTTGGGTTTTGTGTTTTTAAACCAAACTACTTTTTCCTTTCTCTCCCCACATCCCCCCTCCACCGTTTGCCTGCTTCCCCCAGGACCCACACACATGCCACCTGGCGAGGCTCCGAATTGTGGCTGCCAGCCCTACAGCAGCTCGGAAGTGATCCTGGAGCCAAGTGCAGGGCTCCCCATCCCCACCCCCACCGCGTCCCCTTCTCTTTTTCTTTAAAGGTGAAGCCGCTTCTTGCCTCGGCAATCACAGTCTCAAGTTGTAGCTCTGTCACTCCCCAGCTCTGCAGCAGGATCTGTCTGGGTACCGGCTCCTTCCTCCCTTCCCCACTTGCCCTGCTCCAGTAAGAACAGATTCGTCTTACTTAATAATAGGGGCATCGCAGGGTGGCCCAGCTGCCTCCCGCGCTGACTGGAGGCTTCCCTGGCAAAGGCTGAATTCGCCCTTTGAGAGGATTTCAACCTTATGTAGGGAATGCGACCTTTTATCGAAAGAGAAGCTGAAGAGACCCGGCTGAAGTGAACCGGTTTGAGGGGGATGGGGAGAGGATGGCAAGGGTGGCCCATTCGGGATCTTGGAGGAAGGAAAAGAGCGCAGGGGGGTTGTTGGCGCCTGACTTCAAAGAGACAGGTTGGGTCACTAGATTTGTTTAAATGCTTGCTTGTTCTAAAATCCCGTTCTGGCTCTGCTCTACATAGTGCTGGCCCCGATATCGATAACGTTCGTGACTCTGTGGTGTCCTTTCTTAAGCTTGAGGCAGCTCCCTCTCTACTTAATGAGAGCTCACTCAATACTTGTTGACTCACCGCAAGTTTCTCAAGTGCATTAGGAATCATAGCCTATAGCTGGGAAATTTTTGTCCTACTTGTTCGGTATTCGTTTTTGGAGTCGCCTCCAATATCTTCCTGTGTCATTGCTGAATGTTAACCCATTTGCAGTCGTCGAGTAAGTTGAAAAAGATCATCTTGGATCTATATCTTCTTAAGGAATTTGTGTTTCCCAGAGTGATAGTTGAGCAATGAACACAAAGTATAGAGGACTGAAATAATCTTTCCTGGTCTGCCTAGTATTTAGTTAGTGCTCTCTTTCTCCTCAAATTAGTTTGTCTTGATTTATCTGTTTACCTCTCATATGTTCCTAATAGAATATACGCTCTGTTTTCAACTGTATTTAGCTTGTGTGTGTTTTATATTGTTTATTTTTTAGCTCTGGCTCTTAGTATACTACTTAGCGTATAGTAGGACTGTATTAAATGTCTGAACTGTGAATTCATTTTTACAGATGAGTTATAGCCTAAAAGAATTACGAAAGAATCTGCTAAAATAAAATAATAATAAATTCAGCTTTAACATTTGTTGAATACCACACTTATTTAATAATGGCCTACATTTGTACAAAATTCCCAACTTTCTAAAGCACTTGCCCCATAACAGCCCTGAGAAAAAGTGCAATATTATATCTCCATTTTTGAGATGAGAAACTGAGATTTGGGGAGCTGAATTAGTTACTTCTTATTACACAGGTAGGATCTTAGCAGAATTGGATTCTACTCCACTCTTCTAAGCTTTCCATCACAGTCTCTACTGTTCTGCTTGTGAGCAGGGAAGACAAAGAATAGATAGCTTTTTAAAGTTCCATTTCACTTAGAAAATAATGAGTGTGCAGCAAAAGTTTCTAGTATAACTTTAAAATTATGATAGGGAAGTTATGTGAATAATGAAACAGGTCATGTATATTAATTAGTAATGAAAGGTAATAGAAGAAACATTTTACTTAAGAGGAGAGGAGGCACTTAAAGTTCCGTTAATATTTTAGTCAGACTTTTCTAAATGAGTTGTATGTGATACAGATGTTTAAAAGCATTTTTAAAATGTGCTTAGAATATTCTTAACATAGGTACATTAACTCAGAAAAAGAAATATTTGAACTATACAGTTGGTTTTCTATAAAGAGAAAAGTTGAAACTAAGTTTGTGTAAATGTACAATAGAAAAATAGTAAAAAGTGTTGGTAAATTTTATTTTTACCTTTTGAGTGGAAATAATTTGGGGTGCTGAGGATGTTAGTAAAATGTATTGGTCACAAAATTTCCTCATTTAAAAAATCTATTAAGTGATCTAGTGATGAAATATCTTTAGAAATAACATTGACTTTTTAAAATATGATGAAGTCAAATATCTGTTATTACCATAGCACATAGGATGATAGAATCATAGTCTATTAGAATTAAAAGGGATTGTAAAGCTTAAAGAGTGCAATCTTCTTATTTTACAGAAGAGAAAACAGAGGTCCAAAAAAGATTGTGCCTAGCTTGTTTTAGAATACAAATAAGTTAATTCCCCCCCTCCCCCCAGTTTTTAACTTATTGGCAGTGGTAAATTTTTAATGAGTTAATATTGAATTAAGTAATACAGGAACAAATTTTATTTTATCATTTTTATATGATTCCTCAAAGTAGCAATATTACATGGTAAATATTGGTTTTGTTGCATATATGAGATCATTAAGTTCCTGATTCTAGGCAAGGTTCCCATTAATAGGATAGAAGACTGTTGTGTACTAACTTACGTGAAAGTTCAATTTATGTAAGAAATTCCTTGTTAAAAATAAATATATATTCTGGGCTTGGTGGTGCCGGCATGGTTCCTATTACCAATTATTTGCCATTTGCTCCCAAATTCATGAAGATAAAATTCAATAATCCTATTAACCTCAGGGAATGAGAGGGTGGAATACTAACTAATGATCTTATTGTACATCCTTGACCCCGACAAATTCCATGTGGCTCTTAATTATCTTAAATGGGAAGCTCACCTGGCAAAGTCCTACAGCCTTGAATTTATATAGTATCAAAAGGGAGAATGGGATATTGGATGAAACAGTGAAATAGGTTTCTTCTTATAATCTGAGTGTGACACCTTGCAATCTTAGTAACAGCTCTTTCTGAAGAGAGCTTTATTGCAAGCTTTTCCTGGATACCATTTAAACACACAAATAGTAGTGTGTTGGTAAGATCAATGACAAAATTCTCAGCCAATTCTAAAGATATTTTCAACTGTTAAATTAAGTCAAGGAACATTATCTGTTGTTTCCATGTAAAAACAGCGTAGTTCTAATTTATTCTCTAAACAAAAGCTTCTGTGTGTTGAATTAGGTTTGCTGCTCTAATAATCATGCCAAAGGCTCTTCCAGCATTATTGATTTAATATGTAGTTGTTTTAAAAGGTTGGTCTGGCTGGATTCTCTCCTCTAAGTCAAGAAAGGGACAACCAACAAACATACACTTTTCCTCTTTCTCTTACATTCTCAGAGCCATTCAAACTCATGCCTCATTTTGATAGTAACATATTATAAGGTACATGACATATTTGTCACCAATCAGAGTAGCTCTTACTACTCTGAACTAGTGAACTAGAATTGGACCATTTCTTCCTACAAATACCTTTATGTGTAAACATTTGCCAAAAGATCACAAGAAGCCAAATGTCAACTTAATATCTCTGATTCATTTCTTTCCTATCCTGCCTTCCATCTCTAGGCCAGTTTTGCTGTGCTTTGGCCCAAGGGGCCTAATTGAGTATTTCAGTATTGTGCCTGAGTTTTGTTTTCTGGGCGTGGGTGTTAGAGAAATAGCTCCCCAGCGAACAACAAAACATATCAAATTCAAGCCCATTCCCCATCATATAGAGGAAGAATTATATTTACATTGTGATGGTATAATTATAGAACCATAGAAATTGGACCTGAAAACTCTTTTGGTATAATCTCCTCCTCAATGCAGAAAATCCTATCATATTGTTCCTAAGATGTGTTATATGAAAATATAAATACCATATCCCAACATATTAATCATAGGGCTTGAAGAGATTTAGATTGTTTCACTTCAAGATGTTCTCAAGTTTATTCAGTTTATTTCTACATAGAGAGAGAATGCAGATTATTCTTTCCTGAAAAATAGGGAGACATACAAAATTTAGATAAGAATTGAGTTGTGCCCTTATGGGACTTATAGCCTAGTATGCAGAATATAACCCATATAATATGTGTAATATATACACACACACAAGAGTATAAGACAAGTGTGAACTAAGTGTTATGTGAGGTCCAAGGGAAATAAAATTTCATGGATGAGATGGCATTGGAATTGAACTTTAAAAAAAAATGTTTCACTATTAAGAATAGGGGGAGCATTATGAATCTCTCAATGTTTACCATGGTGTCTGGAATGTTGTTATTCATTTATTTTTCAGTTGTGCCCAATTTTTGTGACCCCGTTTGGGATTTCTTGGCAGAGATACTAGTGTATCTCTAGGATTTTTTGGAATTTGCCATTCCTTCTCCAGCTCATTTTACAGATGAGGAACTGAGGCAAATAGAGTCAAGTGACTTGCCTAGGATTATAAGTGTTCCTAGGCTATGAAGATGTCTTCCTGTTTCTAAACCCAGCACTCTATTTACTGTGCCACCTAGCTGTCAACTTGGCACATAGTAAGCATTTAATAAATACTTGTTGATTGATTAATTAGTGGATGATAAGTAATCCAATTTGGCTGAGTATAAAGTATGTAAAGCAGAGTGGTGTGAGATAAAGCTAAAAAGATAGATGGCCAAAGAAAGAGGCTGACTTTTATTCAGAAGGTAATGAGAAACCTTTAAATGGTTTAAGGTAGTAAAATACTATGAGTATATTTATGGGTGAGGAAGATAAGTGTAGCATAGAGGGAAGAAAGGATAAAGTTAGGAAGACCGCTGTCCATGGTTTCCAAACACGAACTAGAATTAAACCTTCCCAATACAATGATTACAAAGCACAGACAAAATACTATACTACAATTACCTTGCACATTATTTGATTCTCGATTCTGTCAGTTACCTAGATTAATATTCTGGAAAAGAAGAGTTAACTGTCATGGAGAACTATTTTTCATCTCTCTCCCTATCCCTATGCAGTCGAATAAAAGTGTTCGATAGATAGATAGATAGATACTTTTTTGGTTCATGTAAAGACAGACTACATGGACAGAAAGCAGGTATGATCGTGCTTAATAGAAATGTGGAAAAACATATTTAATTGCCCTGCTTCAACTCTGTCTTTTGGCTTCTGAGTGATACATTTTTTTTGTCTAAGCATTATTCAGATAGCTTGAGTACAGTATAAAAGGAGAGGTACTTTATCAGTTTATATAATTTGTACACAATCACTTTCTTTGTCTCTATCTCTCTGTTTCTCTTGTTCTCCCTCTCCTTTTTTCTCATTCCCATACCTTTTCACTGTTTTTCTTTCCTTTCTTTTTCTCTCTCCTTCCTAACTTTTTTGTTTCTCTGGATTTTGTTCTATCTTTTATGTGTGTGAATTTGCACTCACACATGCATACTAACAATATGCATGTACATATGAAATTAAGATTCTGGTAGGGTCTGCTGATCATTCTTTGTGCCAGCAGATTAATATCAGACTTATAAGTTCAGGATGAATTTAGCACCTCTTCACCAAAATGTGTCTTCCCAAGCATCTTCAATTCCATTTCCTAATATTATACATCATTGTAACAGTCAAAGAGAGAAATAAAATCAGCTTAATACAGTTCAGATACAACCTAGTAGTGAATGATATTAGAAATAATGGTCCAAGAAGAAAAGGCAAATTTAGTTTGCAAGAAAAACATATTGAGCTATTATTTTCATTTTGTACTCAATGCATTAAAGGTGCTCTTTAACCCTTGTAGATAATTAGTACTATTTGTCTTTATTCTATAGCTGAAGAAAATTGAGATAGCATGAAGTTAAATGACTTATCCAAAATCATAATCAAGTATGAGATATAATGATGAGAGCTTGAAAGAAATGGTGTTAGTTATTAAACACAGAACACTCATTCTCTTGAATAAGTACAGAGCTAATGGTCTAGGATGATGTTATCATATACCATGACATAATAAATACACTTAGCATTTAGGGGCACTCCAAAGAAAGTGTGACCTAGACTATAAACATATTTTGCTATACTAATATATCAAACCTAACAGCTTATTGATAATTCAATTTCTGCTACACTATGGGAATTGCATCGTTCATTGATAAAAGTTGAATCAGCAAGAATGAAATGCAAATAGAATTTAGCAAAGACTTCCTATAAAACATTTATGATCCCTTTTAGTGGCAATTCTTTGGGGGGTACTGGTTGGATGACATTCAACCTAGATTTTTCACCTGTGTGACCTTGAGCAAGTAAATTTATTTCTAAAGGCCTCAGTTTCCTTATCTATAATGTGACTATATTGTGTCAAAAGAGTTATAAGATCCCTGGAAGCTCCAAATGATACAGGTTCTTGAGTAAGGAACAACTGAGTTCAAATCTGGCACCAGATGCTCATTAGTTTTGTGATCCTGAACGAGTCATTTAAACTTCTGTTTGCTTCAATTTCTTCATCTGTAAAATAGAGATAGTCATAGTACTTGCCTCCCAGGGCTATTATAAGTATCATCTCAGATATTATTTTTATCTGATTTTTAAAATGCTTAGCACATAGATGCTACATAAATGTTCACTATTCTTATCATTATTCTTAAATCTGTGCTGCTATTGATCGCTCCTAAGAATGATATTATTATTGAAACACAAGTGCTACGGATTTTTTCAAATTATAATATTGCTGCCAAAGTCAGATTTTGAAAAACATTTATGTGAACCCACTATGTACAACATACGCAGACACAATTCTTTCCTTTCTAGAATCAAGTTTATATAAGTTTTACTTAACTATTCTGGGAAAATAGAGATATCTTGCAATTGTTTTTGTTTTTCTATTTAAGTCCAAATTTGGAAGGGGGAGGGAAAGTTCTCTGAAAATAGATCATATGTGATCATGGAAAGATCAATCAGTTGCTCAATCAGCAACCATGTATAAGTGTTTGCTGTATGTCTGGTACTGGATATAACAAACACAAAAGTGAAACAATCCTTTTCTGCCCTTACGTTTTGCTAGGAAGAGCAAAATGTTCACGAATAAATAGAGTAATTATTTTTTTTAACTGCTTTGTGATGGGAAGGTACTAGT
The DNA here is from genome assembly GCF_902635505.1 of Sarcophilus harrisii. Lineage (NCBI taxonomy): Eukaryota > Metazoa > Chordata > Mammalia > Dasyuromorphia > Dasyuridae > Sarcophilus > Sarcophilus harrisii. The sequence continues at coordinate 26,108,205 of NC_045431.1, forward strand.
AATGAGGGAACCATTTTACAGGAGAAAGCCCTTGAGTCTGCCTTTAAAGGAGACGAAGCATTTCAAGCTTTGGAATTCAAGAAGGAAAACCATTCCAGACATAGAGGAAAGTCTGTACAGTGACATCTGGAAACAGGAGGTGGACTATGGTCTATAAGGAAGAGCAAAGAGGCCGATTTGATGGAATACAGAGATATCTCATGAGGGAGACAATGGGGAATTGACCTATAAATATGGACTGAAACCATGAAAAGTCTTAAATGCCAAATTAATTTGTGTGTTTGTGGTAGCTGCACAAAAACTGGATTAGAGAGGTAATAGCTTGGATCAAGAAAAACAAATAATATTTATTTTCATGTGAAACAAGTGACAAAGTTGACCTTCAGTGACATTATAGAAAACAGTATTATATTAATTCCCCTTTCTTCTGCCTCTCCCATTCTCAGAGAAGCTTCCACTGACACCACTGGCCTGGTTAAATAGACCCAAATGAGGGAGGAGTTCAAAGTAGGACAGAGAAAATGGATATAGCACCAGTAAGCCAACTCTGTACCTGTTCTCTAGGGTAAACTTAGTAGGAATGTTAACCTACTAAGGGATTTATTGAAGATATTAAGGTATCACTCAACCATCATATATTGAGATCATAGTATAAATTCATACAAAATCTATTCAGACAAAATAATAACTGACATTTATACTCTACTTTGAAGCTTTCAAAACTTTACATATTAGCTCAACCTCTGTGAGTATTGTTCTTCTCCATTTTTCATATAAATAAACAAAGACATAAAGAAGCTTGAGTTGTCATAGTGTTAGCAAATAGCTGAAAGGAATTGAATCCACATTCAGTAATTTATCCATTACATTACTTTGCTTCTCCCCAGTATGTTCAAGAAAGTTCATGACTACCACTATCTCACTATCAGAAGGAAGACTAAAATCCAATAAGTTCCAAGTCTAGCCAATTAATTTAGCAGTAGGAGTAAATGTTCCTAAAGCATAACGCAGTGATGTCAATTCTGCTCTTGAGGCAGAATTACAAAAATCAGTCATTCAATTCGGAAAACATTTAAGTGCATATAATGCATAAGGCATTCTACTGCCTACTGGGAATATAAAGATGAAACAAAATGTGATATCCTCTGCCTCTGGAGTTTAAATTCTATTAATAAGCGTTTGAGAAAACCCTCCCTCATTGACTATTGATATCTGAAGCACTAGACTACAACAGCCAACTCCAGTTATTTGAGAAATCACATATTTGGAAGAAATTTTAATCACTAAAAGTTGTTCTCACACAATTTTGTTGTTACTTTGATAACTAACTTGGTTCTGCTCATTTCACTCTTTCTTCATTATTTCCCTTAGGTCTTTCCATGTTTTTCTGTTCTAACCTCTAACTAAATCATTGATTTTCTCTAACTATGACTCATCTAGCTCCTTCTTGAGATCTTTAACTAACAACTAATTGACAAGTAATCCATACCATCCCCTAGGTAGGCCCAAGAAATAACTAAAATTTCTCCCCAGACACCAGAATATAAATAGATTTCTGGATGATAGGGTCCCATACACTGCTAAAGGGTTCCATCTGCAATAATAAAGAAGACACCATAGAAATACTGGTTTTCTGGTTTCTTTCAAAGTTAATACTCACCCATGGGGTATAGAGTGATATAGTTTCAAATATGTAAGAAAGTTATGTAGAAATTAATACTAGTGAAGATAAGAAAATATAATGTGTTGCTACTTGAAATGAGTTGCCACTAATAATAGAATGTGGATCTAAATGATTGCAAAATCCATTAATAAAAAGTGAAATTTTAGATGAGGTAAAACCAAAATTACAAATATAAATAATTTAAAATATAATTAGCAAAATGGGAAAAAAGAGTTTATCTAGAAGTTATAAAAACCCTAAAATAGGAACCTTAAGAGGGCATTATCTTATTTATCTAAAAGTGGTTTCAAAAGAAAAGCTCTAAGTATGACTTGTCTCTTGGTTTCAGCTTCTTTATTGATTAATAAGGCTATTGGACTTGCTGATCTTTGAAGTTCCTTTATGATCTAAATTCTATGAACCAATAGAGGATGGCCCCAAAGTTTTCAAGAACATTTTAGTACCATATTTAATTCTTTCTGCAGGATGGTGTAAATTTAAATAACAAACAACATTTGTTCTTTGGAAGTATATCTTTTCTGGGGAGCATTCTGGAATTATGCCTAAAGAGGTAAAAAGAAAAAATTTGTATATCCTTTGACCTAACAATACCACCAATTAGGTCTGTTTCCCAAGGTGATTAGGGGAAATGGGAAATAACTCAGATGTTCTAAAATATTTATAGAAACTTTCTTTGTAGTGACAAAGAAGTGGAAATTGAGGGAATGTCTGTCAATTGGAGAATGGCTAACCAAGTTGTGGTATATAATTGTGATGGAATTCTACTGTCCTATAAGAAATAATAATATAATTGATTTTAGAAAAACATGGAAAGATAAAATAATGAAGAGGAAAATGAGCAGAACCAAGAGGATGTTGTACACAGTGGCAGCAAAAATATCATGACATTCAGGTGTAAAAGTATGATATCCCATGTGACAGAGGGGGAAAAGGAAAGGAGAGAAAGAAGAAAGGAAAGAAGGAAGGAACAAAAGATGGAAAGAGGGAAGTAAGAAGGGAGGGAGGGAGGAAAGGAAGGAAAGAGGGAGAGAAAAAGGAGGGAGGAAGAATGAAAGGAGGGAGTTTTCCAAATGACCAATTCCAGTTTGTGAATACTAAATCATTTTGAGTATTATAAATATTCAAATCAATTACAAAGGCCTTATGTATGAAGTACTATGAACTGATAAATATGTTTATATATGTGTGTGTGTATGTATATATATATTTTTTTTCCCTTCCCTTCCCTTTCCTGCCAACTGATCACTATATAGCTTTGTAATAGTTCTCGTGATTTGCTTACATCTTTATCAATTCATGTCTTACCAGATTTCTTTGAAACTATCTTCTTCATCATTTCTTATATCACAGTAGCATCCTATCATATTTCTAGATAATAATTTGTTTAGCCATTCCCCAAATTGATGGGAACCCTCTCAGTTTCCATTTTTTTGCTATTGCAAACAATACTACTCTAAATATTTTTGAAGATATCATACCTCTTTTCTCACTATCATTGGTACATAGGTCAAATAGTGGTATAGCAATGGTACCTTAATAGTTTTGGGTGGAATCATACTTTCAAATTTCTTTGTTGAATGGCTAGATCAGTTATTAGCTCCACCGGCAGAGAATCAATGTACCTGTTTTCCCACAATTCCAACTAGCATTTGTCATTTTCCATTTTTTCGTCACTTTTGCCAACATAAATAGGTGCAAAGTAAATGTCATGATTATTTTAACTTGCATTTCATAATTATTAGTGATTTGGAGAATTTTTGGGGTTTATTGATAGCGTGGGTTTCTTTCTCTGAAATTTACCTCTTTATAAACTTTGACTATCATTTAGGAAATCATTGTGATTCTTATATAAAGAATGAGATCTTTATAAGAGAAGTATGGTGTGAAGATTTTCCCCTATTTACCTGCTTCTCTTCAAATTTTATCTACATTGGGCTTTATTGTGTAAAAGTTTTTTAATTTTTGGTAATAAAAATTGTGACCCACTCCATCTCTTGCTTGGTCATGAACTATTCCTCTGTACATAGAACTGATAAGTCAGATAGACTGACAGGTAATTATTTCCCTTTGCTCCTCTAATTTGTTTCTGATAACAGCATTTGTCTATATCATATACCTATTTTGGAGGTTATCTTGGTGTATAGTATGTGATGTTGGTCAATACCTCATTTCTGCCAGATTGTTTTTCAGTTTTCCCAAACGTTTTTTGTCTAATAATGATTTCCTTCCCCAGTAGGTGGGATTTTCTGAGCTGAGCTGAATTTATCCCTGTGCTCTTGATTATTTTATCAGTTTATTGGATAAAGTCATAGCTTATCATAGTGACAGAAGAAAGAGAAGTAGCAAAGTGGAATTAGTGGAAGATGCATCTGTCTGAGTGAGCTTAGGACCTAGATTCAAGTCCTGCCTCGATGCTGGCTGCCACAAGCAGATTTAGAATTTAGAAAAGTGACTCAATAATAATATTTATTGGGATTTAGAAAAGTTATTCAATTTCCCTGATTCTTAGTTTCCTCATCCATAAAATGGGAAGGTGGAAGTTGAAGACCTTTACCTATCCTTCTAGATCTCAGTCTATGATTTTCAGTATTTCTTCACTGGAGACAGGAGGGATGGCTTACATGTCAAATGATAGGATCCAAAAAGAAAATCTTAAGAAATGGGGGGGAAAGAGGCTAAAACTAATAGAGATAAATGTAAAGTCTTAAAATATGGATTCAAAAAAATCTATTTCTCAAGTATAAGATATAGGAAATGTGCTAGGTAGACAACATTTCATTTGAAAAATATCTGAGTTTCACTGAACTTGGACTGCAAGCTCTATGGCTGCATCGTGTCTAGAACTAGAGAGGTGATTTAGTACTGCTGTTCTCTGCTAGCTCTGGGTGACATTTGGAGTTTTATATTCATTTATATGTGTCACGATGTCTGGCATATATTAAACACCGAATAAATGCTGATTGATTGATTTTCTTTCTTCAAGTCCAGCATTATCATATTTACATACTTTACTGTCTCTAGTCTAGACTGATACAGTCTCAATAAAAAGAACTTTTTTCTGCATAACAGTGGTTTAAAAATATTGGGGAAAAAAGTGTTGTGGCAAAGAGTTGAATTAATCACTGTAGTTCTGGACATGATACAAGAAAATATTAGAAACATTCTTTTTATTGTCAATGTCTTTGAATCCGAAGCGTACCAAAGGTTTCATCACTGCCATGGTTAAAATAAAGGACAAACAGCAAAACATGGATGGCAGGTGTCATTCCATGAATGATGACAGAATGTGACCTGGTTTCTGTGAACTGATCTTCACTGAAATTCCCATATCTTCTACTATGTGTAATATTATGAAATGGGTGAAACTGACATTTTTTTTCATGGATCATATTTCCACCAGAGAGAATAGAGTGCTTCTGACACAGATTTATGGAAGAATTGAATTTAAAGTATTTCTTCAATGGAAAGAAAGATTTGGTTCATTTTTGGTGAATTGGGTGGTTTGGAGGTAGACTGGAGCACTCCATTAAGTGGACAGTGAGTAGGTTGTTGCTACTTGTGAGTTTTCTTTTTGCCTGGGGTAGAAAGCACAATCTAGTAGAAAATATATTAAAAAATGGTGAGAAACTTGCTTGCTGACATTTGCAGAACTAATAGCATCTCACAGTCTGTTGAAGGAAAGAAGGAATTGGAAACCATTAAATTAGTTCAAAATGACATAGTATTGGGGAAAGCCTGAATGCACGCTCAATCAAATATGTTTCAATTGTGGGCTCCACAGGAATTCGCACTTAATTGAAGATGTTTAACAAAATTCTAGCAATCATTTATTGACTACTATATGCAAGGTACTTTGCTGGAATATTCTGAGATCAGAATGAAATTAAGAAACTTTTGTCCTGTGATGGTTATTAAAGAAATGATGTGAAATTGCTGTCTAAAAAAATAAATATTTACAAGTAAAATGAGAAGGGATTGATAGCCAATTTCCTTTCTAAATTTTGATTGTCTCAGATATTCAGAAGACCAGGGCATATGCAGAAACCCTTGTATAAATAGAAGGCAGAGATGTTTAATGAAAGAAAAGAGAAAAAAATAAGGATTCAGCTATACCCCTCAAATAATCACTGTCCATTCTTTAAGTTCCTGCTACCTTTAAGAGCAATGATCTGAGAGCAGACAGGCTCTTATCTTGAATATATGAAGAGAATTAAGAGGACTTTTTTTAACCATAAAAGAAAATGAAATAAAGTCTTTGATTCAAATCACTTTGAAAACACTTCAAAAGTATCTGAATGGCAAGGTTTGTTTTTTTTTTAATAAATTATTGTGTGTTCTTCCCTCTCCTAAAATTGAGCTGCTTATGCAATATTCCGCATTTTTATAAAAAGACTAAGGCTACAAAATATATTCAACTTCATATTTCTAAACATTGCTTCAAAAATATAAAATGCTAATTCAGATTCAAACTAAATATTGTTACTATAGATTTTGACTGCAAATGATAGGCAGAAACTCTTAAGAATTTGAATTCAAAGACAGTTTGTCAAAAAAATAACCGCACCACTTTTAACCACCATTATAAGTGATTTCCTCTTTGTACATGATGTTCAGAAAAATCCTTATATCCCAGTTCTTATATTTTTATATAAAGCAAAATGTACTAATTCATTCTATTAAAGATTATTCTTTAATTTTCTTGCTTTGCATCTGTAAAATATATTTGTAAAGGAGTAGATAGATGCTTTAACTCATCTCCTACCATTTTTAGCAGGTTAAATTCCCAGCCCTCACTGGAAACCCAACCAGATAGAAGTGTAATTAGGAACTATTTAACAAAATAAATAAAAATACAATATAACAGAGATCATATTAATTTGTTATTTTCTAAGTTATTATGTGGTTTGCAGGAATCTATTTGATACCATTGCTCTAGATCACGACTCTTACATTGTCATTCAATAAACTTTTATTCTGCTCCATCAGCCAGAAGCACACCATCGTATATGGAACCATCAGTTACAGCAAGTAGAGAAGTTCTGAATGCTATGGATAAGTTCACTTACCTTAGTAGTATATTTTCCAGGAATGTGCAGATTGACAATGAGGTTGACAGATGCATTGCCCAAGCTAGCTCAAGGTTTGGGGGGCTGCGAAGGAAAGTGTGGAAGAAAACAAGTATTAAACTGATTATCAAACTGAAGTTTTCTACAGAGCAATTGTGCTGACCTCATCGGTATAACCTGTGAAACTTGGCCATGGCAGGAAACTGAATCTCTTCCATTTGAATTGTCTTAGGAAGATTCTAGAGATCATCTGGCAGAATAAGATACCGGATGCTGAGGTTCTTTCTCGAACTAAACTCTGAAGTATTCAAAATCTCCTGCAGGGACTGCAACTCTGATGGGTTGGCCAAATTGTTCAAATGTCAAACTTGCTAAAAAGACTATTTTATGGAAAACTCACATAGGATAAATGTTTACATAAGGGGCAGAAAAAGCAGCACAAGGATTCTCTCAAGGTCTGTCTTAAGAGCATTAGAATTGATTTTATGATATGGGAGACACTGGCATGTTATGAACTCATCATATGTTCCTATGAGCCAAGAAGAAAAGGACCATGAGATGCACAAATTCAGAGTATCATCTATCCAAAGTATTCATGTGGACTATTTGTGCCTACCCTGTAGTAAAGCATTTCTAGCTGTATCAATCTAATCACCCACAATCAGACACACTTGATTCAAATATGGTGATGTTATTTTTGGTCTTTTTGAGAACAAATGACCACACCCCACTGTTTAAAAGTTCATAATTATATTACACCACCTTCTCACCATTCCTATCCGGGCTTCCAGAATTCTTCTACCTTTATCAAGGACTACAGCATCTGCTATAGATTTCTCTAGTCTCCTTTCATCGTCCTAGAAATATGTTTCTAATCTCTTAACACTTCAACCTTGCCAGTCATTATTTTTGTCAGTATCAATAAGTTCAAGTTCCATTATATGTCAACCACCCACCAGAGTGAGCCCAACTTAACCTAACCTTCAATTGGATTGCCCACTTTCTGAAACCTGAACTTTGACATTCCTCTCAACTACCAAAAAATTCTACCCTTCTATTTCTTCTATCTACTCTTCCTCCTGCCTGATCTGTTCTTCAGGATCATCAATCTCTTGAACTCATAGAACAAGATCCCCACAATTTCCCCTTCTATATTTCAATTCTTCTCCCTTTTCACCCATTCCATCCTTTCATTATATGTGAGAGGGAGAAAAAGTACTTTTTTTCCCTTTGTTTACCCTTTGCTTTGATTTTATCCATTCCTGACTTTTCAGATTTATGTCAGTGATTCCCTCTATCTCTTGCTGGGCTAACCCTCCTCCATGATAAGATTTAGTGCTGAAATGCAGAATTCCAGTTTGGAAGAGCTGTTCTCCTGAAATATCCAAACTGGTTTCTCACACTGCCCCCCCTCCCATACACACACACACATGAATAAAAATTTGATGCAAAATTCTCTCTCTTTCTCCTGCTTCTAGGTGATTACTGCCAGACCATTGCCATTCTTCTGGCAAAACGAATCTCTTTTTCCTCTCTTTGTGATTTTACTCTGAATGTTTTATCCTTGCTCTCTCACTAAAACAAAGTCTTTGATCATCAACTCTTAAAAATTGACAGGTCTTTTCCTGGACCCCCATCCCACCATCTTCTTTCACTAGTAAAATTCTTCTTTATCGTCCCACTACTATATAGCGTTAAATTATAAATGAAAACATTCTGAAAACATTATTTGCATTACCCCCCCCCACTTTCCTATTTTTCCCTTTATCACTTTTGTTCTTTAGATTCTTTAGTCCAGTGATGCTCTTTGCTTTCTCAGTGGCAGTGTCCAGTTTTTTTTAAGTAATTAAAAAGGCAAACAAAGATTTACTGCTCTATCCAGCTTTATAAAAACAATATATTATTTCTTAATCCTTCTTTGCTTTCTGGAACTCAACTCATTTCTCTGTTACTCAACTTACCATTCTCTCTCTTTCCCCTTCCCTTCCTCCAGCCCAAAGTCACCCTGATTCTAGGTATATTTATCAAGAGAGATGGGATGATTTGCTATCTGAAGCATTTAATTTTCTTCTGCTTTGTCACTTTGCAAATTGAAAGCCCTGAAGACTAGCTTATCACCTCATTTTCCCTTTAAGAATTATTTTGTAGACTCTTTCAGTTTTATTCTTCATACTGTTATGTTTACTGCATTTTATAATGTTTTTTCCTTTTAATTCGATGTAACCCTACACTTTTTATGCATTCCGATCCAATCCCAAAGAAAATTGAACTGAATGACCTGGTTCTAAGATTTTAGAATTTTTCAAATTGTTTTAATGCTTCAACCAAGAATAATTAAGGACTTCCTAGGGCTACATTATGGCTCTGATTAAGATGCAAATAGTGCTTGTTATTTACTTGAATCCTTAAGTAGAAATTAAGTAGAGTGACTTAGGTTCCATGGCACCCCAGGGTAACAAAACAAACCTCCACAAGCACCTTAAGATATTTTCAATTTTGAGGAAAGCATGATACTCAACATCAGTTGACATATGGTGAACTGCTTTCTCAAAGTTTTGAGATATGTCAAACTTATACTTTTGGCTATAACTGTGACTTCTCAAACTTTCCTGTTTCTGAGATTTTTATATAAATACTTGTCACCTCTCTGGGTCCAGCAACCACCAAAATTTTTTCTGAACAACTACTGTTATCAGTCCATAAATACTAATTATCTGGCTCTAACAACATAAATCCAAGGAACTGTTAACTATTTTCTTTAGACTAGGAACCCCATGAAAAAATTTATTTAGATACTAAGAACATCATAAATTGAAAAGGTTTGAGAATCTCTGTATCTATAATATCTTCTGATCAGAAGAGAGTACGTCTCATCTGTATTAGACAAACTGCTGATATGGCGTTAGAAGACAATTGTAAAGAAGTTTTCAAAGAAAAAGAAGTTACATACAGCACAACTGATCTCCCATTCCATATAGTTTAGCTCCAAATAAACTTTTCAGCCCCAGTCATCTTTTAAAAGTCTCCAGATCAGAAACCATGCTCTAGAGAACTTACCCCCTTCAGGTCTAGCACATGATCTGTAGATCCTCAATGTCCTGATTGACAGGTACTTCATATGATCCTTTATATCGAACCTCTCCCCTGTCACATACCCTTCACTTCTCAGTTCTGCAACCACAATCAAATCAATACTGCAATTGCTACTAGAAAGAGTGTATCAATCTATTTCCCCATGGCTCCACTTACTGTCATTCTTGTAACTTTCCAAACCAATATATCCCTCCCTGGCCAATAGATGGTATATATATTGTATATCTTGTCTCTCCCGTTAAATTGTACATTTCTTGATAGAAGAACTGCCTTTGCTTTTGTATTTATATCTCCGGTGTTTAGCCTGGTGGTTGATACACAGTAGTTGTTTACTAAATGCTTTTTCATTCTTTCATTCAGTTGAATCAACCGATACTTTACTCACAATTTACTATTACATGACAATAGATAATTTCTATCTCAAAATTCCCTCTCTTAAACTAATTTTTTTATTAAGAAAAAATGTCATAATGAAATAGAAAGTAGAGAAGAACTGTGAACTTTCTTTCTGATGTGGAAACTTTCCTATTTTTTGTTCCTCAATGGCAGCAGATAAAAGTTCCCCAACATCTCCACTTTGTAAAATCATCCCTGACATAGTCTTAGATCTGGTGTAGATTTTAAGTTTGAGAGTGAGAATTGGCCAATAGCATTAGAGTACCGAAGCACATAAGGAATAGTCATTTGTGATGGAATATCTGTTGTTCTTATCTTCAGTGGTAAAAAGGAGAAAGAAATATTGAAATGTGTAATAACGAGAGAGATTAGAGAAAACAGAAATAGAACAAAATAGAATAGAAGAAAGTCCAGAGAGGGTCTGCAAGAGAAATGAAAGGAGTAAGTACCTACCATATGCAGGCATTGTGCCTTTTTTTTTTTTTTTTTTTTTTTTTTTTTTGCTGAGGCAATTGGGGTTAGGTGTTTATATTCATCACTCTAAAATTTACTGAACTTCCACCAATATACTTAACAAGTAATACTTTATGAGAAGCCCTTGAATGAGAGAGCAATCACATTTTAAACTCAGGTTTTCACTGAGGAATATTAAGACAGAGATTCCAAGATGGGAATGGGGAAGAGGGCGTTTAACTGAATGTCTAACAACATACAGTTCAGTTCAGGTCAAACCAACGAACTCATTTAGCCCTAAAAAATTTGGTCTCAATTTATACCAGCCAGCCAGCCCTAAATCTAACAGAATATTGCTAGTATTTCACTTGATTTAGCACAGGGTGAGCCTGACCTAATTTAGATGTGATAATTGATTTTTTAAAGCAGTCCCTTCAAATAGACTAGGAATTTAAAACATAGAAAAGTTAAACAATCCCATGGGAGTTAGGTATTTTTAAGTAATTCCATAAGAACCTGGAGTTTTAAAGGATTTGCTCTGAGATTCATGAGTTTACATTTTTTTCTTATACTTCCTTTTCCCTCAAGTAGAACTGTGACTTCCTGATCCCATGATTTCTGGGTTTGTCTTTGTATAACCAGCTGACCTTTTTCCTAAATAGGTCACCTCATCGTGCAGCCAGAAAACTTGGTGTACTGGGGATTTTTGCCCAAGGAGATTGAATATATTTTTATCTGGATGTGTCCATATGTCAAACAGATATTTCAATTTGAATTCAAAAACTATTCAAGCTATGGTATTATATAATTTCAAAAGCAGGGAAATTAAAAATATTGGTTGTGGACATAAGATTTTTTTTAAAAAGAGGAAAGCTCAAATTGTAAAAATGATAAAGGTGAAAATGAGGTTTCAAAATATGTTCAAAATTGGAGGTGAAATATTATGAGCTATTTTTCCTACTAATCAATGACAGATTTGAAAATTTCTGCATATGTAATAACTTTTCCTGCTGCAATTCTAAAGACAATGATATGGTTAAATAATAATAGCTAGTACTTATGTAGTGCTTATTGATTGTGTGCCAGGTCCTATGCCAAAAGCTTCAAATATTATCTGTTTAATACTCAAACAACTCATAGAGAGGTAGGTGCTATTATTCTCCTCATTTTACTCTGGAGGAAACTGAGGCAAACAGAGTTAAGTCACTTAGATAAACTAGTAACTGAGGATGGTTTTAAACTCAGGTCATCCTAACTCCAAAGCTATATTTGTGTGTTCTCTCTGGTTGTTCATATATGTTTTGTTGACAATACTACATGATAAAGGAAAGTGACACATCATGGAGGCAAAAGTACATTACAAACTTTGTTTTCAGCATCACTTTATTTCCATAGCAATAATTATATATTCAGCCTGATGACCTCAATTAAGAGTCAATTACTAGAGAATAATTGGCTAGAAAGCAAACGGATGCTTTCTATGAAATGCCTTAATTATCAAAAAATTGAGAGAAAATCGAAGTTGGATCAACACATAACTTATGTTGATCATACTTATCCCCTAAGCTTGGGTGAACTTGGTGACCCCAGTGGAAACCCTGGTGCAAAACAATCATGTCAGGGAATGGAGAAAGTGGAACATTTCTCAGAGGACCGAAACCCAATAAAACAATAAAAACAACAATACAAGAGATGTCAAAGGCAGTACATGATTAATTGTCAAGTTAGTGGTGTAAAAATGAGTGCTTTAAGTTCAGTGCAGGGAGAGGTCTGGGAAGGTTTCAAGGAGGAAGAGTGACTTAAGGTAGACATTATAGGGTTAGTAAGATTTGTTTTTTTAAGCAAATCTGGAAGAGAGACCTTTTTATTTGTACATGAGACAAAAATCACAGACGTACATAATCCTTATCGTGTCTTTCACCTATTTCTTTATTAAAATCCACCATAAATATTATAGATGTTAGAAAATGAACTTTTGACATAAATAATTTTTTCATTTAACAAGTATTTATTTCTATTATATGCAAAGTTCAAGATAACTTGAGGTTTTAGAAAAGGAAAGAAACTCAAGTATCAAGTAATCCAGTAGTCTTCTCTTTAAGATAAGGAAAATGAGACACAGAGAAAAATAATTTTTCTGAAGTTCCATAGTGAGTTAGTGGAAGAGTCAATTTCAAGGTCACCTTTAATCTCTTTTGCAGCTCAAAATCGATGGTCCTGTGGACCTTAATGCTCAAACTCTAAATCCAGAGCCTTTCCATTACACAGCATAACCTCCCTGTGATAGTATCCTCTCTATTTCCAGAGATATGGAAAATTCTAACTCCAAAAATGGAGACAGTGAGAAGAATGCCATCTTTGGCTAAGCTGACACCACAGTAGCCCTAGGACTTTAGTACCCATTGATAAGTGTCCAACTACTCATTTTACCTTCATCATTTTAATACTTTAGGGGAATTTTCAACCTAGCTGTGTTTGTAAACTAGAGCTTTATTTAATTTCCTTGGATATAGAATTATATACAATATGGTCAACAATTTTCAAATGCAATTTTAATATATGCTTGACTTGTGAATACACCCAGATAAAAATATATATTTAATGGATGCTAAAGGGTGCTACTTGATTTTAAAAAAAGGCAAGGATAAGGTTATATTAGCTATCAAAAGGCTAAGTAAAGGGGAAATTGGGTCTGAGGCTAGATTGTAAAGAATATTGAATGTCCTGTGAATGAATTTAGATTTTTATAGGAAGCAAATGGAACATCTTAAAAAGAATGGCACAATTAGAGATGTTTAGAATCTTTTAAATGTCTAAGTGTATCTTCCCTTCTATTTTAATATCTTCTCTCTTGATTTTTCTGCTTCTATGCTGGGTTTTTAACTCTTTCCTCCCGTGATATTTTTGATAATTTCACTTTCCCCTTATATTCTGGTATCTTTTACTTTCTGATAACTGCCAATTTGATGATGGATCCCCTAAAGAACGGACTTCAGAGTTTTGTCTACATCCTCCCACATTGGAGAATAATTTTTCTCCATCCTCAGTCCTGCTCCCCTCTGCCTTCTGAGAGTATAGAACTGACTTCAGGTAGATTCTGGACCCCTTTTCTTCAGGCCTGGAATAGCATCCTCTCCATTCAACCCCCAGCACACACACATGCACACACACAGCACACACACGCACACACATCCCTTCTCTGCTTCTATGGTACTTTGCCATCTAAAGGAGCATCCATCATTTTCCTATACTTCTCTCTGCTGTCCAAAGGCTTGGCCAGAGTTGTGACCTGCTGTTTAGTAGAACAGCATGATAGTGTGAGGATGGAGGCAAACATATCAGCAGCAAAGAAATCCTTGTATGGATCTCAGTGCACAAGACGGTAGATTAAGTTGGGTTGATCGACCATAGCCTTTGAGATGGAGGAATACTGAGAAAAAGACTTTATGCTTTAGGGAGAGGACCCTTTATGGATTAAGGATTAACCCTCTCTTTATTAAACAAAAAAAAAGAGGAAAGGGGCCTAAATGCACAAAAAGTATTTATAGCAGTTCATTTTGCAATGACAAAGAGCTGAAACTAAGGAGATAGTCATCAATTATCAGATGATCAAGTTATGACACATGAAAGTAATGGTAGACTATTGTGCTAAAGGAAATTATAAAAGACATGACTTCAGAGAAATCTGGAAACATTCATATAAAGGTACAGAACAAAGTAGCCAAAACCAGAACAAGAGGTTCTGACCTTGACAAAATGACAAAAAACCTTGATATACTTAAGAATACTGATGAATGCAATGATCGTTAATGATTCCAAAATACTGAAGATGAAGCATTACCATCTCCGTGGCTACAAGATACATAAAGAGATATACGTGGCCAGTGTGGATTTGTTTTACTTGACTTTAAATATTTGGGGTTTTTTGTAGTAAAATATTAGAGGGAGAGGAAATAAATATGCATGTTAATTACAAAGAAAAATGTGGGGAAATATTTAAAATAATAATTTAGATATTATATTTAAACCTTCAGAAATTTTATAAGAAACTGAAAATAGTTGATCGTCAGCGATATGCCTGTCAGCAGGCATAAAAAAAGATCCTCTGTTGAAATTACCATTTATGAAGCATCTACTGTGGGCTAAGCATTATTGCAACTGCTAAGGGAGTTAGAAAGTAGAGTTGTAGGTCTCTTAGGGTTTATAAACCTCAAGAGTTTATGATTCTTCATTATACCACAGGCATGAAGAGAACACTTTGAAGAAACCTAGTTTATCCTCCGGCCTTCACCTGAAATGCCCTTAATTTATCCTCAACAAATAGTTATCTTTTGCTTAAATATCATCTTCCTGAGCAATCACTGGTAAAAGTGAATTATGATTATTAGTTCATTGTTTTTGTGTTAGATGTCCATTTTTCAAATTAATTTATGTGAAGAAATGCTTACCAAGGGGTTAGAAGGACACAAACATTGACAACAGCATTTTCCCACGCCAAATTAAATGTGCTTTTTTGCCAAGAAAAATGGATAAGTTTATTAAGACATAATTATTAATGTTTAACATATTAAAAGTGCCATAGAATTCATGTTTCTGTTTGGAGTCTTTGCGTACAGATGTTTCCCTCATTTCATCTTTCTCTAACGAGTTGGATCCATTTCTAATTAAGGAGATCTTGAGATAAGTAAGCTTGATGCTTGGATTATTAACGTCCTAAGCAACAGGTTTTACTGACATCTTAAACACTGGAGAACTTGAGAACTGTTTTTTGAGAACTGTTTCTAATTATTCTAGGCATATAATTTTCATTTCAATCAAGTAACACTGTGTCATGATAATTTATGAGTATTTGATTCTGCTGTAGTTATATAACAGTTATAGAATTATTTCATATTTGTTGTAACATAAGATGTCCTAATCCATTTTTTTTTAATTTAAGTGGAAACTTTGGCTGCTTATCCCTATGGACGTCTCCATTCACTCGATAATAATATTTTCTCATAGACTTCCCCAGAATGAACCTACGAATTCTACACTGTCCTCTGCTCCCTTATCCTATCACTGATCTTGCCCTGCCAAGTACAAATTTTGGATTACTTCCATGACCCTCCTCTACCTTTGTCCCTGTTCTTTTTTTTTTTTTTTTTTACCCTTTATTTTCAATGTGTTCTTTCCTTTCTTTTTATTTTTTTTTATTTTTTATTTAATAGCCTTTTATTTACAGGATATATACATGGGTAACTTTACAGCATTAACAATTGCCAAACCTCTTGTTCCAATTTTTCACCTCTTACCCCCCCATCCCCTCCCCTAAATGGCAGGATGACCAGTAGATGTTAAATATATTAAAATATAACTTAGATACACAGTAAGTATACATGTTTGTCCCTGTTCTTACACTGCTGAATGGAAGTGAAGAAAATAATGGAAACCTGCTAAATGGGTCCACTATGAATTGATGTTTCCAGTCTTCACTGGGTAACCTTTCCCTGACTCTCAAATCCATTCTTTATCCCACCCACCAGTATAGTTTTCCAAACCTTTCCAAACTTCCTCACATCTTCCATGGTTCTCCATCTTCCCACTTTCCAGCTGAAAACCTTGCTTCACATTGCGCTGAAAATAAGGAGGCTCTTCACCTTTCTCCCCAATTTGCTCCCGATTGACATCTCCCAGATGCTATGATCATTGCCTCCTTCTTCCATGAAGAATGGTCCTTCGTGCAAAGGCAAAAGCATCCACACACAACCCTTTTTCTATTATCTTTTCAAGTAGACGGTCCCTTCTAGGATCAAAAATAAACTTATCTGTTTCGCTTTCACAGCCTTCATAACTTGGCCAATTCCTATTTTTCCTATCTTCTTATATATCGCTCCTCTCTACATCCTTTACAATATGGCAATAAGGAGGTAACACTGATCTCCTTACTGCTCCAAACATGAGACCTTCATCTCCAATCGTTTTCACTGACTGGCTGTCATGTTTGCAGTGCTTCAAGTCTCAATGAAAATCCCACCTGCAAGAATATTTCCTGCTGCCCCTTTCCTCACACACATACAGCTTGTGCCTTCCCTCACATATATGTGTGCACATGTACATATGCATGTAAACATATATATGTAATATATAAATATACCTATATGTGTATATGTGCATATATAATATTAATATAGCATATATCTTAATACAGTATAATGTCAACATATGGTTTATGATATCAATATTAATTATTATTAATTAATATTAATAAGAGCATAATAAGAATGCTTTAAAGTTGGTTAGATGTTACCTTCCTCTTTAGAATATGAGGGAGCTCCTTGGGCTCAGAATCTGCTTTGTCTTTTGTTCATATACTCTGTGCTTAACACAGTCCCAAGCACGTAATAAATGCCTAATAAAAGTTTCCTGATTGATGAGAAAACTTCACATTTCCTGAGTCCTGTCATGCAGATATATATACATGGCACAACTCCTGCTCACTAGGCTGGATACCCTGCAGAATCCCATCACTAATCAGCCCAGCCCCACTCCCATCCCATCCTTTCACTCTATCTTTAGTCCATTTTTCTTACTTTTTGGCCCTTTGGGCTGCTACTGGAGGGAAATACATTATCATTCTGACTGGGCTCATGACAAATTTATATTACCTTAATACTCCGTGCCAATCCTATCCTTGCATTCTGGTTCAAACAACTCTCTTCTCCATCCCCCAAATATGCCTTCTCCTACCTCATTCTCCAAAGAGAGTCTTTTTTTTCATCTTTACTAAGATTATTGTGAATTTCTTTAATTCTACTCATTTATTTCTTCAAGCCTTTCATTGTCTTTCTCTTTTCTCTTTTCTTTCTCTCTGACCTTAAAAAAATAGATGTCCTTCTCCACGTCAAGGCTATAATTCCATCTGTAATCATTTTCACCATAATCTTGCTCCATCAAAGAGACTCTTTTTCATGTCTCTTTCTTCTTTCATTTTCTACCAGGCCCTTCATCCCACATATCCAATAATTTAGAAAATCTCATCAATTTGACTTTCTCAGTATATCTAGCTTCTGTCACCTGCTTTCTGCTCCCCATGCAACTGCCCTAGCTCTGGCCTGGTCACTTTTTTACATAGATTATTGTGATAGCCTCCCAATTGGTTTTTCTGTCATCAATTTATACCCTTTCTAATTTATCCTTCTCACTGATGCTAGAGTAACCTTTGAATACACCTACTAACTATATAACTAATATAAGGAAGATAAGGAAACTGAAGCAGGCTGTAGTTAAGTGACTTTCTCAGGGTCACACAGTAGTAAGTGTCCAAGGTGCATTTGAACTCAGGTTTTCCTGACTCAAGGAAAGTTGCTCTATCTACCGGGCTACCTAGCCTCTCTTTAAATACTAAACTACTTGGCCAAATCCCTTAAACTCACCAGATCTGTTTCTGATCTATAAAATGAGGAATCTGTATGTCACTCCCCTCTTCAAGAAGTTTCACTGGGTCTTTAGTGCATCTAGAATTTTAAAAATGTAGACTCCTCTCTATCACTTACATCCCTTTACAGTCTGGCTCCAGTCTGTCCAGGCTGGCTACATATTCCTCCTGTTTATCCATTCTTTGCTTAGTTACCTATGCCCTGTTCACATTTCATCCTGTGCCCCTGAGCCTTTCAGTGGTGGGCACCAATGTCTGGGAAGCTCTTTCTCCTCATCTCCACCCCCAGGAAATGCCAACTTTCTTCATAGTTTAGTGCAGATGCAATATCCTTCAAAGAAGTTGTAAGTCCTCCCTCACATCCACATCACTTATCTGGGAGAGCAATTGTGTTTTCACCATCAGCACCATTTAGTAAAATGTCAATGCTCTTAGTTTGGATTTGTTTTCGTGTAGGGGTTGTTGTTATTGTTGTAAGTTTCTGGATCCTTTTTTATTTTATTTGTTCATTTTTAGCATTAATTTTTGAAGCCAAAATAAATAATAATGGAATAACATTTTAATGGGAAATTCTCCTCAAAAAGTTTGCTTAAAGCAACATAAAATGGTCTCATAACAATAAGACTACACCCACAATAGAATAGCATTTATATAGCAATTTACTTTTCATTTGGAATGTCTCCAGAATAAGGAATCTTTGCAAGAAAATCTAGGCATTCAAATTCAGGTTCATTATAAATTAATGTAGTTTGCTTAGTTTCACATTTGTTGGGCTATTATATAACAGCCAGTTATAAAAAAGTACAATGGAAAGGAATAATAGATCTCAAAAATATATTGTCTACATTATGGCTTAGTTGGTGTTTTCTATCTAGATAACAGTAAGTATTGGTTATTCATTAAAAACTGTTTTTTATTCTTTTATTCACAAGTATTCAATTATTCAGAATAAAATTTATTTTTCAAAAAAGTCTTTATTAAATATTAGGCTAAGTGGTTTTATGCTGGAGTGGTTTAGGGAGATTGCATTGAAATGATAATATTGGTAATGTAGGTCCTTGATCTAGGAGGACTAGAGTTCAAATTCAACTTCAGACACATGTCACTTACTAACTGTGTGATCCTAAACATGTCACCTAACCCCAATTGGCTTATAGAACAAAACAAAATAAATAAAAAGAAATGGCATTATCATGTGTAACTAAATTTAACTAGAGCAAGTGGGACACTAAGTATAGTCAAGAAAAATCACACAGCAAATGTGTGGAAGTACCTATTAATGACAATATGGTGTAACAAAATGGGAAATAGCAAAGTGTTCACTGTGAATTATAAGTTAACATGTGAAAATCTTAGTGTATTTTTTGTCTCTGCCAAACCTTAGTATATCTATTGTTTAAAACTAATTATCAATTCCTAACATTGAAAATCAGATCAACTTTTTCAAAGGACAAATCTTGATGATCTTTGTAGTTTGGACAGTTTCTAGAATTGATTTCTGGCCAATGCTTAGTTTTGGATCATTTGAGTTTAATTTGGCTGCCATGATAGCATTTTCCTCCCTTTCCTTACCACCATCATCTTATTATCAATAATAACAAATATCTATTAATTTCAAGCCCTGTGTTGAGAGCTGCAGATATAAAGAAAAACAAAGCTGAGAAGGAGTCATTGTGAAGGAGGAGAACCAGAAGAGATAAGTGTCACAAAAACCTAGAGAAGGGAATACCCAGAAGAAAGGATGATCAAGATGTGATGCATGCTGAGAGGTCAAGAAGCATAAAAATTCAGCAAAAGTCATTAAATATGTCAATTGACATAAATTTGGAGTAAACAATCACAGTTGAATGATGAGATTAGAAGTCAGATTGTAGAAGGTTTCGAAGTGAAGGGGAGGAACTAAAGACAACTTTCCCAAGTAGATTAGCCATGAAATAGAGAAAAGCTATAGAAGGAAGCTAGTTGGAATGGTCAGATCAAATTAGGAGTTTTTTTAAGGATGAAGAAGGGATGGATTTATTACTAGGAAGTAGCCAGGAGATAGAGAATGATGATTGTGTGAAAGAGTAGGGATGATGGGAGGGACAATCTACTAGAGAAGATAGGATAGAATAACAGTGCAAGGTATTAGTATGAAATCTCCAGAGGGCAGAAAGATGGTTTGCCTTTTTTGTGCCCCCAATACTTTGAACAATGACCAATACGTAGTAAGTGCCAATAGAAAAAATACTGTTATGAACTGATCGATGAAGATATATATGGGTCCATTGTACCTCTCTTACTCTCGTTAGAAAAGAACATGGAAATAGACTCTAAGGAACCTACCACTAAAAACATAATTAAAGGTGATTTGAAGAAATGAAGATGAGGTCACACTATCATCATTCTCCCAGCTAATCTTCTGCTTCTGTGTACTCTATTCCTTTGGCTATGACTTTATTTCAACAATTCACCATGATGGGCTTCTTTTATATAACAATTTCAAGAGATATTCTTCTGTCTCCAATCCTATTCATCACAATTGCCACAATTAGTAGCTCTAATTTCAAATTATTATTATGTTTATATTATTATTTATTATTATTATATTTCTTAAAAAATTCTAATCCATATTATATACTATCATCTAATGATAATTAAATGGGACCAAGATTATTTATAAGGCCTTAAAGTGGCAAAACTTAACTGTTGATAACTGTCACTTTACCCCACAGAAAATGCAAAAACAACACAAAGAACTTGTAATAACCCTTCAGCAAAAATACAACTCTCCTCCTTCTTCAATTGATCTTGCTCTCCCCATACTTCCAGATTCATGGTGCCAGTCTAGTTCAAAGTCATCTCAGAAGATAAATAAGCTTGGAGTTTCTTCATAGGCAAAAGCCCAACATTCTGGTGAACTTCTCTTTTATCCCAGAGATATAGACTAACATTCATGTTACCACCCTAAAGCCTTATAGTCCCTCACCTGGAATATCAATGTTTGATTCCTAGAGCTACCCTTTCCTTCTCAGAAAATCTTCAGTATCTGATTGAGTTACAGTAATAGCAAAAGGAAAAGTAAACATTTGCCTTCTTCATGTTGTAGTTCTGTTCTCTTTATTATCTTTCGAGTATGAGAGGGCCATATTTTTATTATTTCCCCTCGAGAGGGGAATTTTAATTAGGAATTCCCTTTCTCTAAAAGACTGGGTTCTCAAACTCTCAAACTCAGAGTTGCTGGAGAGATAGCCCCAACACTTGCACTGCCCAGGAAATAAAGACTGGGGCTCAGGAATTCTCACCTTAGCCATATTTTTCCTCATCTTTTGGGCTAACAGAGTATACTGCTGTCCTTTCAATGCCGGAGCCTGGAACTTAAGATCCATGAACTTGAATGAGCCACATGAATGAGGACAAATGCAACTGCCTTGTGTCTCTATTCCAAGGGATCCATTACTAACTGCTCAGAAGGCAGGAACTCTCCTTCCCTGGGGTTCAAATCCATTCTAAGATCTGCTGCTTTCTCAGGAGCTCACAAAGAAAGCAAAAACTACAGTTAGTTGTATTTTGCTGTTCATATCTATTTGGGATGATTACCTTCCCAAAATCCAAGATAAATTTTTCATCTCAAGCTATTGAGACCCATGCTCCATGAGGTACCAAGCAACATAAATACATCTTCCGTAAGAAAAAACAATCAAAGTCCCAAAGTCTCCCAGGTTGATCAGCAATTCCTCTAATGAGCTCCCTATAAATCATGATGACTGCCTTACTGTTCAGGCTGAAATCTAGCCTCTATTCTTTCAAGTGGTTGAGTATTCTAAATGCTTCATTTTGAATTGAAAGAATCAGTGCACTTCAATAATAGCCTTAATTTACTACCAGGGCTACCATGACTTATGTATCAGGGACAATCTAGTTTTCTAGGAATAATATAATCAACCAAGCTCAGACCTTTAATGTGCAGTGGGGTAATTTAATGATGTAAAATTCAAGAGTAACCTGAAATTTTCTGTCACACACATAGTATTATCATTTGGATTCCAGTATCAATATTTCCTGTCAGTTAAGTCATATTTTTCTAAACCTAACAATTACATATAGAAAAAGGGCTAGTATAAGACATCCTGTAAGAACCAGAGTGACTAGAAAGCCAGCTTAGAAGACCTGATTTCAAATCCCACCAATGAGATAAATTCACCATGTATCCTTGGGCCAACTAAGACCCAAAGTTGGAATAAGTACTGGTAAATGGGGTTTCCTTATTCAGGGAGTTTCCTAAGCCAATGAGATCACAAGGTTACCCTATATTCCTATATAGCCCTCTCTCTTCCACAGCACCAGAGTCAAGACTGCTGAATTGGAAGCCTACCTTATGAAAATGCATTCTTATAATGGTTTCAAAAATTAAAAAATTGTTATTCAAAAATTATAGATATTCTGAACCATAGACCAGATTTTTTTTTTGTCAGATCTGTACTTTTCCTGAACCCTGTGAATGTGCTTCACTGGCTGTTTTAATCATGAAAATAAATAAATAAATATAACCTATCGTTTTTTTCTAAATTAAAAGGGAAGCTTTTTGGTTTGATTTTTCTTGCACAACACGACAACCATTCAAAGAATTGCACATATCTGCCAACATCAGATTGCTTTCTGTCTTGGGGAGAAGCTAAGGTGGAAGAAGGGAGAAAAATTTGGTATACAAAGTCTTACAAAAATGAATGTTGGAAACTATCTTTATACATATTTGGAAATATAAAATACTATTAAAATAACTAATTAAAAGGGAAGTTATTAGGAGCATAGGCATGAACCAGTTAGTCATATCAGTTTTAGTTGGAAAAGATCTTTAAAGTGACCTAAACTAACCTGACTTTATAGATGAGAAAAACAAAGACAGGTTGCCATAAGTGGTAACAGAGAAGAGATTTGAACTCGGATCCTCTATATCCATGTCCGTATTCTTTGTATTCTTCTATACTGACACCTTGGGAGGAAAAAGTATTAAAAACAAATCTGCAAAAAGAGAATTCACATCCAGCCTTCTACTTTAGCTGTAGTTAGGGTTCTATCAGCTCTTGTAAGGATGATGTTCATCTCAGTATGACCTTGCCATAGGGTTGTAAAAGTTTCTAACAGAACACAGCCTCTAGCCACTGGGGGGAGGAGCAGAATCTGCTTTTCTCAGGCTTTCCCTTTAAGGGGACACAGAAACTGTATTTGGGGTGTATTTGGTCCAGGGGATTTTGAGTTTGAACTATTGGTGGCTTTCCTTGTCACCCATGGGGGTCAATAAAAAGTCCAGCCTAGAAGAGTTGCAGCAGTTACTTAGAGCAATTCCTCATCGAAGGACGTCTTTCTCACTCATTGTTGCTGCCCTAAGCCAGCATTGATCTAAATTAATAAATTGGATCCTTTTGATGTAAATAGATTCATCTTTATTAAATGTTACAGTACACTGAGGTCCAATTCCAAGCCTGAATCACTATGCGGACCTGCACTGTGGTCCTGCCTGGGTCGTCCAGGCTACAGCTCTGAGGACTGATCTTGCTTAAGTTTGAAGAAACATTGGCCATCAGGTGCTTTGTGGATGTTGCTGCAGGGCTGAGTGAACAGAGACCATCTCCCAAGGTCTGGAAGGAAGGCAACTTTATCAGTGGAGGGAGAACCTGCACTAGTCAAATCTAGACCTTTTGAAGCATTGACATGATCTGTGAAAATGGATTTTATTTCTCTAATAATTGTCAACTCACTTAAGGGGAGCAGGGATTAAGGATCAATACATTACCTACTATGTGTCAGGAAGGATGCTGAGTGTTTACAAATGTCGTGTTTGATGCTCACCACCACTCTGTGACAAAATGCTGTTATTATCCCATTTCACAGCTGGGGAAACAAACAAACAGGGATTAGTTGACTTGCTCAGATCACACAATTAATAATTTCTAAAGTTGGATTTGTTGTTCCCAACTCCGGGTCCAGTGGTCTGTTTATTGCAAAACCTAATTTCCTTTATCCTTAACCATGTAAAACTCAGAAATAACTGGATAATTCTCTGTTATTTATGCACTCATACATAATGACATTTTCATATCAAAATCATGATAGGTTTTTAGTCTTAAAAGTCATATAAAACCTCCATTGAACATTTATGATACTTTGAAAGTAGAATCTACCATTTCTATAGAATGACTTATTGAATTATTGAAGTGTCTCTTTTTTGTGCATGAAATTTGGCTTCACAGACAATTATTTCTCCTGCAGCCAAGCACAGAACTTTAATGTGCCATGGTATAATTTAACAGTCTCTCAATTTAAACTATATTTACCATAGAAATACAAAGAACTCCCCTGGAAACTACTAGTCTTTTTGATGGAAAGCTCTTCAAGAGTGCCCCCCAAATAGAATTCAGAAATATTGCATTGTGTTCAGGCAGCAAGAAAACCAATTATCATAATAAGATTTCATGTTTTTTTTAACCTGTATCAGATTGCTTGCTGTCTTGGGGAGAGAGAAGGGAAGGAGAGAGGGAGAAAATTTTGGAATACAAGGTTTTGCAAAGGTGAATGTTGAAAACTATCTTTGCATGTATTTGGAGAAATAAAATACTATTAGTAAAAAGAAAAAGAAACTAAAAATAAAAAAAAAAGTTTTCATGTTTCTGGTTTAAGGGGGGAAAATGTATTATATTGGATCCATACTTTATTCCCTAGTACTGAAGTAAGGTGTTTAGAGAGTTATATTACCTTTCGTGCTACTGAGATTATAGTTTATTATACTTTGACTTCTTTTGTAGAGAAAAGCCCTGCCACATAAAATCCAACTAATTCAAACTCACTGAGTTCAATTCTTCTAATATGAATCTGTATTGATTTAATATTAAAGAATTTTTAAATGCAGTTTTATTACATTTCAATACTTAAATATTACTTAATAGAGGTCTTCAGTAAATAGTTGAGAGTGACTTGTAATACACACCAGACTGAACTGTACTAAATTCTGCTTACATTGTAGTCACTATAAATTGGATGTTTAAAAGATGCTAATCTAAACTACCCACAAAAAGCTTATTCCCTGAAGCAGACTGCATTTTCTCTGCATAATCTTCCCTTCTCAATTGTCTTGAAAACACTCATTTTCACAAATAATATAAAGGTAAACTGGCATAGAAACAAAAAGGGGAGAAAGAAAAATATTTTCCTAAATATTTGCTTTAGTTCCATCTTATAAAAATTTAGCTTTAAATTCAGAAGTTCAGTTTCTTACTGACTAAATTGTTGCTTTTAGTGTTTCTATTAGATGCTTTTGTGCATTCTACAATAACTCGTGGAAGAATTATGAATATGTTTCTTATGAGAATTATGCCATAACATTCTAAAATCCTTTTGTTAAAAAAAAGTAGTTTTGAATTTCCAACATGGAAATGTGCTACCACAAAATGACTTAAAATTATTAATGAAGTTGATGTGAACTGATTCTGTTCCCCTATACCTATCAGATATAATCAATTCCCAGACTGTTCTGTTTATATTGAGTGATTGTGAGGATGGAACGTTTTGGTCTATCCTTCCACTTCTATGGGGGAGCTTTAAACAACCTTTGAGATATTGATTAACATATCTTTAGACAGATCTGAGATCTGGTCCTGTAAGGTATATTCCATCTGCCTCCTTGATTTCCCCCATCTTTGACCTCCTTGACCTCTCCTCCTTGATCCCCTCCCTGCCTCTTGAGTTTGAGCCTTTTTGCCTGGGAAATCTCTAAATCTATATTTCCCCTATAAAAGATCTGCTTCCAATGAAGATCTTTGCCAAGTTCTTTTCAGGATTAAGCCAATTTAAGTTACTCTCCTTTTCTCCCTCATAGTTCCTTCCCTTAAATAGCACTTTTCTCCTTATACTATCTAATTCTGGTCAGTATAACCTGCCAGTCAATAGCTTGTTCCTACCTCACCGAGTATTTCCTTTCTCCTGTTAATTGTAAGTTCCCCTGGAGAACTTGTCTTTTTCCTCGCTAATTATATGCTCTCCCAATTTTATTTCATATTTGCCACTCCTGGTTTCTATTTTACTCTGTAACCCATTCTCCTACATAAACCTGCCTTTTACCAAAGAGAATGGCCATTGTGAATTTTTACATGTTTATTTCAAACTAGGAATTGCTACCCTGATCTCATTAAAGTGGCTTGTAAAATTTAAACGACAACCATTCAAAGAATTGCACATATCTGCCAACATCAGATTGCTTTCTGTCTTGGGGAGAAGCTAAGGTGGAAGAAGGGAGAAAAATTTGGTATACAAAGTCTTACAAAAATGAATGTTGGAAACTATCTTTATACATATTTGGAAATATAAAATACTATTAAAATAACTAATTAAAAGGGAAGTTATTAGGAGCATAGGCATGAACCAGTTAGTCATATCAGTTTTAGTTGGAAAAGATCTTTAAAGTGACCTAAACTAACCTGACTTTACCCTGGGTAAACCATGTAATCTCTCAGTGCTAAAGGAAACTCTCTATAAAATGCTGACCTAGTTCTTGAAAGGAGTTTCCTGGTCTGGGGGATCCCCATGTCAACGAATTCACAGATTCATTATCATTTGTCACAACCAGAGTCACTTCCATTATCTTCAATCACAAATGGAAGTTGTTGATTCTGTGTATCTCACCAATGGTTGAAGCCATTTATTTTTCCAAAACATTGGAACTCCAACAATTCAGTTCTCTCAGGATGACAATTAAAATGCCTCATAAGTCGCCCAAGTGTGTCTTCTCCACTAAATAGCTTCCATAAGGAATTTTTAAACTCAATCCTTTCTAAATGTCTCTCCAAACTTGCTCAAAGATGACTTAACCATCAAAATCCTTCAGATTTATTCTCTCGTCACATTTAATTGTCTGTCATCTTTTATAGGTTCTTTCTCCATCATCGTTAACCGTTTTTCAGGAAAGTTCTCTTTAAAATTTAAAATCCATCATCATCCTCATCATCATCATCATCATCCTCACTGTAACCTTGCTCTCATTTATTTTGGTCCAAGGACAAGTTCATTATCTTGCTAGTGTTGTTTTGTATTTAAGGTACTATGAGCTATTTCACAGGTAGCTAAAATGGCCAGTTTTCCTAATTACATAAGAATATTAGAATGTTAACTCATCTTCTCTAAAATTAAGCTGAAAATATCTTGGGATGACTTTGATAGCGAACATGATGATCTAAATGTCATGTGCTTCATCCTGTTATCTTAATTTCTTGCTCTAGGATTCTATGTTTTAAATACTTTTCATTCCATGTAATTGGGAGATTATGAGTATTTGGTATTATGAAATCTATTAAAAATGGCATACTTAAAATTTATATGGATCACTATCATTATGTCTATGTGAACAACAAGCAGCAGTTTTATCTGTAAAGAAACTACATTTCCAGTAGTTGAATTATGGGGGATATCATGTTAGTTTGCAGGAAGATCGAGTGTATAATTCTGGCCAATTGTTATGTAGTGCCTCTGTCTCCTATTTTCTCAACTCTACTCCACCTACACCCCTTGACCAGGAGGGATCCTTGGAAATTTTAGAGGAATAGAGAACTTTGACTTTCCTTTGCATCTCCAGGACAGCAGATCTATAGGCCTTCTTAAGCATTGTCCGTTCACTATCGTTTTTTCAGAGAAATTTTTATGGGAATCCACAAGTATATAGGTGCATAAAATAGGTATGTAAATTAAACATTTACTGATAATAAATAATGATTTTGCAACTCCCACATTGAGTTATGTTGTTCCACTAAATTACGAGAGTGATTTGGAAATGAGCTTGGGGTACTAATTAGTGAAAGCACTAATGGGGTGCTTTGGGTGGGTCAGTTGTAGGAGTCAGTACCTGCAGCTGCTGCAGTACTAATACAGTTGTGCCAGCCCCTTCTGTTGTTTTAGTCATCTTCAGTCTGATGTAGAAGAAAGAGGCTTAAAATTAAATTTCCCAGAACTTGGTTTGAGTCCTGGCAATGGAAATTATTAACTATGTGATCTCAAAAAAAATGA
The DNA here is from genome assembly GCF_902635505.1 of Sarcophilus harrisii. NCBI lineage: Eukaryota > Metazoa > Chordata > Mammalia > Dasyuromorphia > Dasyuridae > Sarcophilus > Sarcophilus harrisii. Next base: position 26,136,343 of record NC_045431.1, read on the forward strand.
TCTTTGAGATGCAATTTCCTTATCTTTAAAAATGAAGCTAATGATGATCAAAAGAGAAAGCATAGGGTAGTAAATAGGAATCAAGGTTAGAGTAAAAAAGATATGTATCATATCCTGCCTTTCACAGATATGAGCCATACAACATGAACAAGTTATTTCATTACGCAGTGTATCAAGGAACTCTCTTAAGACTGGAAGTCATAGATAACTGAGAACTACATTAGCGTCTTTCTAAATAGTAGTTTCCCACAATGATGAAAGTATTTCTTATCTGCAAAATGAGAATAAGAATAGCCCTCATTTCTTAGGGTTGATGTGAGGATCAAATGAGATAATAAATGTAAAACAGCATAGTGGTCTCTCAAGTGGTCAGAACAATATAAAAGTTATTATATAGGTCCTAAATAATAATTAATAATAATTATAACACACTATTAAGATCACAGATTGTATAATACAGTTTTTTTTGTTGTTTTTTGCCAAACCAACTGTAACAATCTTGGATAATGGTGTATCATTTCAGACACATGCAATTATATCTTAAGTGCTTTTGGAGATAAACATGCCAAATGCCTAGCCCTCAACCTGCTACTTATTGTCTTATTGATTATTTTTTCATTGAGTTCAAAGGAAATCAAGATATATACATATATATGTATATATATAAAATCAAACAAATTAATAAAAATGCAAAACATCTCATTAATTAATTAACTCTAAGACCATTAGTAAAACTAGAGAGAGACACCATTTTTCCCATAAATTTTCTCTCAATCCCAGACTCATAGGATTAGATTTCATAGGTTTGGAGAAATACCCACGTTCTTGGCTATATGCTTTATTAATCATAAAGAAATAATACCAAGAGAGACAATCAAATATTTCTGCAGCACAGAATAGAGAATAGCAAGCTAGTCTTGAAGCCAAGAAGACCTGGGTTCAAGTTTCACTCCTGACACATTCTGCTCCTGTGACCCTGGGTAAACCATGTAATCTCTCAGTGCTAAAGGAAACTCTCTATAAAATGCTGACCTAGTTCTTGAAAGGAGTTTCCTGGTCTGGGGGATCCCCATGTCAACGAATTCACAGATTCATTATCATTTGTCACAACCAGAGTCACTTCCATTATCTTCAATCACAAATGGAAGTTGTTGATTCTGTGTATCTCACCAATGGTTGAAGCCATTTATTTTTCCAAAACATTGGAACTCCAACAATTCAGTTCTCTCAGGATGACAATTAAAATGCCTCATAAGTCGCCCAAGTGTGTCTTCTCCACTAAATAGCTTCCATAAGGAATTTTTAAACTCAATCCTTTCTAAATGTCTCTCCAAACTTGCTCAAAGATGACTTAACCATCAAAATCCTTCAGATTTATTCTCTCGTCACATTTAATTGTCTGTCATCTTTTATAGGTTCTTTCTCCATCATCGTTAACCGTTTTTCAGGAAAGTTCTCTTTGTCCATTCTCAGCACTTCACATAAACTCCTCCAAAGACAATAGTTGTGCCAGTATTTAACATTTCATTCCCTCTCTCTTAAAAACACAGCCACAAAAATCATGGTCTCTATGAGAAGGGCTCTTCCATCTGAGATTACAAAAGGAAAATGCTCTATGAACTAATGTTTTGTGATTATTTTTTTACTCATCCTTTCCCATTCATTTTTCTGGTGTGCCATTAGTTTGGAGACATATTCTAGACTTATTGTTATCTTAATGATTGTCATTCATTTTTTCTTCTTACTTCCTACCACAATGCCTCATTGTAGTAGGGACATAGAACTGGATTTCCATTTAGGACACAACCTTTTCCAAGAAAGAAAGAAATCAAGTATGAGACTGATGATCTACTCTTGCTGTCATCTGAGGACCAAAAAAGCTAAGTACAGAAACAGTGATTGACCTTAAAGCAATGAATATTTTTTAAGATGAGGAAGATTGTCTACTAAATATCAGAACAGTTATGTGCAAATTTACTGGGACAAAGTACAATAAAGAAATCAATTGATGCATACTACAGATCTTACAACTTTTCACTTCTCTAAAAAAAATCTCTAAAAAACATGTTTTCTTTTGGCTTATTACTTGCTTAACATTATTTTTTCTTTATTCTTTAATTCTTAATTGTGAAACCATGCTTTTATCACATTAGACATTAAGCATAGCTTTTATGAGCAATCCATTTTCCTGTATCTAGCCTTGCCCCATAGGTTTCAATGAAATTTAAATGAGAAAAGTTCCCATGTCATTAATACATGTGAATCTCCATTTCATCGATAAATTTCTTAACCTTTAATACTATGTGTCATGGAGAAAAGTCACGTGGCAGAATGCCTTCTCCATTGCCAATTTTTTTTCAATTTCCTAAAAAATCCAGCATTTCTTTAAAACAGAATTACATAAGTATATCAATGTACTTGTCAAAGACTATTATTCCCTCAATGGTAGCAGGATAATCTAGTCTATTGGAAGTAAAAATCCCTAAAACATTTTGGGAGAAAGAATGTTATTTTTTATCATCTGATGAGGATACTCAAACCTTATAAGCTCATTTAGACCTCTGACAAAAGTTTTTATATAGCTTTGAATGAAACAAATGGGCTTCATCAATAAAAATTATCTTTGCCAATCTTTAATATTGTACTCTATCTTTGTCTCACCCATAATCAGAATTTTTCATAGCAATGGAATATTTTCCATTATTAAAAACAAAAGAGACAAACAAAATGTGCACATAGCAAAACATCTAGTACTTATCAGACAGAGAAATAATTAAAGATGGGGAAACCAGATCTGCTTAGTGTCAGGTATCATGAGTTAATTTGGTATTTATGGAAACACAGATGCAAAATCATTAATGTCACTGAAAGCACATCAAAACTGTTGTTTGTTCCAAATAATTTGCACATCACTGTCTTAGGGAAAACCTCTACAAGTGAAGGCACAGATGCTTGTGAAGATGAAGTACTCAAATAGCACTAAATTAGTGTCCCAGTTGTTCAGAACATTTAGTTGTGCCTTTTTTCCCTAATGTGGTACAATTTTTTAACTGCATGAATGGTCAGAAATCTTTTTGTAATTTTTGAAAATCAAATTAAATAATCCTCTAATAAATTATATATTTTCTAAATATAAGTTCTGTTTCCAGGAATGCAAAATGCTGTAGATTAATCTGTTCTAAATATAAACTCTTTTACTTAATTCAGAAATATAGCTAATACCTTATATTCAGATCTTCCAGTTAGCAACAATGTTATGAATAAATGATTCTTCTAATTCTCAGTTTTTATATAATTATTCAGGAAACTAATTGTGAAAAGTATTGGGGGTTGGGACAGTTAGGTGGCATAGTGGATAAAGTAGCAGCCCTGAAGTCAAGAGGACCTGAGTTCAAATCTGGTCTCAGACACTTAACACTTCTAGCTCTGTGACCCTGGGCAAGTCACTTAACCTCAATTGCCTCAGCAAAATAATTAAACAAACAAAGAAACAAACAAATAAATAAATAGATGAATGAATAAAATTGGGGGTTATCTTGTAAATTAATTTTAATTGTACTAACTAGATCCTGTCCATATGAATTTTGCTATTTCCTAATTTTTAAATAATTACATAGCAATTTATTTGATGTAATATTCTGACCTAATTTGAGATGGTTAACATTATTTCTTGATATATTTTACCTCTGCAACAAATGAGCCTAAGAATTTGTCCAACAAAAAACCCAGAAGGATTAGTCTAATCAATCATAGGTTGTATTATGAATTACTATGTATTCCATGAGACAATGCATTATTATAGTGACTGTTTTTCAATGTTAGGTTGATTTGATTTCTTAATAAAAACTGGTTTTGCAGCATATTCTCTTAAGTGACTTTGTCAACTTGCTTGATGAACTCTGAAATTAACTTCCTGCTCAAAATCCCACAAACCACAGTATAACATCCATACCATATTCAAAAAATTGAAATGTAATATAATTCATGTGAAACCATTTGCAGTAGAATTTTATCCCTTTATAGGGGGGTGATTTAGAATACTCTTCACATTTCTGTAGTACTTCAGTATCATAATTATGAACAGGAATTATCACTGTAACGTAGAACATATAATGTAGGATTAATTTAAACTTTACAATCAGAAGCAAACTTAGGTCTTGGCCAGTAAGCTAATAGGATGGGGTGGAATAAAGGTCATTGTTCCTATTTAATGGAATTCCAGATAAGCCAAATTTTACTCTCTCTAGTTTACTGAGCAAATTTAGCTTCATGATGCTACTAGGAAAGAACAATTATTATTTTAAATAAATTATTATAATCACCTATGAAATCATCTTCTAATGAAAATTTTACTTTGTAAGTTAATTATTTGCATATTCTGCAGATTTTATACATAACTCAATGGCTTTAGTGATTTTTTTTTACTTAGTCTTTTTATTAATGATAATAATGATGATGATAAAATTCTAAACATGGCCTGTTGAAATATTATAATTCTGATTACTGAACTTAATTCTCCCCATTGCTTATGTTAGATGCTCACTAACACTTTCTGATGTCCTGAATATATTTGGCATTTAGTGTTTAATTTAATTTAATATTCAGATAGATCATTTACACTAAATGTTCTTCAAGACCTCTGTGAGTCACAGCAGGTACTCTTGTTCAACAAACTCCACACTTGCATAAATACTCTATCCTACAATTTAAAAACATTTTGCTGTATCTGATGCAATCACATTTGAGAGATTCCCACACAGTAGAAGAGAGGTGTGTATATGATTAGGTGAAATACATAGTTAAGGCTTTTTTTGCTAAACAATGTTCCTGAAAAGATTTTATCATGAATAAGATAAATTTACCAACCCCTTGAAAACGTAAGCTGTACATCAAGGAATTAACTCACAAGTAAAACTGATTTTAAAAATAGGAAAAATATTACCATATCTTCTCACCAATTAAATCACTAAATTAAATCTTAAGGAGGGATTTAGAAGTAAAGAACAGAGATAGTACTCCAACAAGAAGTACAAATAAGAAATAAACCTGAGATGGAGGGATTAGATTGTGCTTTTTCATCATCTTGTCACCATAGATCAGCATGCAGTTACATAACTTGGAAAGATTAGCCCCCTTAACCTCCTAGGAACTAACCCAGCATACATCCAGGGACCAAAAGCAGTCACATCTCACTCTTACTAAATTACAATTAGTCCCAAAACACTTATAAAACTCTTACTATATGAAAGGCACTGTGCCAGATGCAGAGAATGCAAAGACAAAATAAGACATAATTCCTGCCATGAGAAACTTAGAAACAACTGGAAGGGGGAAATATGTAAACCCGTAAGTATATACGTGTTTGCTGGAGGATGGAGAGAACACTAACCATGTGAAGGATCAGATAGGGTCTAATATAGGAAATGCCATGTAAATCTTGAAAGAAGCCAGGGAATTTAAGAGATGCAGGTGAGGAAGCTGTGTGGTACAGATGTGAATGGGCAATGGAATGGCGAGTTTGGGGAGCAGCAGTTATAACTACAGCAACCCAGTCGTAGAATGTACATCTCCATTCACATCTGATAAAAAGGAAATTCAGGAAAATATAATTTAGATACTAAAGGGAGTCCATAGTCAATAAACATCTGTTAAACATGTACTTTGTGCCAGTCATTGTGCTAAGCACTAGGGATACAAAAAGATGAGAAAGATTCTTTCTTTCAAGGAACTCACAACGATAAAGGTCTTGGAGATAAGAGATATTAATCATGTTGATGACAGAGTCTTTGCTCATCAATCAACTTCTATTACTCTTGCAAAGAAAAGCAAAACAAAGGTCCTAGGGAGTCTACAAAATGACTGCCTCATTAACCATTAACATATTTAGAGTTTATAAAGGTCAAATACTTAGGTTGGTAAAAGGTGTAATTTTGTAAAGTAGAAATTAATGTTGATAGCATAATTTTTTCATGTTCATCCTATAAAGCCATGCAAAGGTGACTCCATCTCTTTTTCTCCCTGTCTCTCCCTCTTCCTTCTTCTCTTTCTCTGTATATACATATATGCACACACATATATGTCTGTGTACATATATATATATATATATATATATACATCTGCTATTCATAAACTCACACTCACAGATATGTAATACACATCTGTGTATTTATATCTATGTAGATATATTTTAAATTCTCAATATATTGGAAATTGTATATTAATAGTGAAAAACATCATGTAGGTTAATTCAGAAGCAAAAGAATCAAAATAAAAGAAAATTAATTTAATACTTCAAAATCCTCTATATTACTTTTTCCAACATCATTTAAGTCTGAGATGAAATAGAATATGTCAAATGGAAAAATTGGTGTTTTGTTTTTCAAATAGCCATACTTTAAAATGAAACATGTATCTGCAAGGTGCTCACTACTGTTTTCTATTTGTTAACTAGATTGATATATTAATGTTTTAAAATTGTACGTACATATATTTAATTTTAAAATCATGATAACTGGTCTAAGGAAGCAAAATTTAGTACACAGATGGTAGTTTTGAAGTTAAAGAGAGAAGATACACTTTCTCACTGTAGTGGGATCTATACATTGTAACAGAAGTGGATGAAAAGTGAAAATTTCAATTTCTCAATCTTTACACAGTGCCAAAGTAACAATAATTTTACTGAAATGATCAAAATATTTAGTTGTTCTAGTATCAAATAGACACATCCTGAATTATTTCAAACACTTGTCAGTACTTTAAATGAATTATGAGCTTTAGAGAAGTTTTTTAAAATATGGAAATATGAAAGATTAATTTTATTATTATTGATGTCAAAATTTCTTCACATTGTCAGTTTTAATGTGACATGCTGTACTCTTGGCTTTTAATAGTTTCTACTGTTTTGCTGATAGTTATGTAACTAGAATGCTAATTACTACTTTTAAATGGTTAAATCATATGACCAACAACTGTAACATAATTTTGCTATTCAAATTTTACATATAACATTATAATGAAAATTATGATTATGAAAAATAATAATCTCTGTATAACTAACAAAAATTTTTTGTGTGTTTTTCTTGCTTCCCTAATGGTTATAGTTGAAACTTATATCTTTATATCTTGACTTCATTTTTTCCTCAGAAAAGGAATTTTTTGATCACTTGATAAGTTCTTTTCAGGTAAACATATTAAAAACAATTCAACATTGCTACATATGTAATATTCTCAACCTTTGTATAAATAAAATTTTCTAGATGATGAGGACAGTTATTCCAAAGCTACATTATATTTACTACATGAAGGAATAGTCTTATAACCTTATATAAGATGTTTTTTTCTGTCGTTGTTCCCCTATATAATAATTTTCTTTCAAAAAACTCAGTGTCATCTTTGATTTGCCAGCCTCTTTGACTTCATTGTCACTATCACTAGAATGTCATATATGATTTTGAAACATTATTGTGTAGTTCTAAAAAGTTATATGACTCATGCCCAGAAAGAATATAAAATGAGATCACACCATTGAGAATTTTGGTTCTTCTGTATTTTAAGAGGCACTTAATTCTTACTTTACTGAATTTTTGTGAGTTCAAAGTCTTAGACCCAAAATGACAACAATAACCACAAAAAGAAAATTGCAATTGTTGGAGATGCTGCACAAAAGTAGGCACGTTAAATTTACTCTTTATAGAGCTATGAATTGGTACAGCCATTCTGAAAAGCAATTTGGAGTTATGCCCCCAAAACTATTAAACTACATGTACCTTTAGATCTAACAATCCCACTAAAAGGTTACCAATGACACCAAAGAAATTTTTTAAAGTTTTTGCCCACATGTACAAAAATATTTATAGCAGCTTTTTTGTTATAGTAAAGAACTAGAACTTAAGAGGGTGCCCATTACTTTGGGAAATGGTTAAATAAATTTTGAATAGAAATATAATACAAACACTCTTCCAAAATGAGCCATGGGATATCACAAAAGAGAAGAATTTTAAAAATCAGGGAAGATTTAATCTGAAAAAAAGAGAAAGCAGTATTATTGGAGCGTTTTTTTTTAAAAATCCATAGCAAAGAACGAAAGTTCAGATGGATACAGAAACAAGCAGGACTCTTTAAAAAACAAATATATTGAATTTAATTATATACTTAAATAAATAAACTATACATAAAGGTTCACAATTTTTATACAGTCCCTTTTTCTGCTCTTTGTATGTACAAATCCCCATGTTAAATTTTATTTATCAAATTCAAAATAACAAAAAGTGGATCTTTTAAAAAGGGTTTTGTACTCAAACACAAATCTATAGTCCAGCATATAGCATCTATATATCTTGTGAGCCCAAGTCTGACAGTACAATTTATGACATGGAATATGAAATGTAGAATTTCAGTGTAGTAAAGAACCTAGAAAATATTATCTAATTCATGTATCCCCCAATTTTAGGTAGAACCCCTAAATAAAGTATGGGAATTTATCAAAGAAGAATTTATTCCATATTTCAGCATCTTCAGACAAAAGGCTCCACAGAATCCCTCATGATCCCATTCATATATAGGAATAGGACTTGAAAATGTAATTTCATTGATATGGAGAACTTCTTTATTAAGAAACATCCTCAACTAATGTAGATCAGCACCTTCTCAGTAATTTGAAGTCTTAGAAAGTTTCATAACCACAGAGTGGTTAAAAGATTTACTTAGAATCAATCATACAGTTAGCATTATATGTGAGGCAGGACTTGAACCCAAATCTTCTTGATTTCAAGGAGAAAAAGAGACAAAGACAGAAACACATACCTATACACACATTAAACCTTATTGAGATTGAGGTAATCTATTTAGAACTCTTTTCCACTCCACTCTTTAACATTTCAAAATATCTGTCTTTTGCTTTCATAATCCTATTCCAGAAGAGAAATACTTTTCTTCCTTTTTGAGGCTAATTATCTTCTTAAGCCTTGGATTTTATCAATCCTCAATTTAGTGTGCTATAGAGGAAAGAACACTAAATTTAGATTTATATATCTGTCTTTGAATGTTGAGTCTCCTGCTTATCACCTTGTGTTATCTTCAGAAATTCACTTTCTTCATATGTGAAATAAGAGGGATGTAACAGATTATTTCTAAGATACCTCACGATTCTATGAGCCTTGCTCTATACATCATAACTTATCTTCTATATTTTCATTCTCTTCCACTTTCTCTCCTCTTATCTCCCTTTCCTCTTTCCTAATTTCTACATTATTTATTCTTCTATCAACTTCTTTTATGAAACCTCTAGAGGATTTGTCCAATATGCTGTAGACCTTAATATGTTTTTAAGTATTTAATGGATACCACTGGAACATTCAGTCTGTCCTTTTTGCACTTATTCTTGCTAAATGATTAACCCACCTCCTTTTCTTGTCACTCATGTGTTTGATAGAGTTTTTAATTTTATATTTCTAGTGCAAGTCATCGTTCTTGCTCTTAGCTGTTACCTATAGCCTTTTCCTTGTTTGTCCAACTGCATAATTTAACTGGGAAACGTGTTTTAATATCCTTTTTTTCTATTTTGGATGGCTAGGAGGCTGTATACTATCCTAAGATATCCTTATGTAGAAGAAATCTGGGTTTATATCAGTACTTTATTAAGCTTAGTCATTCACTAAAAGTTATGGAAAATGTGCCTATATACACAATATAAATCCATCTTCCCTCTAGTTGCAAGTTCTTGTATTTAATAAGCCATAGTTAACTGTACTCTCATTCCCAGGACATTCACAAACATTCTTCCCTCATCATTCTTTCCATTTATGTCACTCAAATGTCAGTTCAGGATATTATATGCTCATTATCCTAAAGCAACAGGGACCTCAGAAGCTATCCAGCTCAACCCCATCCTTTTATAGATAAGGAAATTAAGGTCGGGGAGATTAAATGACTTACTCAAAGTGACGTGGGAATCGGTATCAAGGGTAGGATTTGAAGCCATGCCTTGCTTATTCAGAGATAGTGTTCTTTCCACTGCATCTCCTACTACTATCTAGTGCAATTTGCATAGCCTTACCTATGCCGTGTCCAAACTCTAGCTCTGTTGTCCTGGTAACCATCCTACTCTTCTTAGAAATAATTGCCTTCATTCATTTGTAGTTTATCCTTGGTTCATTCTCTGGCTATCTAATTCAGGCTTGCACTATTTCTGCTTTGTTGTAGTCATTCTTGTGGCTTTCTATCTCTTCCTATGCTGCTCAATTAATCAAGAAGTATTTATTAAATGTCAACTATATGCCAAGTACTACTCCAAACACTAGGGATCTAAAAGAAAAGGGAACAAAACAGTTCTTGTTCTCAAGGAGCTTTCAGTATAATAGGGAGAAAACATGAAATCAAGATATATAAGATTTTGGATTTAATTCCAAAAAGAAGCCACTAGGACTAAGGAGAACTTGAAGGGCTGCTTGCAGAAGAAGGGACTTTAGCTTGGACTTGAAGGCAATGGGTACAACTTGCATTACCTTCAATGATAAAATAACCCAAATATTGTCTGCTTTCCATTTTTCTCTGAATCCTTGAGATCTACTGCTTGCAATAGCAGATAAGTATTATGAGCAGGGGAAAGTTATTTAGCTTTTCCTTACTTCCATCTTTAGCCAGTGTTAATCTCTTTAACTTCTATTACTTGTATTGCTAACTTGCTTCAGCATACTTGAATCCACCATATGTCTTGCCATTACCCATATCTTCAACCTTCGACATCCACTGTTCTAGATGGTGTTTCATGACTTGCAAGGATGTAACAGCATTGGGGCAGGGGGGGAGGAATGATAAAATTCAGAAAACCAGTTTTGTGTCACTGAGAAGCTTGGGATCATTGACAATCACTAGCACATTTCCCCAGATGTGATCCAATTTAATTTCCTCCCTGTCAGTTCTGTGTCCAATTCATTGTCCATTTACAATGCATATTTGGGATCTATGGATTATTGGGCTAAATTACTTGTATGTACAACTGCATGATTTCACTGGGAAACATATTTTGATAGCCAATTTTTTCTATTTTGGATGGCTGGGAGATTGTATACTATCATAAGCTACAAAGAAATCCATACAATAACATCCTAAAACAAGACCATCTATAGAAACTCTCTATCAATAGGCAATCTCTATTCTATTTGGATTTTATGCAAGATATCCTCCATAACCTTGGCAAAAACTTTTTATGAGTATATATCTCCCTGTGTTATTTCTTGCTTGAATTTGATATTTGCTGTATTGGAGAACAAGTGATTTCTATTACCTTTTCTGTCATGGATATATATAAATCTGGGACAGACAATAAATATGGATAATTAGCTGGGCCCACCATCTAAAAGAAAGACAAGAGCAGGCTGGATTTCTTTTAGGAGATTGCAAAGCACTTTTCATGATCAAGTTTTCCATGATAATAAAAGTCCAATTTTTCAATATCTTTTTAGCAGTTTGTTGTGTGGCAGTGAGAATACCACCAGCTCTAAAAAGCTAAAAATGAGCATCACAAATGGCAATGAAAAGGTGCAGCAAAGTCTGACCAGGTTGCAGTATGTAATCAATGATGATCACAAAAGAAGAACAGGAATAAAGGAAGCTTATCAAAATAGAATATGACAAAAAGAAAAAATGAAATACTCAGGTGGTAATAATCAGAGATGACAAAGAACTTCACTGATTCTCTCACAATTTGGGAGAAAATTGAGGAAGGCATCCTGCCTGTTCACCTTTTGGTGAACTTTGGGGAGAGTCATACAGTATTGTTAGTCATAGATGGTTGCAATCTGCACTTTCAATGAGATCACAGAGAGTAATTTGACATTTAACTTTATATACATGGTGCCTTCTTTGGGGAAACCATTTACTCTACCAAGTCATATGTTTTGGGGTAATCAATAAACAATAACAGTCAGGTCTTGTTGTCTTAACAACTATTTATGAACATGTGGTCTTTTATGGAAATTAGGTCCTATCTCATTTTTTGTCAAGGATATCCTCAAAACATCCATATGTCATTTGCATAAAGATTTTTTTAAACATGAGATAATAAACTTGTGGATTCATTGGATATATCCTGAAAAAAAAAGATCTTAGACACCTTCAAGTCCAACTTTCCACCATTTTACAGATGAGGGAATTACAGGTAAGACTCAGAGATATGGAATGACTTGCCCACATTCACATAGATAAAGAAGATCTAAAATAAAATTTAAGTCTATATTTCCTAATCTGGCTCCAGAGCTCTACCCACTGTAACTGGTGGCCTTTTCATTGCCATTTTTGGTACCACCTGTGACCCTTTCTATTTTTTAGTTATCCGTAGAGATTGATAATCAATCTCTGTACATTTATGCTTATGTCAGCTGCAGTATAGATTTCTATGTCTATTTAATCAAGTCCCAGGTGATTTTTCCAACTTGACCTTTGTAAATGCTTATTCATTTATAGCTAAAGGTGGTGAAATTCAAATGCCCATATATCAGTTTTCCTTCTTCCAGTTTCCATCAACAAATGATATTCTTGATTAGCTAAATGAGTGGATTCTCATCCTAAACTTTCAAAGGGTTCTTTCCAAACAGTATTTTTCACTAGCTTGTGAGCCTGATGTTCTTTATAATGTTTTTCATAAAATTTAAGAGTTTAAAGGGGAAATAATATGGTAGGAACTAGACACTGACCAAAATCTCACACCCTATACCTAGAGAAGATTGAAATGGGTTTGTGATTTAGATATAAATCGTGATACTATAAGCAAATTAGTAGAACAAGGGATAGTCTGCCTCTCAGACATGTGGAGAAGGGAGGAATTTGGATAATTTTGATTACATTAAATTAATAAGTTTTTGTATAAATCAAAGCAATGAAGTCAAGATTAGAGGGGAAGCAGAAAGTTGGGGGGGGGGTAATTTCAGCCAGTGTTTCTAATAAAGACCTCATTTCTAAAATACAGAGAGAGCTGACTCAAATTCATAAGAATACAAGCCATTCCCCAACTGATAAATTACCAGGGATATTAAGAAACAATTTTCAATTGAAGAAATTAAAGATATTTATATTCATATGAAAAAATGTTCTAAGTCACCACTGATTAGAGAAATGCAAATTAAGACAACTCTGAGTTAACACTTCATATCTCTCAGATTGGCTAAGATGATGGGAAAAAATAATGATAAATGTTGGATGGGATGTGGGAAAACTGGAACCCTAATGCATTGTTGGTGGAGTTGTGAAGTGATCCAGCCATTCTGAGAGCAACCTGAAACTATGCCCAAAGAGCTATCCAACTGTGCATACCCTTTGATCCAGTAGCATCACTACTGGGTCTGTCTCTCAAAGAGATTATTAAAAAAAAAGAGAAAATAACCTATGGCAGCAAATGTTTATAGTTTCTCTTTTTGTAGTTGGAAGGAACTGGAAATTGAGTGGCTGCTCATCAGTTGGTGAATGGCTGAAAAAGTTACGATATATGAATCTAGTGGAATACTAAGAAATGATGAGCAGGCTGATTTCAGAAAAGCCTGGAAAGATTTATATGAACTGATGCTGAGTGAAGTGAGCAGAACCAAGAGAACCTTGTACACAGTCATAAAAAGATTATGTGATGATCAGCTGTGATGGACTTGGCTCTTCTCAGCAATGCAGTAATCCAGGACTTGGGATGGAAAACACCCTCCATATCCAGAGGGAGATCTATAGAAATTAAATGTAGATCAAAGCATAGCATTTTCACCTTATAGGTTTGTTTGCTTTTTTCTTCCTCATGGTTTTTTTTTCCCTTTTGGTCTGAGTTTTCTTGCACAACATGACAAATATAGCACAAAATCTTAAAGAAATGAATGTTGAAAATTATTTTTACATGTATTTAAAAAATTAAAATACCATTTAAAATTAAATTTTAAAATAAGCTTATGAATTTAAAAAACACTGTCACTCATCTTCACCAATCCATTTATTGGTCATCCTGTCATCTTGAAGAAGGGAACTGCAGATGTCACAGACACAGGTGCTATGGACACACCTCTGCCAAGGGATGACTGCCAACTCTCTTTTCTCTCTTTAAAGTTCCTCAAAACTCCTTCTATACATTCTATATCAATAATTTCTGCCCTTTCAACTGAAGGCTGATCTTGGGATAATTTCTTCTCTTCCCAAACTTGGAAGAACTACAAATCCCAGGGTCATTGCAACCAGCCAACACCTTACTAGAGATTGCTGCTTGTAAATGAAACCCCGTTTCTTTCTAATGTTGAACCATTAGATTGTGCCAAATGGGGACTTTCTCACTTGATAAAACTTTCTTTTCTGAGTCTTCAATAATTGAGACCTTAAGGAAATGGGGGTAGCATCACCAGCAGAGCTGGTTGCCTGGTCACAACTCCATAAGAGTAGCTCCTTCATATGATGGTTTTAGGAGATTGTCTGGAAGCAGGGTTACAAGTCTACAGGATGTTGCTATTTCCAAGGCTCTTGGCTACAGAGTCTTGGTCCTTCTCTAGTAGATTATCAAGGAGATAGTGGTCAAATAGTGTCAGTGAATGGCCTGCCTTGAACAAGCTTCCCTTTATATCTGCTTTGGTATACTTGCTGCTTATGTTATCACATAAGCCTTTCCTATAGCCTTTCTTTTATATGTTGTCACTCCCATTTGGAGTGTGAGCTCTTCAAGGTCAAGGACTGTCTTGTTTTTTCTGTCTGGGTCCTCAACCTTAGAGAAGTGCTTAGCACATAATAAGAAATAAATGTTTTTATATTAATTTTGTCATAAATTTTAATTATCTTCATTGGGATCAATTTATTTCTTAACATAAGCCCTGCTAGAAAAAACTGAAATGTTTCACAAAAGGGTAGTCTGTTGCCTTGAATACAAGATGAAACTTATCTCCTTATTCTCCTGTCTAAGAAGTTCCTATGGGCTATATTTCCAATTAGGTGCAACTTTTTTATATGTTCTTATTTCATTTATAATTAAAAAATAAATGTAGTTTAATGCTTTCAGAAAGATGTACAGTAATTAGTCATTGGACGATAGTTGTATGCTTAGAGTGCTAGTAGTTGAATTAATGTTTATACATGGTGTAAGTACTTTTTAATTCTTTGTATCATCTATTCCCATTTCCAGCACTCTGCCACCATCACTCTATAAAAGAAAGTGGCTGCATGAGCCTGAAAGCCTTTTAGTATTTTAATCTGTTTCATTTATTGCCCTGGCCAAAAAAAAATCATCACCTAATGGCCAGTGTTTATGAAACATAGCTATGGCGGCTCTCATGCAACAGTCTCAAGAGGCATATATAAAAAGAACTTTGAAAGAACTTTATAGAACATGCAACTTGATAGATAGTTTTGCTCAACATAGCCTTTGGTAATCGGACCACCTCCACACAACAATTAGTCATCGAAGTATGACTTTTAATGATAAAATTGTATAGAGAGTCATCTGCCATTCAACAAGAATTAGTCAGTTGCTTTATTGCATTGTGTGACATGACTAATATAATTTCCATTAACTTTTTGGTAAATTTCATTTTAATCACATCATTTTAGTGAATTCCATGCAGATATTTACTCTTAGCATAATGGATTTTTTAAGAGAAAATGTTCCATGAAAGCATTGAGCTTTGAATATTTTATTTGAAAGCAAATGCTAAAAGTACTGTTATAACATTCAATATTGATAATTTTGGGTGGGGAAGAGGGAAGTCCATCATTTAATGCACCAAGATAAGTCTCAAAATTATGGTCTGCAAAATATTAGTTCATGCTACTATCAATAATATATTATTCATAAGTACATTAACTTCTGTATATATCTTTATGTGAATATTTTTATGTTTTTTATTTCCTTTTAAGATGTATAAACATTCTCAAGATAATTTTATTCAGTTTTAAGATGACCTAATGTATTAGAACCAAATAATAGGTATATATATATATCTATGTAGATAAGTATCTCTATAACGTCAACCAATTGGCCCATATGAGATCTTTAAAGTTATGTTGTTACCAATGCTCTGTAGAGGTGACAGGGATTTATAATGAAAATGATAATGTAGGAGAAAAGATCTGCTTTAGTCAGTATGTATCATAAAAAAAAAGCCAAGTCTTTGGATATTTCTAGTATATTCATCACAATATATTTCTGTGTCCTGGATCTCTGTGTTGATAATTTTCAGAACCTTAAACACATATATTCAATGATATCCCAACATCCCACTCTCCTGTGATGTACAGAGACATAGACATTGTCTATCCATCCCCCCCCCCCATGCCTGATAGAATGAAATGAATTCTTTAATCTACCATCCCTCTCTGGGAAGCCAAAAAGAGCAGAGACAGAAGGCTGACTATTAGAGTACTTTGTTCAGTTCTGACTTCAACTTTTAGGAAAACAGGATGGAACACATCCAGAGGAGTGTGGAGGGGATATGAAGGAACTGGGAGTCATGCAGGACATGAAACAATTAGGAGAAATAAGAGAAGACATTTGGCCTGGAGGATTAAAAAATATGGAGATGTGTAAAGCCAGTCAAAATATTTGAAGGACTGTCCCAGCAAAAAGCAACTGTACTTGTTCGATTTTGTCCCCATTGAGAACTAAATCATTGGTTGAAAGTCAAAATAATGTAGATGTAAAAATGGAAGAAATGATTTCCCAATAATGAGGAGTAGAAGAGGCTACAGGGAGGGACTAGATGGCTATTTCTCAGGAGTGTTGTTGGTAGATTCCTATTCAGTTTTATCATTGATGTCCATTCTAAGTCCAAGATTTTGAGATTCTGGGGTACAAAAACCATAGTCACAAAGACATTGATTTTGTGTCAGTGTCCCATGGAAGTGTGCTCCTGTGTTCCTCTTATGTTCTCTGCACTTAGAGAAGCACTCCGCTACTATCTGTTAATAGTTGGTTTATTTTACAATAATCACCAGGCCAGTTCCTAGACTTTTTACTATTCTGTTATATGAGATTGCCCACAGATGTGTCTACTGGTTCCAGTCCTTCCATGTACCATAATATTGCTTTCTGTGTTGTCATTAGTATTAATTTACCCCTCTGTCTAGGCTGTTAATGATCTAGGAAATCATTATAACAATTATTTGAGGACTATCAAATAGACTATTGAATTCATGTTGTCAATGACTTCTGGCCCCGATTCCATACAGGCTTCCTGAGAAAATACAAACATATAAGATAGTACCACATGTGCATGTGTAAGATGAATGGGAATGTGACAAAAAAAAAGCTGAGCTTATCCATGTACAAAGAGTTAAGATACCAAGTCATACCCACATAACTGGAAAACAGCTTAATAAAAAAAAGTTTCTTAAATATATATATAGCATATATGTTAAAAAAATTCTCAAGTATTAATTAACTAGACAACATGCAATTAATTATCTTTGACTTTGTAGTCATGCTTGACTTTGTGATTTTTTTTTTGCTAAGGTAATTGGGGTTAAGTGACTTGCCCAGGGTCACATAGCTTGGAAGTGTTAAGTGTCTGAGGCCATCTTAGTATATTTTTAAAACTAAATGATTTATTTGTACAACTGAGTTGTTTTATTAAGGACTCTTTTCACAGAAAAATATTATTTGTTTAACTTGGCAAAATGACAAAGGATAGTTTTTAAATTTTTACTTGATCTTTAAGAACTATCTCTATGGGGGCCCTCTAAAACTTCTTTTTTGAACTTTTTAGAGCGCTAGTGAATATAATTAAATGAAAAGTTGTGGTAGGAACAACTCCTAGAATAATCTATTAACTTGCTAATCGATTAATCAGCCATGATCTTGATGGCATATCGTGCTATTATAGCTAAATAAGTAGAAGTGGGCATCATATCCTAAAAGAAGCAATTTTGGATTAGAGCTCGATTTTAAAGGAATTATGTTGATTTTGTGACTCTATAAGTCTTCATGTGACTCTATCTAGAATATGAGATGAAGGAAATATGCATGGAAATGAGTATTGGATCTTTCAGTTCAACTTTTTGCATATTTGAGTGTGCCTAGATGAATAAAAAATGAGAATGCATTTTGTTTATCCTTTACTTTTCTTATCACCTATTGGAAATCATCTATGACAGGAAACCAAGTACCAGGCACTTATGTGGCACAAAGACTTGAGCTCAGTGTGATCCTGCAGAGCGGACCCCCATACCTCCAACAGAAAAGACCCTCGGAATTCAGAAAAACATCCTGAGCTCTCAGAGGAAAGCTAACACTCGATTTTCTCCTCCACTGTAAATTAATCCAAAGCAAAATTAAATAACTGGTAGAAAGGCAGAATCATAGCTGGGTCTAAAGTGATAGAGATATTCTGGGCAAAGAGCGGCACATAGTAACAATTAGAAATCCAGATGTTTGCATCCCTCCCACCAGTCTTGCCTGAGGAAATCTGACTGTGTTGCCAGGTGAGGGAATAAGGAGAAGCAGTGTATAGCAAAACTGGCCTGGTGAAAGTATACATGCTTGCTTTTGGAAATATCCTCATTTATCATTAGCTGTCTTTTTTTTTCAGTGTCTCAGATTCACCCTTTCCTCTCCAATGTCACTTCCATTGGGCTAGCCCGAGCGCTCATCATTCAAAAACTAAATTAGAATATTAGTCTTCTCTCTGATCCAGTCTCTCAATTCTATTTAACATTTAGTAAGCACCAATGGTATGCAAAACATTGTGTAGGAACTTGGGAAGAAATGAAGTTTAGATAAAATAGAAGCCCTTTGGGGGGGGGCATCCCCAATCCAAAAGAGGGATTTAACATAAATATAACTTATTTCTTTCCTTTAAGTATCTAATTTCATCTGTGCATAATATAATGAGCTATTTCATTGCCCAAATATTTCCAGTAACCTGTTTGGTGTCAACCACAAAGAAGCCAAGGTTAACTAGAGATATAAATATAAGTTTAGTCAGAGAACTCTGACTATTTTATATTTATTAATATTTACAATATTAATTAACATAATATTTATTAAGCTATGTATTAGCTGACTGAGCCAGAATTACTTATTCTCTTTGTCTCAAATTGCTTGACTCTAAAATAGATGCAATAACAATACTTCCCAGAGTTGTAAAAATCAAATGAGATATAATATTAAATTCCCACTATGAGCCAAGATTGGAATATAGTAGGCACTTAATAAATGCTTATTCTCTCCCTTCCCTCAGAGCAATTGTGACTGAACTCAAAACTTTTCATTTGAAACAAATTTCCCAGGTATAAGCAGAGATCCTTGGTCAGTGCAAATAGGATTACAATAGAGCATTATATATCCATGCCCATATATACATACAAATAACTGTTCCTGTTGATTGGAATACCTCTCTATACATTTTTGTCATGTTTAATTTTCAGATTTCCAATAATGCCTCATACAATACTTTGCACACAGTGAAAGTTTAATGAATTCTGTTGACTGGGACAAGATAAACATAATATTTAGTACGGATGAGAGTCATATGTAAGTAATGTCACACAGTTGAGGGTGAAATGATAAATTATAAAATTATATGTTATTTGGATGAACAGTATAGAGTTGCCTCATACAAGTCTCAGTGAGAGCCCCTTAAATGGAAATAAACATGAAAGTAAAAAGAGAAGGAAGAATACATTTTGCCATTCCCATAGCAATAACAACAGATCTAATTTGAAGAGTTATTTCTTTTTTCCATCAAAATAAAAACTGGAACTTGAAGAATAAATGTGATGGCTGTATCTTCATCCAGGAAGATTAATTTCATAATGCAAATGATCTACTTCTGAAAAGAAAGGCAATTTCATCTTGCGCTAGTAAAGTGTGGAAAGAAGTGTTTTGTCATTCACTTTATAACAAAGCAGAAGAGTACGTTCTAATCTCTTATGACTTAATATTTCCTCCCTTTTTGGGTGAACTACATTTTAATGAAATTCTACTGAAACACTCAAAGTACATTTAGTTTAATGATAAGGGAAAAGATTAAGAAATTTCTGTCTTGATGAAATATTTTCTCTATGGTTACAAAAATGGATGGTTATTTTCAGCATTGAGTTGATTGCATTGCTCTATGATTTGCAAACATCCAACATTGCCAAAATAATGTTGATGTTAAAATAATGGCTCCTCATATCAAGAACCAGCTTGGAATGATTAAAAATGTTGCCCAATCCCCAAAATGACTTCAGGTTTTCTTTCTCCCACATACTCTATTGTCAGATCTTCCCAGTTTTATATTTCTGGTGTACTTCCCCTTCCCTATCCACACAACCACCACTCTGGTATTATCAAATCTTTTCATTTTTTACCCTCATTGTATAGTTTCCCCTATTTTCTTTCACACAGCTATCACTCTTGCGGTAGCCTTCATCACTTTTCACCTGGACTATTATCATAGCTTTCCGATTAATCTACCCACTTTTAGTCTCTCCCCATTGCAATCCATTCTCCTCTCAACTGACTATCTCTCCACTATGGAAAAACCAATTTCTTCCAGTCACATTCAAGATAAAATATAATATCTTTGGTTTGGTGCCATTCTCAAATTGGCCCCTTCTTGCCTTTCCAGGTTTTGTACAATTTACTGTGAGTCCCTCCTTCCCAAGACATGCTCCAGCTACACTGGCCTCCTGGCTGCTCCTCAAACACAATATTCCATCTGTCAACTCCATACATTACCATTGATAGTTCTCTATGCCTAGAAAACTCTTCCTCCTCACCTCTGACTTCTACTTTCTCTGGATTTCTTTAAGGCTGGAATCCCTATTTTAATTTCACTATTTTTATTTCAATTAAGTTTTGTTATAAATGTCATTTTTAAACTCACTTTCAACTTTAAAGTATTTTTACTTAGTTTAACTTTAACTCAATAATGAATTAAAGTTACAGGAGAGTAGGTTTAAAAAACTTGATTAATATTTTCTAAATTAAATCAAGGTGTTTCGTGATACTCAGTATCTTCGAGACAAAAGCAGATATTTGGTGGGATGGAGAAAAATATTTTGAAAACAAATGAGATCAAATGATTATGAACTTCACATAAACTTTACACCTACATAGGTTCTTCTGATCATAGATTAAGAGCTAGAAGGGACCTTGAAAAAATCAAGTTCATCCACTTCATTTTATAAAAAAGAAAATTGAATTTCAAAGAGGTTAACTGCCTTGTCTATGGTCAAACACCTAGCAAATATCTCTTTATATACTGTACCGTCTAGCTGTCGTATATTAAGAACAGTGTTTGGTTTTGTACATGGCAGGTACTAAATCGTCATCACAAAAAAATGAAATTGATAATATTTTAGCAGACAGAAAATGATTCATTTCTGATGTGGGAATTAATCCTGAATCAGCTATGTATAATCATACCACCAACTCATTTGAGCAAAGATCAAAATTGATGCAAAATCTAGAAAAAGAATAAAAATAAAAGAGATATATGGCATAGAGGTAAAACATATCCAACCTGACCTATTTAAACAAGTTGTTGGTGCAAGAAAAAACAGGACACGGTTGGAGGAACAGATATTTACACCAATAATAAGTATTTCACAAAGAATGAGTCAACATGAATCAAAAGTCATAAGGAAAACAAAAGAACTTAAAACTTCTTCCAGCAAATAATCTCCTTGTCAAAATGAGAGATGTGGCAGCTGAGGGAAGCGGGTTTATAGAATTTGTAGAGTCTTGTGATACAAAAAAGTTTGTGGGAAATCATGGGCAGCATCAGCTCAAAAAGCAGTGAGAAATAGAAATACTGAAGAGAAAAATTAAAAAGCTTCACAACTTTCTAACTAGGCAAAGTCTGACTAATGAAGTCATACCAAGCATGGTTAAGGATGGAAATGAAAGGCCAACAAACAGGGAAAAATAGATATAACCTATAAAGATTTTTTATTTAATAATCCTCTTTTTATGGCTATAGACAAAGGAGCCCCCATATTTGAACTTCTAACATTGCAATTTTGGATGAATTGATAAGGAAGTAGAAATAGTATTTGCAAAAATATGGATGTGGAAAGTAGCTGGACTACATCAAATAACTAGGAAGTTATTTTGAAAGCAACACAGTTTTCGGGGAATTGAAGGATTGTTTTTCTTTGTCTGAAAGAAAGATGAATCTCAAAAGCAGGAGGAAAATCACAGACATTATTAAGATGACTGGGAAAATATTAATCATTTTCTATCCACATGCTTACTTTTCTTTCTCTATGTTTTTATGGTTATAATCAAAGTACACTTTAAGGACCTCCTTAAGAGAACAGACAGGTTTTTGCAAGTCATATCACTCAGTAGATCCCATCTTCAAAATCACACAGTTGACTGAAAGATATAAACAATTAAAGATCCCACTGTGCTTACTGATTGCTGAATATTAAAAAAGCATTTGATTCAGTAGAGCAAAACATAGCTTTAAAGACTTTCCTCCAACAAAATACTCCCATGTCTGACTCAAAATCATTGATGATTCCTTGAAGAATGTAAAAGGTAATTTCTTGAAAAATGTAAAAGATAATTTTGTGCAACAACTCTCTGATTACTTAATTCCAGGCAGGAAAAAAAATGAGATAAATTCATACCAAGATGTTTGCTATTGTCAGAGAGGAAACTCCAGCACAGATTCAAAACTGTAGATAGATTTTTCACTAAATGTTAAGGATGTTCAAATCTGGCTTACTTTGTGCTGACTAGACATCCTAGTCTAAACAAGCTTCAAAATCAATCAAAAAAGTTGGGCCTGATAATGCACAGAGGAAAAATAAAGGAGATAAATAATCCCTATTGTTCAGGTTATGATATGCCATTAGAAGAGCAATCTAGGGAAATTATTTGCATGTACATGTATTTGGGTCAGATTTTGTGAATATACAATGAACTGAGTCCAAAACTTAACAAGACATTGAGAATGGGTTGTATTGCCTTGGGGAAATTATTTAGCTCTTCTGATGATCCAAAACTACTTCCCTGAAATGAGTTACATTTTTAACACGAGTATTCTACTGGTGATGTTATATGAATATGAATCAAACAATATAAATCTGTAAAGAATAAAATAGAGAGCCATTCAAAGAGCAATACAGAGGTTGTATCCAAGCAGGTCACAATACATTATAAGTAAGAAATCATAGAGGAGAAAGAGAAGCATATGACCAAAAAAAAAAAAAAAAAAAAAAAAGGTGGGCCAGTTATGTAGTGAGTGAGTGATAATATGTGTACTCCACTGGTATCCATACAATGTAAAGAGAGCTGCAGGTGGGCTCTGACCATGTTAGGTAGAGCACAAAATATTTAGGCATGAATAGTTTCTGATTTTTTACCAGATCCTTGGAAAAAGCATCCACATTTATGGGGCCACAGAGTCCCATTCAGGCTTTGGAATATTGCTTAAACTCTAAAACATACATTTATCTCTATAGCTGGAAAAGTCCCAGCTTCCAATTCAGAGATAAGCTGGAAAGTTATAGATCTATTATCTATAAATTTAATTGCCTGTTTTGTATGTATTTATATTAATTTTGTATTTATGCTTGATATTCTTTCATGTATGTATACATACATGTATGTTTTACATGTATAGATAGATAGATAAATAGGCAATTTTCTCCCCCAATAGCATGAAAAGCCTTATGAGTAAGGTTTGTTTTATTCTTTGTACTTAGCAATGCCTGGCATAAAAAAGCATAATAAATATTGGATTGAATTTAACTTTTCTTAAGCTATAATTGAATTATTTCAATGTTGATTATATCAATATATATTATATATACATATATACTCTGTGTGTGTGTATATATAAAAATACACACACACACAATATATATATATATATATATATATATATATCATATTACTCCTCTGCCTCAAATCAGGTAATGGCTTACCTTCTTCCATCTGAATGAATTCTAGCTTCTTTAATTTCATATTTAAGGCCCTTCACAATCTGCCAACACCTCACCTTTTTATCTTTATCTTACATTCTTCCCATCCATACAGTCTTTACTCCAGCCAACTTGGACTACTTTCTAGCCTCCATATATAATTTATTGTATTTGTTCATGAACCAGAAATGCCCTTTCTCAACTTCTGCCTCAGCTTATTGTAATTCTCCCCATCCTTCAAAGATTATCTCAAATGTTACCTCATTCACAAAGTTTTATTCAATTCTTTCTTTCACTGGACTTTACCTAATATTTTAATCTTCCCTTATGCACCTCTCATTCTTTTTTGTATTATAGTTATTTCTTAGGCATATCATATTCCCTTTTGTATGATAAGTACCTTTAGAGCAGCTACTATATCTTTTAATTATTCTTTTTATCTTCTCCAGTGACTGTCTTAGTGTCCTATACCTAGTAGAGACTTAATATACATTTATTAAATGGAATCAAATAATTATTGCTGTTAGCTTTCTGTACCATCAGTTTAAACTACTCTAGGAAAGTGAGTTAAGACCTCTTCTAGTCAAAAGGGGACTATTTCGAAAGTTCCTTCTTCAGTAAACTGAGCATTAGAGTAGTATCTTCAAAAAAATTAACTTCAAAATGCCTAATTCTGTTATCTGTCTGTATATTTAGACAGATGAAGTGTTTGTGCATAGGCACAAAATAAGTAAAGTTATTTCATAGCTTTCATCTATTGTCTATTTTTCCCTTTTGGTCTCTCAAGCAGAAAAAAAATATCCTTTTTGCTGTCTGGTATTCAGCAAGTTAAAATTTTTCTGTCCAAGGTATACCAATTTTTTAAAAAATCACCAACCATCCAAATCTTGTCAATATAGATCCATTTTTTGTTTAATTAAACCAGCATATCTGCCATCCATTCTATTAATGCATTCTATCTTAATTGCTTTTTTCATTTTCGATGATATGAAAAATTAGTCACTGTGTATTAATACAAATAGAGGAAATCTGAATCACTTTGTGATATGTTATAGCACAGCATGTCAGACAGAAGTATAAGCTTTCTATTATATTCTTAATGCAGTAAAATATCCTGACTATAAATATATATATATATATGTCTACATATATACATAGTCATTTTTATGTATCTCTAATCCTCTCTCCCTCATATTTGCTTATATATTTATCTCAC
Organism: Sarcophilus harrisii; assembly: GCF_902635505.1. NCBI lineage: Eukaryota > Metazoa > Chordata > Mammalia > Dasyuromorphia > Dasyuridae > Sarcophilus > Sarcophilus harrisii. The sequence continues at coordinate 26,161,427 of NC_045431.1, forward strand.
AGTAAAATGAAAACTCTTTAGGGATAGGCACTGTTTTTCACTTTCATTTTGGCAATCTCGTTTCCCTTTTTTAATTAAATTTTTTCAATCAATAAAAACCTGTCCTCTCTCTACTTGCCCATCCCCAATGAAGAAAGAAAGAAAAACAAAAACCCCTTCACATTGATCATATCCAAAAGAAATACATTTCACTCTGCATTCCATCACCTTTTTATCAGGAGGCAGATACCGTGTTTCATCATGAGAATTCTGCAATCATGGGAGGTCAAGACACTAATCAGAGTGTTTAAGTCTTTCAAAGTTTTGTCTTTACAAAGTTTGGGGTTGGAAAACTATAGTCCGTGGTTTGTTGGGTTTTATCGTGTTTTATTTTAAAATGTGAAAATATATTCTTAGCTCATTGCCATATTGAAATAGGCAGTGAGTAAGATTTAACCTGCAGGCCATGGTTTGCCACACTTAGTGGAAATTGTTCTGGTTCTGCTCATTTCACTTCTTGGTTCCCACATATCTTCCCAGGTTACTCTGAAACTATCTTCTTCTTCATGATTCCTTATAACACAAAACCATTCTATCATATCTATATACCAAACTTGTTCAGCCATACTTAAATTGATGGGTACCTTATTGGGTTTCAGTTCTTTGCCATCATAATAAAAGCTCTGATAATTATTTTTGTACAGAGAGTTTATTTCTTTTCTCCTCTGACCAGTTCAAATAAGAGTGAGATTTGTCATCTACTCACCCATGTTTTCTCCCATATTTCTACAGACTTCTTTTTGAGCATCTCAGTTATTTAAGATAGTTTTCCTTAACCTTTCTCTCCTTTGCCTCACCTAATGTAGTCCTGTTCCCCTTCTTTTACATTAAAAAAATTATCAGGATCATATCAGAACCACTTCCAAAACCTCTGTCTAATGATGCTGATTCTAGAACCTCCAAAGATGATATAGTTCAGAGGATACCAATGTATTCTCTCATCTTATAATGTAAATCTTTTATCTCCTTTTAGCCCTTTATCAATGTTTTCTCAAGTTTACCTTTTTACAATTTATTTCACTCCTATTTTTCACTTCAAAACTTCTCCACAGCTCTGGTCTTTTCATCAAGAATACTCTATTTCATTAAAACATACACACACACACACACAAAGGATCAGATTAATTAATTGACCAATTTTTATTATAAATTTATTTTGAAATGAAAAATTTCACTTATCTCTATTTTATTTGCTTCATAGGTAAAAAGTACACATATATTGTATCAGTTCACACAATTTGGTCCTTTGAAGTTTTCTTAAATTCCTGTCAATTATCTATTTGATTTATTTCAAGTCAAATTTTTTTGTTTTGTTTTTGTTTTTTGCTATGAGATACCTTACATTTTACCCTAACTTTTTTCAATCTTTTGACTTTGTCTTAATTTCCCTTGTTATTCATGGAGTTATTAGCTACTTTATGGGGTTTTTTTCTAATTGTCAAGGAATTTGTTGCTTGGGTAATATTTTGTACCTTTTGTGCTAAGCTGTTAATTCCCTTTCCAATTCTTTCTTCTATAGCTGTCATTCTCTTAACAGTTTTTCTTCTGTTACTCTAATTTAATTTATTAAAAAATACTTTTAAGCTGTTGTTTTGGGTCTTCCAGGAATTCTAGTTGTATTTGTGCCTAATCTATGTTTTCCTCTGAGATTATACTTATAAATGTTTTAGAGTTATTCTTTTCTGGTTTTATATTTTAAGGACCCCTGTCACCATAATAAGTATTCTTTATTTTTACATTACATCTTTATCTATTTATACATCATCAGTAATGAGATTCTTTATCTATTTATACATTCCAGCTTATTTCCCAGCTTCAGATTTTAGTTAGGGCCAGGTTTTATATATTTTTCAAATAAATGACTGGGTTTGTTTTGGAGTTTTGAGTATTACATTATTCCAGGACCTAAGGGATAATTCAAGCTGGATCGCTATAAGCTTTTCAGTACGCCCATATTGGTCTGATTCAGGGAAAATTCTGATATCTTCCCCTTTGTTTTGAGCTTTAAGTTCTTGACCTAGATTTGGAATAAGCAACATGCCTGTGAGTTTATCCCACTTGGAATTCCAGTAGAGTGCTTCTAGATGCAGCCATTGTCAACCAGCTAGAAAGCTTCGCTGGTTCAGTGACAGAAGTATAGGCTTGCCCTAGGTCTGGATTTCTGACCTAATAATTCTTCTACAAAGTGACACAGCATATATAATACCATAATTCTTATACTCAAGCTGCCTTTTTCTGCTCTCTTTTCTCTTCTTTAATTTTCTCCTCCTGCTTTGTCTGATATGCCTTTTCTCTACTGTCTATAGTCCTATAGTTAATACTTTCCCAAAATTTAACATTGAATTCATACCCTATTTGGTTTCTCTATGTGTGTATATAAATTTTATGTATATCATGAATACAACTTATTTTTCAAAATATTTGCCTTTTAATAAAGACTAAAATATATTACGAGAGAGGGTCAGTAGCCCATTTTGGTTAAAATTTCATGGATATCTTTTATATATAACATTAAAAGAGTTATTTTAAATTAGTTCCTTTACACAATTTTGGTCAAAATCAAATAGAAAAAGACCATTACTCAGCACATAAGGATCTCAGCAGGCTATATTTTGACTTAATTTTAAAAGGAAATATCATCTATGTTCCTTTTCATTCATTTATTTATATATTTTTCAATTGTATTTCAATCTAATTTGATATATCTTGGGAATATTACCATGCATGCAACCTTCAGGCCATGTGTTTGACATCTCTGCTTTAGTGAATATACAGTATGCAAATACCCCTCTAGCTATTGTGAAACTGGGGAGATTTTCATTTAATAATGCCCCTTCTTCATTTTGATGCTATTATGTCTTCCATAACAATGTTGAATCTCACTGACAAGAAATGTTTATGCCTTTTACAATATTGATGATTAGACAGTTGAAATAAGGCCATCTCTGGTTTTATATATTTCAAGGAGGTTTATAGAATATGTATTATGGATAGTAGTTAATTCATTGGAAAAATCATCAAGATGGTATTTTATCCAACTGAATGAAAAATATATAATCAACAGACAACTTCAAGGGGATCTCATATTTTCTACATTTTTTCAAATAATTGTGCGATGGTAAAAATATTATATTGGATGAGATCTAGTATGGAGTCCTAAGCTTAAGGGAGTTTCTAAGAGTTCTTGTTTTCAGATAGCATTGTACTGATTACACCAAGTTCTAGAACAAAACTCCTCCTACACATTAAAACAGAAAAGATCAAGCTTTTTTTATTTACATTATATCATTTTTTTTCTAATAGTATATAGAGGTATAAAACTCTGTAGAACTTAGTTATGATAAGTAAAATATGAGTTGAATTAAGAATTAAAATGGAGGATAGAAAAAGACTAGATTGCCTTAAAAATTCCTTGAATAAATTAAAACTTTTTTGAAACAAATCCAGAATTTTTATTAGTAGTATTTTTTTTTACTGTAAGTGGTAATGGCCTATAAATCAGGGGATACTATTCTTTTCTAGAGAATCAAAATGAGTATCTTTTTATATCTTTTAACATTTTATCTATTGAGGAATACCTCTTCTTATTAGGCAATAACAAAACTATTTGCTGGAAACTTTAAAAGGGCCCCCCCCTCTATCTCTTTTTATATAATCTATGATCCTGCACTAAAAACTCCTGAGAAATATAATTGTATGCACACACACACATGAACAAATACATATACATGCAAATATATACATCAACATGTTTGTATGTGTTCATACATACATAATCTGCATTGCAATATCCATATAGGTTTATATATGTGAACATTATATATATATATATATATATATATATATGTATGTATATGTATTAGATAGACAAAGAGGATGGGTAGATAGATAGACAGATAGATAGATGATGGATGGATGGTACCTTGTTTGTTCTATAAAACAAATAATAGAGAACAAGTTTATCTTCAAATATTTATTCTCCACAGAGTTGATACATCATTAAATATATAACTCTTGTTACCCATCCATCTACCAAAAGTAACTTTTGGCAATGCCAAATTGATAGTCATGTTCACTGAAAAACACTTTGTGTTCTCAAGTAGACACAAATAAAAATTTGATCTATCACCAGTGCCTAAATATTACTAGTGAAAGAGTACTCAAATAATTTCTCCCTCATTTTTTGACCTGAGAGTACAATATACAGTTATTCTACACTCATGAAGTATGAATTTCATCTTCTGCTTGAATATCTCCAGTGATGGCAAAATCCCCACCAGCCTATTCCATTTAGGAATAGCTCTACTTGGCTTATTTATATTGAGTCAAGATTTATGTCCCAGTAACTTTTGCTCATTAGGTTCTCTTTCTTTCATCTGGAGTCTTACACATAAAGTTTAATCCCTTTTTAAATATTAGTCTCTCAAATTTTTGAAGACAGTAAGATCATTAACCCTAAATCTTTTCTGATCCAAGGTAAATATCTCAAGCAGACATCTTTTGAAAGCTAAGAATTGTTTTAGTATACTTTAGTACACTTGTGAATTAGTGCAACAAAGTCTTATTTCTTTTCTTGTCTTCTTATTAATTTTCCTTCCTCTTCCCAGAAATCAAGATGTATGTTAGAGAAATAAGGTTAATTAAAATATAATTAATTATTATTAAAAGTTTGTTGTTTTTTCCTACCACAGATACTGGAGCAGAACGACAAGCTCTAAGAGAAAATGTGTATCCTAAACTGAGGGAATTCTGCAGAGAAAACTATGGATTAGAATTTCAGGTAAAGTTGCTATTATCCCTATCTTCAATCATTCTATTATAAACTCTGGGTTTATATTATACACACACACACACACACACACACACATATATAATATATATATATATATATATATATATATATATCATAAGCATAATGTTATATTCTGATAACAGAGTTATAACGCAGCACAAAACATTTCTTTCCTTAAAGTAACAGAAGTTAAAAACAAATAACATCAATGTTGGTGGAATTGTGAACTGATCCAACCATTTTAGAAAGCAATTTGGATATAAAAATCCACATATCCTTTAACCTAGCAATATCATCTGTAGACCAAAGTGATCAAAACAAGAAGAGAAAAGGACTTTCTTATACAAAAATAGTTATAGCAGCTTTTTATGATAAAAAAAAGAATTGGAAATTGAGAGAATGTCCATCAATTTGGGAAATGACTGAACAAGCTGTGGCATATGATTATAATGGAATATTACTATGCTATAAGAAATAATGAGCAGGATGAATCAGAAAAGACTTATATGAACTGATGCTAAGTGAAGTGAACAGAACCAGGAGAACATTGTACATAGTAACAGCACCATTGTGCAGTGATTGACTTTTCTTAGTAATTAGCTTTTCTCAGCAATACAATAATCCAATACAATTCCAAAGGACTCATGATGAAAGATGCTATCCATCTTTAGAGAAATAATAGATGAAGTCTAAAATAAATATTGAAGCAAGTATTTTTCACTCCCTGCATTTTTTCCCTTTGGGTCCGTGTCTTCTTTCTCAACATGACTAATGTGGCAATATGTTTTGCATGGATAAATTGCTTACTGTCTCAGGGAAGAAAGAGGTGAAGGAGGAAGGGAGAAAATTTGGAACTCAAATTTTTTAAAATAAAAGTTTAAAAATTATCTTTACATGTAACTGGGGGAAATGAATCAAATGAAGCAAAAATCACATGATTATCTTAATAGATGCAGGAAAATTTTTCAACAAAATACAACATTGATTCCTATGAAAAACACTAGAAAGCAAAGGAATAAATTGAACTTTTATTAAAATGATTAGTAGTATCTATCTAAAATCAAAAGCAATTATTATTTATAATGGAGATAAACTAGAAGCCATCCAAGTAAGGTCAGGGGTGAAACAAGCTGTTTATTATCCCTGCTCTTATTCAGTATTTACTAAAAATATTAACTATACCAATAAGAGAAGAAAAAGAAATTGAAGAAATTAGAATAGGTAATAAAGAAACAAAACTATCACTTTTGTGATGATGTATTTATAGAAATCTAGGAAATCAACTAGAAAACTAATTGAAACAATTAACATTTTCATCCAAGTTGCAGGATATGAAATAAACCAGTGTAAATTATTAACATTTTATATCTTACAAACAAAACCCAGTAGGAAGTGATAGGATGAGAAACATCATTTAAAATAACTACAGACAATAAAAAATACTCAGGCATTTACCTGCCAAGACAAACCCAAGAACTATATAAACACATTACAAAACGTTTTTCACATAAATAAAAACAAATGTAAACAACTGGGAAAATATTAATTGTTAATGCGTAGGCTGAGCCAATATAATAAAAAAAAGTCTACTAAGTTAATTGAGTTATTCAATGCCATACTTATCAAACTACTGAGTAATTATTTTGTATTCATCTGGAAGAATAAAAGATCAAAAATATCAAGGGAATTGATGAAAAAAAAGAGAATGAAGGAAACAGCAGTACTAGATTTTAAATTATATTATACAGCAATAAATTTGAAAACATTCTGAAATAGAGTGGTGGATCAGTAGAATTGATTAGGTAAATAATATACAGTATATGACCATAGGAATCCAGTTTTTGATAATTCTAAACTTTGGGAACAAGAATTTACTATTTAGCATTTCCCATATTCACCATATTCCACTTCTACTTTCATTCTTTTTAAGGAATATTCTTTGTTTTTTTCATTCAGATTCCTAATATATGAATTTAAACAGAACCACAAGGTTCTGGGATAGACTGTATTGAAGGGATTTGTTTAGACAGATATGAGATATAGTGCGTGCTACCTTCATATCTCAAAAGGAGATTTTAATTCCATTGCTATGGTTAGGAACGCCCTCTTACATGCAGTTTCCAAGGTAGATATTGGCAAGAGAAATCTATCTACTATACATCACATATAAGCAGAGTAGTAATAAGAGTTCAGAATAAAAGCCATTTTCCTTGGTCACTACAATGGGGAATGTAAGGATTAATTAACTCTTGGCAAGTTTAGCTTCCTCTAAACACTTGGTATATACAAAGCAATCATGGAAAATGAGCAAAATTACTTATATAAGCAATCTATGAAATAGAAAAATATACAGATTAGAATAAATAATATAATAAACAAGAGTAAATACGTTCTTAGACTTGAGAGTAAAATAAAAGCTCAACTCAACCAAGCAGAGAACAATCTTATTGTTCGCAGTCTCTGGGGCTAGAAGCATTGGAAAACAAAGGATGTGAAAGGGACTTGGGGAAGCCTGCTAGCCATTGAAAAGTCCACTTCTTTTCTCTTTCCCATCTCTTTCCAAAACTAGTTATCTCTTGGAAGTCCTTCTACATTAGAATTGCAAAAGTGGACTTTGGGTCAATCAGGATTCATATCTCCTCCTTGTACCTAGCTCGCCATCCCATGGTAATCCTTCAGTGAACCTTCCCAAATTCCAACTCATCCCCTCATCGACAGAAGGTGTTGCTCTAAAATATCTAAAGAGTTTTAGGTGTATAAGAAAAGATTAAAATCAGGATCTGCCAAAGATGATTTGTGAATGCCAGTGATAAAACTCATGTATACATTAGCATGTGTATATTCCATTCATTTTGAAGGCCCTTTGATAGAAAAATATTTGCTTGTAAACATTAGGTTGTTTGAAAGCTCACAAAATATTATCTTCAATGTAAAAAATAAATCACTCTTGCAAGAGACAGAATTGTAAGGTCATAATTTTTCTACCTGATTTATAGAGTAGATCTCAGTTTTTCAATGCTTCCTCAGATTCATGCTTGTGTGTGTGTATAGATATAGATATAAATATAGATACATATTATGGGGGAAGAAGAAGTGCTTCTGTTTGCAGAAGAAAATTTCATCCTTTTTTGTTTACCCTCAAGTAAAACACTTACCTTAGAGATCCCTCATGACAATTTATAATGTGACAGATAAAACAATAGCATAAAATAGCAAAATTGGTATGCAAAATGTCGCACAATATTAGGTCATCAAGACAACTGTTGAATGATTAGTTGTGAATCACTATAAATCATAAGCCTGAATTATATTCATTATATGTTCAATATTATGAGCTTCAAGGAAAAATATGGCTTTATAGATAACAAGGCCTCAATTGTGGAAAACATCAGACCTGCAGATTTTGCAAAACATTGTATTCTCCTATGGGACCCAATTACCATATGTGGAAAAATGCATCTGAGTATATTAATCACATCTCTGATTTAGTGTTCTCTTGCAATATGTTAGTTGGATTTGTCCTTGAACCACAGGAAAGCTTCCACACACTTTATTGGGAATATTGATTAGTATTGCTAGAAGCAAAATTAGAATGTCTAAGTTTAAATTATGAAACTAGATATTTTAATTTGAGTCTTAGACATGTTATATATCTGTTTTGTGTACTATATAGTAAGATATGCCCTTAAGCCAAGAAATTACTATAAATGTAGCTGTTTCTTAAAATGATTACACAAATTAAAATTAATACTAGAGTCTTTAGCACATAAATTGCATAGAGAATGAACTATCTAGAAGGAAACCTTAATGCTTAAAGAACAAATAGTATATGAAGCTTTCAGGAAAAGAAATTCGTTTCAATGTTTTTCTTCATTTCTCATGCATTTGAGCCCCTACTTAAGCTGGGCCTTTTAAAAGACTATACAAGTATAAGATTTTTACTACCCTCAAATAGTTTACAGTCTGTTTACGGAACAAGACTTAAATATAAGAGGGCAGGAATTGTCTTATTTATGTTTGTATTTCCCCTAGGAACTTAACAGTGTTTTGCCTTCATTAAGCTTAATAAATTTTTGATTGAAAGAGTGAATTGAATGAATTGATTAATATAAACTATTAGAAACCAATATATAACAAGATATTATCAAGTATATAATCTTACACTACAGTCCTGTTCAAATGTCTCATCAGGGTTCAGAGGTGACTTTGAGTTCTTAAAGATTAGGGCAGCAAAAAACAAACTCTAGTAGGAACTAACACACAAGGAAGGCTTTATTTATAGGATTGGTAAAGATTTTTATGGGTATTATATAAGGATAAATCCTTCTAAGTTTAAATCAAAATCAGGTTGGCCACATGCTGACAAATTTTATGGCCACCCCAGCTATTAAAGACCATCTGTTAAATATGTCAAGCAAGAATTTGGATTTGTATTGGCTGTGACAGACAAAAATCACAGAGCCCTGAAGTATTAGTGCATAATCAGATACCAAAATCTTGATTTAAAAAGTGTTGGAGTAGGTAAGAGACAAGAAAGATGGGGCAGCTAGGTGGTGCTGTGGATAGAGCACCAGCCCTGAAGTCAGGAGGATCCAAGTTCAGATCCAGCCTCAGACACTTAACACTTCCTAGCTCTGTGACCCTGATCAAGTCACTTAATCCCAACTGCCTCAGCAAAAAAAAAAGAGACAAGAAAAATAAGTCTAGGTAAGGTAAGAGTCATTTGTGAATATATGTGCAATAGTAAAGTCTATTGCATAGAACCATGTGGTCTATTGAAGACATGGAATAGCATGTCCATAGAGGTTCTTAAAACAAGTGGTGACTGTAATTTAGTTTAAAATCTTTATCCATTCAATGGATAAAGAACACTGGGTTATGAATGGATGATTTTTTAAATTATATGCATGGGCTAAGTATGATTTTTTTAAACTGTCTAGCAAGAATAACCTGTATTATCAGAGCATCAAAAGTTATTGCCAAATACAGTTACAACTGTTATCACAAGGGAATGAATTTTAACAAATGTTTCATGAGGTATTAAAGGATCTGTGAATATCTTCACCTCTCCAATTACCCTGTACTGCTGGAGGCAAATAGTATAATGATTGGGATTTGGACTTTTAATTATCTACCAAAGTACTTTAACTCCAAGTCCACAGAAATAATTAGTTCTTTTTTCTCTTGATAATTTTTGTATATTTTGAGAATAATTGTGATTGTCATTTTTTTTTGGCCTAGACTTGTTATTTCATTAGTCAAGAAAGCTCACTGTATATATACTAACTCCATCCAAACAAAACGGCAATTTATACATAACTCAGTCATAGAGAATTACCTAGGGCATTTAGTGGTTAAATAACTTAGCATGTTCATAGAGCCAATACTTATCAGAAGCTAGACTTGGCAGCTAGTCTCCCCGACTTCAAGATTGGCCCTCTAAACACCACTACATATTATCCTCTCCATGATGATGATGATGATAACCCTACCTTTGTAAAGAAAGGTAGTAATAATGATAGTAGCATACTATAAATACTACCCAGTTGGTTTTGACCTGCAAGATTAATGGAAATGACTTGATAATTGATAGCAGTCAAAATGTCAGTGGTATTCATATTAAAGTCATTACTCTTCTGTATTCTCTGTCCCACCTGCTTTTCCATTAATTCTACTTATCCTATAAAATATAACTATCATTGGTGGAATTTAACAATGGAAGAAAGGGAAGGAGGGAGGAAGGAAGGTAAGAAAGTAGCAGCAAGAAGGAGAGAAGGACAAGTAAGGGAAGAAAAAAGAAGCCAAAGGGAAAATAAGCATAGTAGGAGTTCAGTTGCATTTAGAAAGGAAAAGAGAGCAAATTCATTTATTGTTTTTCACTTGTTGGGAAAGAGGTAATAAGTTTGAATTTACTTTGTTAAATAAGAATTTTACATAAAATTTTATTCTTTATTGTATATGTTTATTTGAATATTTTTAATGTTTTTTAAATTTAACATTTTTTAAAATAGGGCATGTGCCCGCCCCCAAAAAAGATATACACGATGAGAGGGTTCTATCTCTTTATGAAGTTTCTTGTTTTGGCAAGCCATATCTCATGTTATTTTTTCTCCTTTGAAACTTCTCCATGTTCCTATTTCTCTATAATAGCATAATCCATCGTCTACAAATAATGATGTAGTATAACATCTTTGTAACAAATATGGAATTTATTCATTCATTCTATCGGGTAAGTGTTAAATTCTGAGGTGAGGACATCTAGCTATTTTCCTCTCAAGTGTTATTTAAGTGGAAGGTTTCAAGGATACTTACATGCTACTAGAGCATCACCAGTATACTGGAAAATTATGTGTCAGATGTGTCAATTCATTCTTCTCAGATCTAGTTCAGCCTCTACATCATTCAAACAAGGCCAAGAGAATTTGCCTTGCATAAGGTCGAGTAATTTTTATTTGTTGGTCTCTTTGTCATTCAATTCAACAAACATTTACTAACCACTAAACAAACGCCATTAGGTATTGGACAAATAAAACAAAAGGATCTCAGTTCCTGTCCTTAAGGAGTTATATTCTTTTTGGGAGAGGGGCAAATAAATTGTATATAGTGAATTCAAAACAATATACCATGAGGTAGGAGAGGGTATTTTCAACAAGTGTTATCAAGAAATGTTTCACATAGAAAGCTGTACTTAAACTGAAGTTTTAAAAATGATCTTTGAGATGCTCTGAGGTAGAGATGAGGAGAGACTGCATTCCAAACATAAAGGTCAAACCATGAAAAATCACAGAGGCAAAGGATGGAAAGTCAATGTGAAGAAGCTATAACATGTGAATTTTGCTAGAATATGGGGACAGGAAAGCAACATGAAATAGTTCTAGAAAGGTAAGAGAGAACCAGATTGTTGTGGATTTTAAATGCTGTTATGCCATCAAAGTCAATCTAATTCTTTTTTTTTTAAATCTTCAAAATACATTTATTTTGCTTAATGACATCCATGCTCCTTCAGGATCCATTTGTTTGTACATTCCTGATTTTGTCCCTTGAGTTTTCTTTTTTTTTTTTATTTAATAGCCTTTTATTGACAGGATATATGCATGGGTAACTTTACAGCATTAACAATTGCCAAACCTCTTGTTCCAATTTTTCACCTCTTACCCCCCTCCCCTAGATGGCAGGATGACCAGTAGATGTTAAATATATTAAAATATAAATTAGATACACAATAAGTATACATGACCAAAACGTTATTTTGCTGTACAAAAAGAATCAGACTCTGAAATATTGTACAATTAGCTTGTGAAGGAAATCAAAAATGCAGGTGTGCATAAATAGAGGGATTGGGAATTCAATGTAATGGTTTTTAGTCATCTCCCAGAGTTCTTTCTCTGGGCATAGCTGGTTCAGTTCATTACTGCTCCATTGGAAATGATTTGGTTGATCTTGTTGCTGAGGATGGCCTGGTCCATCAGAACTGGTCATCATATAGTATTGTTGTTGAAGTATATAATGATCTCCTGGTCCTGCTCATTTCACTCAGCATCAGTTCGTGTAAGTCTCTCCAGGCCTTTCTGAAATCATCCTGTTGGTCATTTCTTACAGAACAGTAATATTCCATAATATTCATATACCACAATTTATTCAGCCATTCTCCAACTGATGGACATCCATTCAGTTTCCAGTTTTTAGCCACTACAAAAAGGGCTGCCACAAACATTCGTGCACATACAGGTCCCTTTCCCTTCTTTATAATCTCTTTGGGATATAATCCCAGTAGTAACACTGCTGGATCAAAGGGTATGCACAGTTTGATAACTTTTTGAGCATAGTTCCAAACTACTCTCCAAAATGGTTGGATTCGTTCACAACTCCACCAACAATGCATCAATGTCCCAGTTTTCCCTCCAACAATCATCATTATTTTTTCCTGTCATCTTAGCCAATCTGACAGGTGTGTAGTGATATCTTAGAGTTGTCTTAAATTTGCATTTCTCTGATTAATAATGACTTGGAGCATCTTTTCATATGACTAGAAATAGTTTCAATTTCTTCATCTGAGAATTGTCTGTTCATATCCTTTGAAAGTCAATCTAATTCAACAAACATTGATTAACCACTTTCCAAGTACAGATTTTATTGGCAGTTCATGCTTCTTCATACCTTCCAACTTTAATGAGATTCTTGCCTTATTTCATCTGTTCTTCTACCTTTACATTTATTCATTCAGAAAACTCACATTTCTTGGGCTGCCAGTCATCTGTATGTGACTGGTTTCCAAATTCAAATTAGGATTTCAAGTTTTCTCTATCCCCTTCATATGAAACTTTCTTTTGTTATCCCATCCCTGTGATTTCATTGGTATATGCAACTTCCTCCACCAGGGGAGATGGGAAACTCTTCTGCAACTTGAAGTTTTAGAGAAGTTTCTAGGGATATTAAGAGAGACTCAGTGACTTGGATCACTGTCTGTGTCTGAGGTGAGACTTGAACCCAAGTCTTCCAGATTCTGAAACTGGCTCTCTACTCAAATATATTGTCTCTCTAGAAATCTGAAACATATCCAAAATGGAACTTAACATTTTCTCTCATGTACAGTGTGAATGAAAAGTCAAAGACAACACCAATGTTCTAAATCTGTGTTCCTTGGAGGAATGATGGTGTCATTGATGGTAATAGGAAAATTAAGAAGGGACAATTTAGGGGGAAGATAATAAATTCTGTTTTGGATATTTTTAGTTTGAGATGCTGTTGAGATATCCTGTTCAATATATCCAAAAGTCATGGTGATTCAGGACTCCAGATCAGGAGAAAGACTAATTGAACCTGTCGAAGCTGATTAGAAGCTGAGAAGAGGGTCCAGGAGCCCTTTGGGGGATACTGACAGATAATGAGCAAAACCTGAAGAGCTAAATCTGCAAGAGGGAGAAATAAAAAAAAAAGAATTGGAACAAATAAAAATCAAACAGGCTTAAGGAAACCACATTTCAGTAGTTGCTAAGTAAGTAGATAAAATGTGGAAAGAGCAGAGATTACATAATACTCTATTAAAAGTGAAGAGGAGAAAAAAAAGGACATGTTAGTTGAAGAGTTAGCAAGGTCAGATGAAGGTGATTATTATGTTTTATTGTTATTGTCTTGTTTTTATGGGAGGGAGGAACTGAAGATGTTTGTGAGATGATGAGAGAAAGCTAATAGCAAGAGAGACATAGATTGTAGATTTAGTTAACCTTGATAATAATGAGAATTACATTGAACTTGAAGGGAAATAACAAAATGTAATGGATATGAGCAGTTTAGAGGAGCAGGAAAAGGAACTTGAAGGACTTTATATTAGACGACCTCCATTTTCTCAGAAAAGAAAAAGTTAAGGTGGGGGGCATCTGTTGAGAATAAAAGGTTAGAGATTGAATTGGAAGCTTGAGACTAAAAAAGAAGTCTTGTAAGAACTATGGTAAGAAACATACTAGGAAATCAATAAAGTGAAGAAGGATTTTTGTGTATCTCTTAGAGTCAATTGGAAGGTTAAGTGGCATAAATATTTCATGTACCAAATCAGCATGGTTTTGTGAAATTCATCCTTTGAGATTGGACTCGAATTTTGAAGATAGAAATATCATTCAGAGTAAAGTTTTGTGATTAAGATGGGATGAGCAAACTGAAGAACATAAATGTGAACTCTGATAACATAAAGTTCTGTACTCTTTCCCTTGGGTAGCACAAAAACTACAATAGCAAGGAAGAGCTGTCTGTGGTTCTGAATATGTTGAAGCAGGAGTATCCCTGGAGTTTGGCATGGAACGCTAAATGTTTCTAGGATTCTGTCGATGATTCCCCTGAAAGTCAAGGCCTCCCCTACTTTCTATTTTTTTTATAAAACCAAGAAAGGCAGAAACTTTACTGATTCAGGAACTGCCCTGGGTAGGTACATTTAGGGAGCCCAGATACCTAAGTATCTTGGTCTGGCTGTTCCATAGGATAGGTATAACATTTCCCCAAGGCTAGTGGCTCTTAGCTTTTGGCATGTAATTGAGAACTGCCTTCTCATTGAACCTAGAACTTCAAATATCTAATAGCTAGGTTTTTTCCTACCAGCATAATGAAAAGGAAGTGACTGGTTTGGGGGTCCTGAACTCTCTTTTAAAGGAGACATTTCTTCCTATATTATGTTTTCCAGAGAATGGGATTTTCTTATGCTACCACTAATGTTTATATATATTATATAATATAATACTTATTAATATTATATTATTATATTGTTGATATTTATATTTAATTAATAAATATTCTATTGATTAACATTATAATAAATTAATATAAGAATAATTGTATACTAGTCCTTAAAAGATCAAACCATCAAAGAAATTGTTTCAGAGTAGTTTGCTTCCAGGTTGATGCTTAATTTCTGTGGTTCTAAAGCCCTTGTAACCATAAAAACAGCAATTTCTACAGAATGGTTCTGAAAACTATTCAGACAGTGGCTTTCCAAAAATATTTTGAGCAATGAGAGCATTTTTGGAATAAGTGTACAGATTCCCATTATAACTACTTTGTAAGACAAAAACCAATTAAATATATATATTCAATGTAAAAACAGTTATTAAAAATAAAAAATCAGTTATTATTGTAGAAAGTATTTTAAGAAACACAACAATTGAGGTTAAAAGAAGAAAGGAGAGAGAAAATTAATTGGGAAAATACAAGTTTTAATTAATGGAAATTCCTTTTAAAGAAAATGATTGTATAGGATAATTATGCACTTTAACAGAATTAACTACTTTTGTACAGATTGAATGTTTGCATCCCTGTTTTCAAATCCTAGTACATAAATTAATGTAATGGTTTTAGCTTTTTTAGACTAGTTCAGCAACATAATGACTAAAATATATCTGTTGCCCAGAAACCATAGTTCTTTTTCATACAAGTCAAGTGGTTTTAAGTAAAAAGGATACAAATCAAATTACTTTTTATGGGCTTTTATACTTAATGATGGAATAAGTATGGGCACATAAAACACAGTGTCAACAACTTAGGATTTGAATAAATGGCAAATTAGATTCTAGCTATTCCACTGGACAGCCATTAAGCTAAAAGCTAAACTTAATTTTTTAAAGTACTTAATAAATCTTGTCTTGGTAAGCAATTTAGCCTGAAAACACATTTTGTCAATTATTGATCATGCAGACGTTTTACCATATATCAACTTGCATCAAATAGTTTGTACTTCATATACTTATCCTCTATTTGAAAATCTCAGTTCCATTTTTATACCTTAATTTTCTTTCACTTTGTATAGAGATCAGTGGAAAGTGAGATAAGTGTTAAGGAAAAGGGGAATACTTTAAAAGTCTGATTCAGTAGGAAAAATATGAATCCATAAACTGAGAGTTACAAAACCTTCAGAGAGGGTCAGGTTCAAGAAATAGTTCAGAAGAAAGATATATAATATCAGATATTCTGTAGGCTTGAGATTAAAAATTTTCAAATTTACTATCTTCTTACATGTGCTCGAGTCATTCTACAATTTTTTGATAAGAATACAAAGATAAATTTTTTAAAAGATCCTCAAGGAGATCATTATAAATAGTGGGTAATAAAATATATACAAATAACTATAATAGAAAGGCAATGTTAATAAATGCTGTTAGAGAAGTACACAGAGAAGTGGGATTTCAAAAAAGGGAATAAGCATATCTAATTAAAGAAACTACAGTGTTAGGGATAAAACACTGAAACTGAAGTATAGAGATCTGGGTTTTAAAACTTGTTCTATCAACAGCTTGATGTGTGAATTGGGCCAGTTACTTCTCTTTGACTTCAGTTTTCTCATCTTCAAAATGAGGGAATTGAATTAGATGAATTTTAATTCCTTACCAGGAGTTTGGCATAATTTATAGCTGCAGTACATTGAGGTTGCATGCTCATTGAGGGTATGATACAAGTTCTATATTACTTTTATAGCTGTATAGGGCTCAACATGATATTTGGCACTAAGCTCCTAATTAATAAATATATGTATTGATATAAAGAATATTGATAAATCATTGAAGAAAGAGTAAAGATCAGAGGGAAAATGAGATAATACTAAGAAATATTTTCAAGAGGAAATTGATTTAATTTCTTCCTTCTTTTAGCAACTTAATCACTTTTCCTTTTAAAGCTCTTTTCTTCAGTACTATGCCATAAAATACTAAATGTCATCAGTCTAGAACTACACTATAAATTTGATGCTTTTAAAGATACTAGAATCTTTTTTTAAAAAAATCTTACTCAAAATACTCACAAGAAAGCCCACAAAAGTAACCAATCTTAAACTTCCTTTCTAAAATATGAAAGATCCAATTCAACGAAATACTTATTGCATACCTACTGTGTATATAGAAAGTAGTCAGCTTGATAGAATAGATAGAAAACTGACTTTGGAATTAGAGAAACCTGGATCCAAGCCCTGCCTCTGATACATAATCATTATCTAGCCTCTTTATTGAGCTTTAATGTTTTCTTATTTGTTTGCTTGTTTGATTAGTTGGTTGGGTTTTTTCTGTTTAGTACTTTATTTTTCCCCAGTTATATATGAAAACAAATTTTTAAAACTTAGAGCTCCAAATTCTCTCTCGTCCTTCCTTTCCACCCCCCCCCCCCACATCATTTTAAAGGCAAACAATTCCTTTAAAGTTATGCACGTGTAAACATGCAATACATTGCCATAATAGTCCTGTTGGGAAAGAAAACATAAAACAGAAGGAAAAAAGTCAAGATAAATAAAGCAAAAAGTAGCATGCTTCAGTTTTTATTCAGACATCATCAGTTCTTCCTCTGGGTACAGATAGCATTTTTCATCAAAAGTCCTTCAGAATTTTCTTAGATCATTGTATTGTTGAAAATAGCTGTCATTCACAGTTGATCATCTTATGATAATGATGTTATTTTGTACACATTACATTTCATTTTGTATCAGCTCATAGAAATCTTTCCAGGTTTTTCTGTTAGCATTCTGCTCCTCATTTCTTATAGCACAATCATATTCCATCATAATTACATACCACAGTTTATTCAACCATTCTCCGATTCATGGGCATCCCCTCGATTTCCAATTCTTTGTCTCCAGAAAAGAACTGCTATAAATGTTTTTTGTTTATAGGTAATTTTCTTTTTGTTTTTTATCTATTTTGAGATACAGACCTGGTAGTAAAGCATCTAAAGCCACATTTCTTAACTCCAGGTCCAACATTCTATCCACTGTGCTACCTACCTGCCAACTAGCTGAAGATAGTGTGTTGTGTGATATGTGATACATTCTTGCTCTGGAAAAGGTATTTAATCTCCCAGTGTTCCAGGCTACTCTCTAATTCAAGGTATCAAATAGTTGTTTATCTGTGTTAGGAGAACAAATTTCCATCCACTGAGTCCCTCAGATGAAACCACAGAACTGCAGGGCACATGTTCTCTCTCTTCCCACTGTTAATTATCTCCAATTTATCTTGTATGTATCTTCCTTGAACAACATCGGCATGTTGTCTTCCCCATTAGACTGTGAACGGGGACTATCTTTTGCCTTCGTATCCCAAATAGTTAGGACAGTGTCTGGCACAAATCAGCTGATTCACTGACAGTATGCAAGACCTTGGAGGGTAAAAAGAACAAAAAAATGACATCCATTCCACCCTCAAAGATCTTAACGTCTACTAGTGTATAAAATGTATGTGACCATATTACAATCTAGGCAATGCAGTTCAGGATGGCTTGATTCAAGGAGAACGAATCCAATATGTTGACATCAAAGGCTATACCCAGTGGATGGATAACATATAAACCTGATCACCAAATATATAAAATATTTGTTCCTCATTTCATCCCATGCCATATACATAACCAGATAGAAAAGAAAAAAATTATTCCCTGGCAAGAGAAAATGTAATTGAACATTTTACCTTATGTAAGTCTGGAGAGGATTAAGACCATACTATTTCATGTAGTACTTATCAACTCTTAAGACTCACTAACCTTCCCCAATTCTCTTTGAAGTAGGTAGATGGCAAGACCCATTATTCTCAATTTACAAATGGAAATGATAATATGTACCTTTCATTGTTTTCCATTTGAAACATATTGATGAAAGCTGAGCTGCATACAGGCATGGGAGAAATCAGCAAATCATTCCATTGATATAAAAAGTATGATTGTTATTTTTTTTATAAAAGAAAAGGTAGTGATTTGAGTTTCTTTTCTATAATGCCCATAATAATGAAAATTCTTCCCTCTAAAGTATACAATGACACTATATTCACTCACTTAATTATTTTAAATGAAGTGACAAACTTATTCTAAATGTTTTAAAATATTTTCCAGAAATCTTATTACCATTTTAAAATAATGAAAATTTTAACTATAAGTCCTCCTGTATTTAGTATTTGTTTTTCTTCTGTGGCCATTTCAACAATATAATCAAGAGTGAATGAACAAAAAAATTATATCTGATGCTTTCTCACATAAAAATGTTTATCTCAGATAAATCTTTTAAAAAGCTTTTTTTTCTTCAAAGGACAAAACTAGGAGGAAAAAAACCCACTGTAATGAGAGAACAAAAACAAAGTATGAATTAACACAATTTGATATGTTTATTTTCAGGTCATAGATTTATACTGGGGCCTAGATGAAGATGAATGGGACAGTCCGGAACTCCAAAAGACTCGTATGAAGCTTTTAGAAGATTGCTTGAAAACATCTGCAGGTCCATGTTTTGTTGTGGGTATAAAAATAATGCTTTATATTTTTAAAATACATTAATATGGTTGTTTCTGATATTTGCAGTGCTTGAAGGTATTTCTGAGGAAAAGCAGTTGCTTTTGTTTCTGAAATACCTTATTTCCTTCAGTATATGAAGCAAAAGATATCTTTCAGGTTTCCAAATGAAATGTTGAAAATCAAACTTTTATGTCTTAGAGATTTTTAGTCCTCATTAACAGAAGTTTCCCTCCATCAGTACAGATCATCATCCATCCATACCTTCTTATTCCATGCAGTTCTTGTCCATGTCTTCCCATAAATCCTCCACACATACATATATATAAAACACACTAGAAGCCTTCCTTATAGGTCTTTTAACATTCAGCAATATCAAATTTTTGAAAGACTACTAAATGGAGAACTAAAAATTGTTAGAGGATTCCACAAACTTTCTGATCACTAAGAATTTTAGCCTCAGATCCATAATGATTACTTTACAATTTTACCATCAGAGAGAGCCATTCTTCCATTAGAACATTTTCAATTATAATCATCACAATGTTTGCTATTAAGCCATGTGTTTTCTTGTTCTCAGTAACTGGAACAACTCCCAAGTAACTTACTAAATTACTCTTTCTGCCAATGGAGACTGATTATTTTCTGGAAAATTAAGTCGTTTCTACAGTGACTTTCAACTGGATGTTCATTATATAATAGAAATGGGCATTTTGGAGTGGACTATTTTTAGTTCACCCTGATCTTACCTATGATATGTATTTTATTTTATATAAATTGTACTGTCATGAAGAGGGCTCTTTTTAGGAGACCAATGTATTAAAATCACCATAATAATCATAATAACTATGTTACTCTTAAGTGGCATGTTTATTTAGATTCCAAAGAGAAAATAATATTTTTGGCTACTTTATAGATAAGTTTTCCTTATAATATAGGTTGTTCAAAAACTAAGACATAAAATTCAATTGCTTAATAGAAAATATAAAGGAAGCAGAATGTCATACTACTACATGACTAAAATAATATTCACATAAATACATCAAAAAATATTAAAAAGTTTGAATTATGCATGGTCTATATTCCTGTGTGAATACATCCATGCTTCTTTATAGATGTATTCTTTATGGAATGACAGTCCAATGGGTTCATCTTTAATGGTCCTAGTAACCTAAACCATAGTATCCCACTACTTTGAGCTAAGTATGGTTTTATCTTTGTCTTTGTATCCCAGCCACCTAGCACAATGCCCAGTAACTAATCCATG
The DNA here is from genome assembly GCF_902635505.1 of Sarcophilus harrisii. NCBI lineage: Eukaryota > Metazoa > Chordata > Mammalia > Dasyuromorphia > Dasyuridae > Sarcophilus > Sarcophilus harrisii. The sequence continues at coordinate 26,182,261 of NC_045431.1, forward strand.
CTTAATAAATACTTGCTGATTGATTGAGGACAGGGGCTGAAAGGGGAAGAAGCAATATTGCATAATCTGATCAGTTGAGGACCAATTCCTCAAAAAATAGGGCAAAATGCTCAAGACACTTTGATGAAGAATTTGATGATTGTTTAGTTCTATGAATATGGTTTTTAGTAAAGATTAGTTGAAGGGTAGAATCACAACAGTGGAGTAGTGGCAGATTTTTTTTTTGCTTTAGCTACTCAACAACCTCATCCTATGAGAGATAAAATTCTGATTGAAAAAAAAAAGAAAAAGAGATATGACTTATTTTCCAGCCCAAGGCAACTTAGGAAAATAAAGAGACCTGTGGACTAGCCAGGTATGGCAGTAACAGGGGCACTGGCAAGGGAGTATTCTACCATCCAAGAACAGTGAGGGAACTGAATAGCAGGGCAGGAAACATCTGGGTAGAAAGAGATCCCAGAGGCTCCTGATGTTATCACTTGGAGCAAGAAGAGGGGCCATCTGACTGTTCTATCTGTTGCCTTTACCCAGTACTGGATCACAATTCCAGTGCACAGAAGAATGGTCACAAAGAAGCAAAGTCCTTACTTGGGTAAGAAACAAAGGGCTCAGAGTAGGAATTTAGTTTTAATCTTTAGCCCTGAACATTAGTCTGCAATAGAATAATGAACCAAGATAGGAGACTGAAACCAAGAGGAAGCTCTGAAGAACCCTCCTGGGGGGAACAGTGACTGGATCCAGCAGCAGTCTATGAAAATGCAACCAACACAAAAGCCAACAAACACAAACTTGATTTAGAAATTTAGAGAATGCAATGAACAGATACCTCCATAAATCACACCTTTTTGAAAGCACCAAAAACTTAGACTTTCAGACTAAGCTATAAAAACAACAGGACATTAAAAAATGGAAACTAAAGCCAGAATCTGCCGAAAAGTGAGCGGACGCCAATGTTAACACAGAGTCTAAGGTCAAGCAATAGACTGGAAAAGAGAGTACATAAAAAAAGAACCTGACCATAAAAAGTTCCTATGGTAACAAGGAAACTCAGGATGCAAATACGCAAGAGGACAATGACTTGAAAACATCAACAGGCAAAACCTCAAAGGAAAATATGGCAAAGGCTAGTTTAAGTGTATTTGGTAATTCAGCACCATATGAGAATCAACTGCCTCTGTAGTCAAATACACAGTTGGTGAGAGCAAAGATCAAAGTAAACACGAAAGCAAGATTAAAAAAATAAGAATACATATGCTTTGTACATATGCAACAACCTGAACCGTTTAAACAAATCATTTCCTAAAAATTATACAAAATTTACAAAAGTAATGGCATAAATTCTATTTCCATTTCATGTAGTTAACTAATTCAAAGTTGTCATTAAAATAGGAATATAAAAAAGCCAAGAAACTTGGCTCAGTCACTTCAACATTTATCTCTTGTCAACTGAAGAGACATAACACAAAGGTAGCACTTGTTAACATTACAAGAAGAACATTATGGAAAATGACAGGTCAGGCGTAGTATCAGCTTGTAAAATAGTTAAAGGGAAAATTACATTTTTGATAGCATCATATGACATTTGGCTATGTATAGATCATCCCACTAGTTTTTAGGTGAAATTGGAAAGAAAGCAAGGAGATACAAAATGAAATCTAGTTTGACATGTTTTTGTTTAATGATATAATATGACATTGTCATATAATCGCAACAACAATTGATGATAGTGAAACAAATATATTTATAAAATATCACCTGAAAAAAATTAACAAATTTGGTGTCAGAAAGCCAGTGGCGAACTTGCCATTTACTAACTGTGACAGTTCTTCAATAACAACCATGTCCCCTGAATCTTCTCTTCTCCAGACTAAATATCATGAAATTACGTGATAAATTCTCAAGATTATCCTAGTTATTTGCCTCTAGATACCATCTTATCAGTGACCTTCCTAAAATGTGATGTCTAGAACTTAACATAATACTCTGCATATGATCAGATAAGAGCATACTGAAATGGGGCAATCATCACCCTAGTCCTAGGCATTATAGTTTCTTATGATGCCTAATATCTTATTTTTAGGGTTTTTTCCCTGCCTTATTATTATGTTGACTTATGTCAAGTTTATTGTCCATCAAAACTTTGTACATTTTTCTGATAGAAGAGATTGCCTCCATCTCAATATTGTACTTGTGAAGTTGATCTTTTAAAATATTTTAAACCTAATTTTATATTTGTTTCTGCTAAATATCACCCTCATGGATTTAGCCCAATACTCTAGCCAATCAAGGTCATCTATCATATACCTTGTAGCTTTATGTAATCTACCAATTTCATAAGCATAATGTCTATTCTTTTAACAAAGACATTGCAAACTGCACAAGATGAACATAGATCCCTAGCACTCCATACTTGAGGTATAAGTTGATATCAGAATAGTAGTGACTAATCTTTGGATTTGGCTCTTCAACTATTTCCAACTGTATTATTATCTATAATATATCTGTCCATCTTGTCTATAAGATTAGATTGTTCACATTCACAAGAATAGCATGGAAAACTCTGTAAAATCCCAAAATCTAAGTAATCTATATCTACACTATTCTGTTGATCTAATAGTCTTGGAACATATCCCCTTCAAAATTTGTCCTATTTGATGTCTACCAACTCTTCTTTTTAATACCATATTTAATAGGAGTCTGAGTCAAGCTCACTAGAACACAGTTTGCTGTCTTCATTCCTTTCTCTGCTTTTGCAAATCAACAGATTTGCCTTTTAGTCACAGAACAACCATACTGCCCTAACCATTCTGCGTACATAGCACTCCTTGTCACATCCCTTATACTGACTGTCTCCCTTCACTGAAATGATCTCTTTCCTAACCTCCTATCTCTCATAATCCCTGCTTTCCTGCAAAACTCAGCTCAAGTACGACTATATACATGATGCTTTTTCTGATCCCTCTAAAGGCAAATTCTCTCCCTCCCAAAACTACCTTGTATTCATCTTATATATGTGGCAATATTTTTTGGATCTCTTTCCCGATTTATATTCAGACTAGTAAGTCAGATATTCATAGTGAAAATAGCTGCTTCACCTTTTAAGGTTCTAGAGTTAACCTTGAAATGCTAAGACTTTTTCGAATATGATAACTTACAAAAACTCTATCCGGTGTGTTTCCCCAACATCAGTCTCCAAATAACACCCCTAATATCAATTGATTGGTTGATCTTTCCTGAAAATCAGTTAATCAATAAACATCAATTAGCATTTACAAAAGGATATTTACTGAGAGGCTGTAGCAAGAAGTAAAGCATATTTTTAAAAGCCTACCAAACTGAAAGCACACTCCCTTCCACCACCCCAGGATCTGGAGAATGGACTCAAACTAAACATGTTTGGTGCTAAATGTTCCCTCCACCAAGTTCCCTTCTTGGTGGGGATAAGAGATTACATAGCAGATGTACAAATTACTCCTTTGCTTTCAACATACAGTGTCTCAGCTGTTTAGAATGATTCACAGAGTACCAAGGCATAGATGGGGGAGAAGAGGGAAAAGGGTATAACCAATGCAGGGATTTCTTTTGCTTGATTATATATGTTTGTAGGGGTTTAGTTTTCCTTGCTTTCCCACTGGAAGTATACAGGGGAAAGAAGAAGATCATGTAGTCCTGAAAATAATGAAATTGAATATTTTAATAAAGTCAATACAAATTCTATAAATAACATCCACAAATATTTATATTTTATAAGGTCATTCTTGAAAAAGTAAAACCTTAGACCTAAAATAAGAATTATTAGTAGCAGAAGGTTTGATATCAAGGATAAGTTGATAGTGAAATATTTTAGAGTAAGTAGATTTTTTTCTTGGCACCCATCAAATTATATCACTGATAAAATTATAAGTAAGAACCTGCAGGGACTGTCTTTTGCCTTTATCTGTATCCCCACTTCTTAATTCACTGTCTGGCACAAAGTATGTGCTTAATAATTATTTATTAATTGGCTGGATCTTCAGCATACAACCCTAGACCCAGGTATCTTTCACTTCAACCAGTTTACATCAAGGTACTTATCTCAGGATGTCTTCAATACTCATTCACCTAAAAGCACAATCAATAAGAAGTCACGAGCCAACTCTCCTTCCACTTTAGTCTTGCCTTGTAGCTTTTTCAAATTAAATAATTTACCATCTATGTAATGGCTAACATTGATGCCATCCTCAGTTTTGTTGAAAGTGTCTGATAACATTACTGAAAACATCATGCTAAAAAGCACAGAAACAAACACAAAGTCTTGCTTCACCTCAACGGTAACTGGAAAAGCACACAAATATCATCCATTATCCAAAACTTATGCAAGCATGTTGTCATGAAGCTATGTGCATTTAATGCAACCTCTGAGCTGAAATACAGCAAAGTATGGGTCGATTCTCTACCACTTGTGCTAATCAAGAAAACAGAGATTCTTCACCAGTCACCACACCATCCATACTTGGAACCATTGGATAAAGAAAATGGAGAAATTTTGAATGTTGTGGATAATTTCACTTGCCTTGATGGTATATTTTCCAGGGATAGACACATAGATAATGAGGTTGATGCACATATTACTCAAGTTTGGGAGTCTCTAAAGGAAAGAAGATATCAGCCTATCTACCAAACTGAAGGTCTGCAGTGTTATATTCTTGTGGAACCTGAAAAGTATACGAGCACCACATCGGGAAACTGAATCACTTCTTTGAATTGTCTTAGGAAGATCTTGAAGATCACTTGACAAGATAAGGTATGGGACACTGAGAAGATCTTTAAGCTACATACACTGTCAAGCCTTCCAACTCTACTGCAGAGAATACAAGTCCGATGGGCTGGCCATGTTGTTCAAATGCCAAACATTTGCCTGAAAAGCTCTTTCATGGAGAATTCACACAAACCAAGCATTCACATGGAGTTCAGAAGAGGTGATACAAGGATACTTTCAAGGTCTCTCTAAAAAACTTTGGAGTCAATTGTGTGATGTGGGAGACAATGGCAAAAGACAGCATGGTGTGCTGGCATCAAAGAAAGTGCTGTGCTCTTTGAGCAAAGCAGAATTGCAGAAGCTCAAAAGAACCATGAGAGGTACCAATTTAGAGACCTCTCTACTCCAAATGTTCAAGTAGACTATTTGTGGTAATACTAATCTGTGGTAAGACCTTGTGAACTCATACTAGTTTGACCAGTCACAATCAAATACACCATACCTTGATTCCAACATGGTAGTATCATTTTAATCCTCTTACACAACAAAGGATGAAAGCCAGTCCCTTTTAGCATAGTAGAATTTAGCCCAGGCTCTTCAGGAAAGTAAGAAAGAATAATACAAACGGGACAAAAATAGCAGTTCTACATGTTCACAAGTACATAACAACAGGGAGAAGAGGAACTTATCTAATTGGTACCAATGACAGCATTTCCTCTTACTCTTTAATTGAAAGCTCCCAGGGAAGAGAGATTTCATAGTTCATGCCCTTTGTATTCACGGTCACTTCCAGTTTAGCAGCAAATAAAAATGTTTACTTATAACATATATATAAGAATATATATATAAACATGTGGAGACCACACCATACTATCCAAGAACAGTTAAAGGAAGGTGGTCTATTTAATCATTTTAATCAGGGTTGGGATGCTGTTTGAGGATGATTGTTAAGTTATGATTTAGACTAGATCCTTTAAAGCAATAGTTTTAATCTTTTTTCTTTCCCGGCACTCTGGAGACTGAAACATATGGAATTGATTTCAGAATATTTTTAAATGCATAAAATAAATAAATTAAAATGTGTCAAATAAATAAAATAATAGGATTACAAAGGAAACAAATTATTTTCCCATGATATTACATAAATTACATAATATTTTTTCCTATCCAAGGCCATGGACCATGCTGGAATTTCTATACAATTCTTTGAGGATATGTGTACTTCAGGTTAAGAATTCTTGTTTCAAGACCACTAGATCATCATTATCAATGTTATTCTAAGATTCACTTGTTATTTTGCCTCGAGCTTTGTATTCTAAAGGGCTTGATGCAAGCTAGTATATAATCTGAAATCTGAATCTTATCATCATGAACCAACTCTGCAGTGCATATTTTCATATATTAGCATATATTTTCATATTAGCAACAAATTCTTCAAATTATAGTAGCTTCTGAAATACTCTGAAGAACATGTGAGAAAATTTATACCACTTTGCATCAGGGTTTTACGACCCAAAGGGACCTTAGACATCAGTATTCTAATCATCTTTCCCCCTCCCTTCCTGACAATATTTTTTAGCAAATAAAAAAAATTAGGACCGCATCATTATTTGATGTGTCAAAAGTAATATAGATAATTAAATATAGGGATCAGAACTAGACTCCACATTTTTAGTCCAGTGTTTTTCCACTAACCAAGCAGAATTGAAGTTGTTTGCCCCAGATTGATTATTGTATTATGGTGTCATTTTATAGTTCCTTTTTGTTGCATCCTCAAGTACTATTCAAGTACAATTGCTTTAGAAGACTCAGTTTTATAGTAGAAACCACTCCCCACCCCAATGCCTTGTGGTATATCTGCCAAGTCTTATAAATAGATTGGACAGTGTTCTCAGACTTTTGCATCAGTTTTTATTCAGCATTTGGAATATTAAGCTATGGCACATCTTCAACAGTATCCTCATCATTTTAAAAAGAAAATCAAAAGCCAAGCCTAGAAATATCAAATACATAGAATAAAGTTTAACTTATTTCTCATCTATTTTACTTCATAAGAGGTAGTAAAGCATCCAGGTCATCACCAACACTTTCATAACTGTTCATACAATTTTATAATAAATAGAATATCAATAGTCTTCTCTGAGCAGTCACTGTTGCTTTTAGGATAGTAGAATTTAGTCCAGGCTCTTCATTTTTACATGAGGAAATTAAGAACTAGAGGGTTTAAGTGGTTTTCCTAGGATTATACAAACAGTAACATCTTAGCTGACTCTTAAAATGCAGGTCTTTGGATTCCAAGTACACTACACTATGTTACTACCTCTCTGAGTCGGTACCTAGTAATATGTTTGTGAAATCAATGAATACACTGTATTTTGTTCCTTGCAACTCTACATATCAACTGCCACAATCTATCTGTTGTACCACGCCATGGTTTAAAGTTTCCCGGTGCCTCTGGAAACGCATCATTGACAGTATGCTCTGATACATCCAGGAAGCTTTTAACTAACTAGAGTTTTGACATCAATAAAGAATAGCAAAATGTCTTTTTTTTTCTGTTTCTAGGCTTGTTTTTTTACTTTCTTTTTTAAATGATAAGGAAACTGTTGAAGATTGCCATAGCTTCATACTCCATATGTTGAATAAAAACTGATGCAAAGGTCCGAGAAGACTGTCCAAACTGTTTATAATTATCAGCAGGTATACCACAAGATATTGGGGTGGGAAGTGGTTTCTACTGTAGAACTAAGTCTTCTACAGCAAACTGGAGCAATGAAGAACTACATATTCATGGCTTACCTGGATCTCCCTGAACCATATATGGGATATTAAAGACTATTCTAATCAGTTTCTAAAGGAATCATTTCTCCCCAAGATTTTCTTTTCTTCATTTTCATAATGAAGTTGGAGCCATCTTCACTCCTTAGCACCTGTGTAGATATAACCTGATTTATTTGCATCAAGTGCCTTAATTTTTCATAATTATAAAATGATAATGCACATTACTTACTTGTGGGAAAAGGTATTATATTAAAATTGGTCTTTTGAAAGAAAAAAATTCTTTTAATTAAAATTAAGTGTCAACATTTACTATAGGTATATATATATATATCATTTATCCCTGTTTATTGTTATTACTAACTTCTCAATATTTTTAAGGCTTTTAATTTATTATTAGTTGTTTCTTCTCTAACAACTTATATAATATTCTAAATATGACATTTCAAATAACCTAAGTACTTTGTCATACAATGCAAATATATCTGCATTTCCTAAAATTTATCAAATTATTTTCTTTTTCTTAAAATGAAAATTTTTACTTATCTCTGAGAGAGCAGGTTGAGGAACTATTAGGAAAATCCTTTGAATTACAATTACTATGGAAATGGCCATTAATTAACCAAAAACTCCAATCCAGATGTAAAATCAGGAGAGGTCCTCATTAATAAACAGCAGGGAAGAAATGGTACCTTAATTGGCTTCAGGAACATCACAATTAAAGTCTTAAGGCCTGAACATTTTGTTAAATGTAGCAAATGAGGTAAATTTAAATGAACTTAATTAGGAACATAGGATTTGGGGCTAAAAATGCCTTTGAATTCACAGGGCTTTAAGGTCTCTTTTGAATGACTCCATGATTGTGTGGACCTTAGATCTCTAAGGTCCTGTTCCATTCCTTCACTTTAGAGATAAAAAAGCTGAAAACTGGTAAGGTAAAGTGACTTTTCCCAGTTTACACAGGCAGTAAGTAGCAGAACCAAGGCTTCTCCCCAAGTCCTCAAACTTAGTCTTCTCATCTGAGCTGAGAGAAAGCAAACATATTAAAACAGTTACAACTGAGATGCTGTTCAAAGTGACTCTGAAATATCTCTGAGTAGCTTTCATTGTAAGTCTTACTAAATGTATATCTTTACTTACCTTTCTTAAAATTGTTGTCTGAGAAAAAAATAATGATGAATGTTGGAAGGGATGTGGGAAAACTGGGACACTAATATATTGTTGGTAGAAGTGTGAACTGATCCAACCATTTTGGAGAGCAATCTGAAACTATTCCTAAAGGGTTATCAAACTGTCCATACTCTTTGATCCAGCAGTGTTTCTACCAGGCTTATATCCCAAAGAGATCATAAAAAAGGGGAAAGGACCCACATGTGCAAAAATGTTTGCAGTAATCCTTTTTGTGGTGGCAAGAAACTGGAAACTGAGTAGATGTCCATCAGTCGGGAATTGGCTGAATAAGTTATGCTATATGAATGTTATGGAATATTATTGTTCTATAAGGAAAGATCAGCAGTATGACTTCAAAGAGGCCTGGAGAGATTTTTTTTTTATTTAATAGCCTTTTATTTACAGGATATATACATGGGTAACTTTACAGCATTAACAATTGTCAAACCTCTTGTTCCAATTTTTCACCTCTTACCCCCCCCACCCCCTCCCCTAAATGGCAGGATGACCAGTAGATGTTAAATATATTAAAATATAACTTAGATACACAATAAGTATACATGACCAAAACATTATTTTGCTGTACAAAAAGAATCAGACTCTGAATTATTGTACAATTAGCTTGTGAAGGAAATCAAAGATGCAGGTGTGCATAAATATAGGGACTGGGAATTCAATGTAACGGTTTTTAGTCATCTCCCAGAGTTCTTTTTCTGGGTATAGCTAGTTCAGTTCATTACTGCTCCATTAGAAATGATTTGGTTGATCTCGTTGCTGAGGATGGCCTGATCCATCAGAACTGGTCATCATCTAGTATTGTTGTTGAAGTATATAATGATCTCCTGGTCCTGCTCATTTCACTCAGCATCAGTTCGTGTAAGTCTCTCCAGGAGGCCTGGAGAGATTTACATAAACTGATGCTGAATGAAATGAGCAGAACCCGACCATTGTACACGGCAACGAGATTGTTGATGATCAACTGTGATCAATGTGACTCTTTTCAACAATGAGATGATTCAAGCCAATTCCTATAGACTTGTTATGGAGAGAGCCATCTTCACCCAGAGAGAAAACTATGGAGACTGAGTGTGGATCACAACATACTATTTTTACTTTTTTGTTGTTTGTTTGCTTGGGTTTATTTTTCTTTCTCATTTTATCCCTTTTGATCAGATTTTTCTTGAGCAGCATGACAAATGTGAAAATATATTTAGAAAAATTGCACATATTTAACCTATATTGGATTACTTGCCATCTAGGGGAAAGAGTAAAGGGGAGGAAGGGAGAAAAATTTTGAACATAAGGTTTTTAAGGGTGAATGTTGAAAACAATCTTAGCATATATTTTAAAAAATAAGGAATTATCACAAAAAATTGTTGTCTGGAAAAGTCAACTTTAGAAAGAAAGTATGTAGCAACTGTTTTATAGCCTATCAGACTTTAATTTAGGGCCATGACTAAGATTTATTATTATAAAGGCATGATGAGCACCATCCCACTCCATCCTTTCAAATCCAGAGACAAACAGACACAGAGAGACAGAGAAATAGAGAGAGATAAAGATAGATAGAGAGACAGACACAAACAAACAGGGATACTTGGAACCCAAAATGGATTTTTTTGCTCCAAAATAAATTCTATTGCTTAATGTTGATTTGAAAACATTTGTAAAACTCAAAAAAGGTTCATGTTGTTCTTTTTTTCATCATTAGTCATATATCTTTCTAGTTCTCTTAAGAGATCAAACTAACCTCTTTTCTAAAACTGTTTCTAAGAAAAAGTTTTCAAATTTTCTCTGGGACAGGACAATGATTTCTGATCTTTATTCCAATTAAATCTGCCAATGTAGCTCAGAAATTGCAAAGTACTTTACCTTTTCCTTTTGCTCATTTTTTTTTGTGTATCATCAATAATCATAGCTGATTTAGTTTAAGTTTACCTGAATGCAACAAATATGTCATAGGCCTAATATTCATCTTTTTGAAACCACAAACTGAGCAATTGAATTTAATGGCTTGTATGCAGTTATAATACATCCTCAGAAATATGTAAGAATCTTTATTCTTAGAACCAACTGAGTTAAAGTCTGATAGGCTATAAAATAGTAGCTGCCACAAACTTTATTTGTAGGATTGATTTATTCCAGACTACAATTATAACAAAAGCTAGTGAAGATTTACATTTAGTAAGACTTACAGTGCGAGCTACTCAAAGACATTTCGGACTCAGTTTGAACAATATGTCAGTTTTAGCTATATTTCAATACAAATTAAATCTTAGTTAAATTAAATGTTAGTTCTTTGCATTTAAAATTTTTACTTCCATACTGAACCACAGCCATAATCAGAGTAATCAAAATTGAGCTTAAGAGCCATTTTCTATACAAATCCTTTCCTGATGTCCTCACACCCTTTCCACCTCCCAAAGTGGGTGCATCACTTTGGCACCAAAAAAGTTTCCTTTTTCATATATTTTATATACAATTTACATGTGCATGCTATCTTTTCCAACAGAATGTAAGCTTCTTGAGGTCAGCAAATTTATTTTTGTGTTTGTGCTCCAGCACTAAGTACAGAGTACATTTTAATACCTGTTATGCTCATTTACTGGTTGATTGAAACATGAAATGTGAGAAAAGAAAGAAAGAAACATGTTAAAGATTTAAAAGCCATTTACATTTTTACTTCTTGAAATATAATCTATTTTAAATAGGGCAACACTGTCGAATATGTTAAGACATGCTAATGTGCAAGTATTTGCTAAGAACTACATTGATGAGATTAAAATAGATATATTTTCATATTTTGCTTTCTAATAGGTTTTAATTTACATTTTATTTTCATTATTACTTTATTATCTCTAATGCATCAGTTTTATTAAAGCTAAAGATACTTAGTTCTTTATGAATGTTCTTCCCTAAAATCAGTTTATCACGTTTATGTTTCTTTATTTATATTTCTCATCACTTAGTTTCTTTTCTTTTGAATTTGATTTAATTTATATAAAACTATTTAAGACCATGAGATGAAAGTCTTAAATTTGAGATCAGGAGGCAGCTAGCAACATATTTTCCCAGGTATTGAGAAAAATAGAGCTTTTGCTTTCATCTCGTATATTCTCTATAAAAATTAGAAACTTCTTAAACTGTGGATCCCAATAGGGGTCATGTACCTGAATGTGGGGCTCATGAAATTATGATTTATTATCAGTAAATGTTTTATTTTTATGCCTACTTTATATACCTATATACCCAGAGTCTTGTAAAAATTTTCTTGGGTGAAAAGGGGTCAAGAGTGGAAAAAGTTTAAGAAGCCATGCTCTAGACAGCCTATGTAGGCTCAAGCAGAAGAACATGCATACAGAGTAAATGGACCCATAAGGATAAGGATATCCCCTTTGCTCCACTTCATCCCTGTTCTGTGTAATTCCAGAATCCTAAGTATCTTTGAGATAAATTTAGACTTCAGAGTATCATTTAGCAAAATATTGTCCATCTGTAGGAAAAAAAATAACTTTTTTTTTGTTCTTCCTTACATTCTTTATCATTTTTTTTAAATATCTGCGTTCTTCAAAATATAAAGCCAGTGAAAATGTAATATAAAATTATTCTATTTGCCTGGGATTCCTTTTGATGATGAGTAACAGTATTTTGATAACATATGTTCAGTCTCTTTCTCCCTCACAATTACCTCTGTCATTCACAGGTACAAGTAACTGCTAGGTAACACAGTAAGTTGTAGGTTGGACCTGAGAGATGTGTTTGAATACTGCTCAGATCTCAGCCTTATGTCCCTGGCAAGACAATTAACTGTGTACCCCCCGCCCCACCGCCACATCCCCTAAACAGGGTACACTTAAGAACAGATTATATGTATGTTTACATGCATGTATTTATATACATATGTATATGAATATATACATAAATGCATGTGCACATGCACATACATATACAGATAAATAGATAGACAGAAAGATAAAGATAGATGGACACACATACATACATTTACATGTTATCTCTTCTTTCCCATCCCTTCTAACTTTTCTACTTTGCTTCTACAAACTTGCCTTTCTATTATCCTCCCTCCCCCAGAATCCCTCCATATCCTCTCCCCTCACCTTTTCCATCCTTCAGTATCCCTTTCCCATAAGTCTATACACCTTATCCCACTGCTATTAATCTACACACCCTTCTACACATTGCCTTATCTTATTCCTTCCTTCCCTTATTTCTTTATAGATTTTGGAAGATGCTGTACACGTCTTGGTATATGTGTGTGTGTATATTTTAATATATATGTGTATATATATATGTATGTATGTATATATTATTCCCTCTTTAACCTATTCCCAATGTGAGTAGGGTTTCAGAACTATCAGCCTTCCTCCCTCATCTAATTCCTCTGCATCAGTTCTTGGTTTCCTACCTCATTCATATAGGATAATGACTGTTTTTACCTATTCCTACTCAGTGTTACTTTTTATAATCACATCATCCTCAACTCTAACCCAATCTTTCTTTTGGACTACCCATTCACTAATGACAATCTTAGACATATGGTTTACATTTCTAAGTACAAAACAGACAATGGGTATCTTGAAATTAGTCTTTGATATTGGCTCTTACATATTAAATTTTCTCTTGAATTCAGGTTGGTGTATACAACAAAATCTTGAAAATCTGACAATTCATCGAATGCCCTTTTTCCCCCTAATGCTATACTTACTTTTGCTGGATATACTATTCTGGGCCACAACTCTGATTCTTTTGATTGTCAACATATAATATTTCAGAAGCTGTGATCTTTTATTGTAGCCACTGATCAGTCTTTCATGACTCTAATTGTAGCTCCAGCATTTTTGAATTGGATTTCTTTTTGTTTTGTTTGCTTGTAAAATTTTCTCATTGATCTGGGGGTTTTGAAATTTAGCAATGATGTTCCTATATGTTTTTCTTGTAGGATCTCTTTCACATGATAATTGAAGGATTTTTTTTCTATATCTACTTCCCCATCTTGTTTTATCACTTTGGCACAATTTTATTTGGTTGTCTCTTGTATTATTATATCAAGATCTTTTTTTTGGCCCTAGATTTCAGGTATTCCAGTAATTCTTATGTTTTCTCTTCTTGATCTGTTCCCTAGTTCTGTCATTTTTCTTATGAGATATCTTACATTCTCTTTTATTTTTCATTCCTTATATTTTATTTATTTATATTATATGTCTATATATTCTTTATATTTATATATTTATTATTTCTTGGTCTCATAACTTTACTAGCTTCCCCTTTGCCTAATTCTCATTTTCAGAGAGTCATTTTCTTCCTTAACACACTGGATCTCCTTTTCTGGTTGGTTGACTTTTTTTCATAATCTTGTTTTTATTGAATTGTTCTTTTTCCCCCTGTTGTTCCTCAGTCTCTCTCATTTGATTTTTAAAGGGGTTTTTTGAGTCCTTTTGGGGCAGGGAGCCATTTCATATTACTCTTTGGGGTAGAAGACCTTTTTTTAACTTCAGTATCCTCCTCTGAAGATGGCCTTTTCTATTCCCATAGGAAGTTTCTATGGAGGGCTTCTTTCTTTGCTAATTCATTTTTAATGAGAAATATTCATGTAAGCACCTCTAATTGTGAGGTGAGGGATGGTGCCTCTGCCTTCACTTCAGCTTTCCCCTCTGACCTGGAACCCCAAACCAAAAGCTCCCCACTCCTGCAAGTGCCAGCAGCCAGCAGCATCCCTGTCCCCCTACTTTTACACTTTTGGTGTGCTATATCCTTCTCCCCCAGGGGAGCTATTGTACAGCTGAGCCTGGTCACTGAGGTTCCCTCAGACTGCACAAATTCAGACCCTGATAGGTAAGGGAGGGAGGAAGGGAGAGAGGGAGGGAAAATGAGGGAGGGAGAAGAAAAGAGAAAGAGGAGAGAAATAGAAAACTAAAAGCTGAGTGGTGCAATGAATAGAGTACTGGACTTGGAGTCAGAAAAACCCCTGTGATTCAAGTTGAAACTGACCTCTGAGCCAACTAGCCCCACGGTTCCCACTGGCTGTTTCTGCAGAGCTACCCTAGAGGTGCACTGTTAATCCTGGCCTGGGGTCTTTCTTCCAGGCTTCTTGGGGTGTCCTGAAAGGACTCCTCTTCTGCCCCAGTCTTGTTTGCTTTTCACCAGTCTACATTCACGCTGAGATACAATTTTGTTTTATTTGTGTAGGGAAAATAGAGAGCTTGAAACTTTCTGATCTACTCCACCATCTTCCCAAAATCCTCTCTCTATGATTTCTCAAATGGAAAAGCATTATGTTGTTTTGGGATTTTTTTTTTAAACACATGGGTTTTTCTTTATAAAGACTGGATGGTGTCCCAGGATTTCACTAAACTCAATAAACCATCGCTTTTCAATATTAAAAAAAATCCTTTCAATTCAAGAAGGACAAGCTAGACACTTGTGCTTCTTTGTAGCAATATCTAAGGCTGGACCACATGCAAAAAAGCCCTGTGTACTTTCTGATGCTTTCTCCAGTCCATTAAGCTTCTGCACTTTGCTTTATTCTCTAAACATATTTTTCTTTGAGTGACCTTTGAGTCTGAGCAACTTGTAATTTAGGGCCTCTTGTCAAAATGCTTTTTTCAATATCCCCCATGAGGCCTCTCAGAATGTAATTTTTATAAACCCTTAAGAACTGTGTGTTTTTGCTGTAATCCTTGATTGGTCCTTATGCTCAGCGACTCAACTTCCTAGAAAATGAAGAGTCTAGGGGAAAATGAACATTTTGGTGAAACATTCATGAAGGTTTTTTTGCTTGTTGAGAAAAAGAGAGAGACAGAGAGAGAGAGAGAGAGAGAGAGAGAGAGAGAGAGAGAGACAGAAGAGAGGGGAAGAGAGAGAGAGAGAGAAGAGGGAGGGACGGAGAGGGAGAGAGAGAAGAGGGAGGGAGGGACGGAGGGGGAGAGAGAGAGAGAGAGAGAGAGAGACACGGAGGGAAGAGGAAGGAAGGGAGGGAGGGAGAGATAGACAGACAGACAGACAGACAGAGAGACATGGTATCAAAAGTAGTATAAGTGAAGGGAGCAGGAAGACCATAAACTTGGAAGCAGTATGTATGTATGGTGGAAAGTCAGAAGATCCAGGTTGAAATTCTTTCTAACTCTGCTGACAACCCTATGAATTTGGACAAGTCACTTCACCAAGATGAACAGTGTTTAAGATTAGCTCTATAATTATGTGATAGTCACTTCATCTCCTTGAAGCAATTCCCATACCTATGAAATGAAGATATTGGACTACATCATCTTTAAGGTTTCTTTTAGGTCAGGAGTCCATAACCTTCCAAATATTTGGAGAAAAGGAATAGGAAATGTATGCAACACAGACCCCAATCATATGCACATCTTCCATCTGTCTCCTGGGATGATCAACAAAGAAAGATCTCTTAGACATCTTTCTCAGATCTAAAGCTATCTTAGATACAGGCACTCGGCTGTTAGTCATGCTTTGTTTAAATCAAAGAGCTTTGGGAGCCATTGTAAGAAAAAGAAGTTCCCAATTTCCTGTGATTCGATCAAGGATTTAAAATGTAAAAATATATTCCTTGGCGTGATGAAATTTCTGCTATTTATTGGTAGCTGATATCCGTCATCTGTGCAAAATTGAGTTGCATAAACATTACTTCCATTGGGGATTAAAAGCATTTTATTGAATCTTCCAAAAAGCTTGATTATCTCAGAACACATTTTTATCACAAGAAATTGCCACAGACATATTTTCAATTGAGAGCATATGTCGTTTTATTTCATTACTTGATGGTAGACACCAGGGATTGTGTGAGATTTATCTACCCTACTTATTCATCACACAGAATTTTGTTATTTCAGTATAAAGAGAGCTTTCCAAGGATTTCTACAACTAAACTGTGCTAATGTTTTCTAGGGGTAATGTAATCCTAAATATGTATTGAAATAAACTGTGGTTCACAGAAAAGATGAATTCCAAATAAAAATGTAGTGACACTAAGACCATATTGAATTTATAGATGTTATCCCAGTTAGAAAATCAAGATACATAAATTCAATTTTTCTTATCTCTCATAATGAAATATCTGGTCTCTAAACTCTGAAGCAGATCTCTCTTTTTTGGACTTATGTATATTGATAATGAAAACATTGGACTTCTGTATATAATTAAAGATAAATTTTAATATTTTAAATCTTAAAGTATTTCCATTTTGCATTTCTAATTAGAAATCCTTTTATCTTCAAAAGAAAATAATTTGTTGTCTGGTGGCGGAATTAATATTAACATAGATACATTTTCATATTTATTTTAATGGGTAAATTAAAAATGTTGAGAATTTAAATACCTTTTTTTAAAATGTCAGAGTTCCATCTAGTGGTCAAATTGGGTGTAATCCTATTTTATATCAGGGGAAATTGATTTATTTAAAAATTTTTAAAAAGGTTTGTAAAGTTTGTATATGACCATTCCTAGGAATAGATCTTAAGAAATTATTAACATTCAACATACCCAGTTTAAAAATTAGGAAAAATTAAGTCTAGAACAATTAAATGATTGCCCCAAGTGCACGTTAATATCAGAGCTAGTACTTACTACTTTAGCCTCAGTTTACTATTTTGACCTTTCCTCCTGCTGCGTCCAGCCAAGTTTTTCTATCCTTCATTCCCTCTTCATGCATGACATTTTTGTATTTAAGCCTGTCTTTGCTCACTCTATTCTCTCTACATAGGATATTCACCTCATCTACTTAAACTCCACCCATCTTATTTCCAAGCATCCTTCAAAGCCCAGATCATATATTATACTAGCTCTTGTACTTGATGTTTCTTCATGTCCATCACCTGAACTAATCTCTCCTGCCTCTTAACTCCCATCTCACTTTAGATTTCTCACCTCTCACATTTACATTCTATCTTTATCCTATGACCCTCTGTATGTTATCTCCCCTAGTACATTATGAATTTCATGAGTTCAAGGCAACAGCACTTCGTAAATCACAAAGTGGATGCTGTTATTTTGCCCTCTACCCATCTCTCCTACAAGGCTCCCCAAAACTGACTGCTAAGTGCTCCCTCAGAGAGAAGATACTAATTTAGGAGAAATAAGCTTTAGATCCAAGCTGCTTTCTTAATCACTGTGTCTTAATGGAGAAAGGAATACCTGTATGAATAATCAATCTCCTCCAAAGAGGAAAGTCATATAAATAGATTAAGCTCCAGGGTATATACACACTAGTTAAATGTAAAAAGTGACTAAATAAAATTGTTTTAGTGATTTAGACTCAACCTAAGACTTAATATTTTAACTTCCACAGAAATTGAATTGCATTTTGTACTACAGGCATATTTCATAAGGTCCTTGAGAAGACCACAGTTATAAAGTTTTTGAAAGCAAAAAGCATCATATAAATATAAATTATTGGTGCTCATCAGAAACTGGGTCACAAAATGGTCTTCCGTGAATGCCACATTATATGGTAATCTTTTCAACCATTTTCATAAAATAATTGCCTTTCAGAGAGATTTTATAGTGATTAATGTTTTCATTATCATTAAGGTCACAATCTACGGTCTAATTACACTTGCATTTTTTTCTGGAAGCATTCCTTTTAAAAAAATTAATGCTATCATCCTGAATCCCATCAACACGACAATATCCACTGTGGGACTTTGCTTGCTCTTAGACTTATAAGAGCTAGGGATCAGTCTTTGATCTTCCTTTCCTCTTTCAGAGTAGGGAGATTTGTGTAAATGTGTAAAATTAATGTTCCCCAGTGGCAGTCTCTGTGTTGCTAGGTTCTCTTGAGGCTAGATTAGTGGGCAAATAAAGGTGTTGTTATCACTAACTCATTAATCCCCTGCAGAATGAGATCCCTAAACATAATTTTGATATCCATTTTAAACCTTAAATCTATAATAGTAGCCTAAAAACCATGCAATTTGTCATTTTACATGTAACCAAATCTATTTTACTGAAATACAAATGGAACTCATACTTTAGGATTTTCTCCTCCCAAATATTCTTTTTCCCCTGAAATCTAAGGTAAGCATGCTAACTTTCTGATAGTTAACATTCTATGTCATCTCATCTAACCTTCCATACTTTGGTCTCCCTACTGAGCTATCTATGACATTTCCACTTCACTCTTATAATCTCTTTCATAGCTTAATCCACTCCATTTCCCATCTGTAGATCTGCTTGGCTTTAACTCAACAAAATATGATATCCCTCTCATGATAAGCTAATCACTTGAAATCTCACCACCATGCTGCAAACTCAGATTTGAACTCTCAACCCCTTCCCAACTCCCTCAAGCCTCCTCTTCCTTCTGAGTAAGGGGCAAGAAACAAATGTTTAACCTACGTTGGATTGCTTGCTGTCTTGGAGAGGAGGGAAATGGAGAGAGAGAAAAAATTTGGAACAGAGTTTTTCAAAGGTGAATGTTGAAAACTATCTTTGCATGTATTTGGAAAAAGAAAATACTATTAGGGAAAAAAAAGAAAATGGAATGCTAAATTTCTCCCACAGCTTTTTCTCGATAAGAGGCTGAAAACTGGACTTTGGAGCCAAGTCTCCACTTTTCATTAGTTTGGTTTGAACTCTACAGAATAGAATGCCTCCATACTGAGCATCCACTGGGGGCACCCACTCCCACTTTCAAGCTTCCTTTTGTGTCTTGTCCTTGAGAATAAGGACTATCTTTTTCAGATTTGTATGCCCGTGGCTTAGCACAGCGCCTGGCACATAGTACTGTTGCCCTAATCAATATTTATTATTTTATTGTATTGTAGTCCCATAAGCTAAGAAGCCCTTTCCCAAAAACCCAAAACAAACAGAAATGGGGGAGTATGTTCTAGGCATGGAAGTCTATAGGTACGTGGAGGTGATGAGTGTAGTCTAAGATTATGAATCATCTATTACTCGACCTTAGCTGGAATATAGATTGTCTAAAGGGGCATACTGTGAAATAAAACTGAAAAGGTAGTTTGGAGCCAGTCTGCAGAGATCTCTGGAATATCAAGTTTTGTCTCCCCATTGGGAATACTAATGGTTATTGAGCAAGAGCATTAGGAAATTTACTTTATGATCTATGTGAAGAACCTCAATAGAGAGTCCAAGTTAAGAGACTCCACTAAGAATCAAAATAAAAGTTGATGATGGTCTGAATTATTGTGATAGGATATAGGAAGAAGAGGGAATAAATGCAAACAATATTATAATGGTAGCATCCAGAGGACTCAGTTATTGATTGGATAAAGGTGAAGGAAAATACTGTTATAAAAGAAATTTCAAGTAGAAAGATAGTAGGGCAGTGCATAAAAATCGATTGGAGACGAGTTCCATTTTGCACACTCTAAGCTTGACGTGCTGGCAGGGTCAGGTCTCAAGATATAAATTTCAGCTGGCTATATGGATTCTGGAGTCATTTACATATTCAGATGCTCATATTGATCTATGATCTCATTGGTTCAGGAATTCAACTCAGAGAAAGCAATCTCAATCAGAAAACAATCATTCCTGCCGGTTCATCCTGTGGGACTCTCGTCTGTGATCTCCCATTTGCTTGCTACATGGAATCCAACAAGTGCATTAAAGGACTTGTTGATTTGTTATTGCATGGATACTAGTGTTCTGCAGAGTTCAATAGTTATGAGTTGCAGTTCATTCATATGTCTGTTATTCTCCAATGCCCTCTGTGTTATAGTCATTATTAGTTCCATTTATATTCCATGACTTGCTCCCATCTGGCAATACTGATAAAATGTTGTTTGTTTGTTTTTTTAATGGACCTTTGCTTTCATGGAAACATTGAAATCAGTAAAAGAGTTTTGCAATTTCCTTAAGGTGCTCATCTTCTACTCTTCCTCCTGTTCAGCCTTGGGTCCAACTTGTCCATGTTGTCAAAGAAAAAATATTAATATGGTACATTGTGTTTTGGGGTTCCTTTGTCAGAAAGAATTTTATTAAATTTAACACTAATTAAAGCTTTTTTTCACCTTGAAGAAAGAGATGCTCCAGTTGGAATAGGTCCCCATAACTTTCAGGATAACTCTGTCCCAAGATGATATATGGTAACATTTATGAAAACCTTGAATAAGAAGGTGTATTAAAATATAGTTTGAAGTTAATGTTCTTAATAGTGGAATAAACAAATCACTGAACTTCCTTCATAAACCACTCTCCTTAATACCTGCATTCTTCTCTCTTTGATAAATATCAATATACTTTCGTGATGGAGAAGAATGGGGCATGGGACCAGTCATTTTAGAGAGGTGGAGAGGCAATATTAACAAGATAATAGTTATTTTTTGAACCATTCTTAGCATATTTCCCTAAGAAAAGTCTTTTGTTCTCAATTTATCACCCATCTTTCCAAGGGTCTTTCCCTAGAACTCGGGAAAAGGAAAACATGTCTTAATATTTTCAGTTTTATTAAAAAGGAGATTTTTAATATTCTTCCACAGTGTACCACCTATATCAAATAGATATTGATGGTCAAGCTTTAAAAGACAGACTAGCTTTAAAACATCCAATCCGGACAGTTGGTATTCTTCATCTACTTGGTCTCTTCTGTATGAAAATGCAGGCCAAACTTCTTTGAATGATTCCAGGTCTCTTCCAAGAAACTCTGTAGTGTAGATTGATTCACTCAATACTTTGTCATTCACACAACAGGAACATCTTGAGGACCTCATCAGGAAATTCCTCCTGGACCTAGAATCTCTGCTGGATCTTCTCCACGTGACAAATATCTTCAGCAAGCATAATTCTCCCTGTTTTATGCTTTGCTTGATGTTTATTAGCAGAAGGTCATTGCACAGGGTTATTTCTTTTGTTCCGTCTTCAAGGAATCTTGAATTAATTTGATGCAAAAATAGGAAACAAGTTATTGTAAAATATAGGTAGGAGAATTGAGAAATAGCAAGGTCACAGCATTGAGGAAGTAAAGAACAATTAACAGCATCTGATGCTAGCAGAAGGTCAAAGAAAGATAAAAACTATTGGATTATTGGTTTTGCAATTAAGAGGACATAGTCTATTCCTATGAGTGAAAGTAAGAGTTCTAATAGAGTTGATATTAAACTGTGTTTAATTAGAGCAGTAAGTGGTAGCCAAACTGTATGGTTTTTAAAAAATAAGAAAACTGGATAAGAAGAAAAGTAACAGATCTATTTGATGAAGGGTCATTGAAGTCTGCAGTTAAAGTTTTCAAAATAATAAATTTTAGAAAGAGAAAAGACTCCCTTCTAAATTCCTCATTTGTACAGATGAAGAAACATACCTTTGGTTAATGGCAAAGTTAGGTATTGAAACCTAGGTCTGCTGATTTCTAGTCCAGTGCTTTTTCTACTATACCATTACTTGCCTCAAACTTGGTTGGATAAACAATTGGAAGGCATTATCTTCTGAAGATTTTACTAGCTAAAAACAAATAAGCACATTTTCTGTAAATAAAATAAGACTATTAATGAAGGCAAAAACCAAGCTCTGACTTGTACCCAGTAGTTGCACATATAATGATAGATATAAAAAAGTAATGATAAACCTAAAAAATTTTTATAAAAATTAACCATAATGCAACCAATATAAATACTTAAAAAAAAACACAGAAACCAGTCAAAATATTGAATCATTTAAATAAATGATTATTTTATTGAATAAAATTAAATAAATGATTATATATGATTAACTCATATAACAAACTAAGATTTGCTTAGTAGTAAATTAAAAGGAAATGTTTCCTAAAGCCTTGAGTATATAAGTATATATTTACTGTCTCTTACATATCAGTTTTATGCAATTTGTATTTAGCTTTTGCTAAGTGCCTGATACTGAGTTTTGCAAATGTTGGATATTCAATAAATGACCGACTAAATGTGTGACTTGGCAGTTGGCAATTAATCAGCTCTAAACTTCCATCTTCTTCAGTTATAACTGCCTAATCCTGCTAGGGACTCCTTAAAATTTACTGAACTGGTTGTCATTTGGTGTTTCCTAATTACCCCCTAGAGGAAATGCCAACTATCAAAGAAGTGTCTACTTCACAATGGGGTGTCTGTGAAAGTGGTAAAGCTGAAAAACTCCCTTGACCCCAATAACAATCTGACATAATATTATTTCCTGCCCTACTCAATGGAGCAGCCTGGAACCAAGCTGTTACTCTGTTCCTGTCTTTGAAAACATAAACTGCTAAAACAGCCAAGCTCAGGAAGTGGGACAAAGCAGGAGGCAAGACCAGAGACCTAGTGACAAGGCTTTTGCTTAGAAAATCTAATTTCTACTATTAATTGGTAGTGAACATTTTGACTTATCTCTGGTCTTCATTTTAGCTGAATTGGAAGTATGAGCTTCAGAGAGAGCTGCCTTTATTCTGTATGTCATTGGTCTGCTTTCAGAATGAGGAACAGCAAATATAACTTATGTAATGTGTCTCTCATTGATATTAAATAAGCATTTATTAAGCAATTTCTATGTGCTAGGTGCTGGAAGATTTCAAATGGGGACCATCTGCTCTTAAGTTAATGTTCTCCAGTAATTTTAGTGATCTTCCTCATTCTTACCCCTCCCAGAACTCTTTCCCAGGTTCTAAGTGCTTTATCTCCATTCTACAGATAGAATCTGGACTATCATATCAAGTATCTAAAGGCAGAGAAAAAGATAAAACAATAATTAGCTAATTTAATTATAACTTGGAAAATTCCCAGGATCATACCACATTGCACAAATTATGAATATGCATCAAAGAAATGGGAATCAAAATAAAATATAGATGTGATTCTCCCTACTATTGCATATACCTGGATGGATCGTCTGAAGTGTTCATGATATATAATCTCTAGGATTTTTTGCCTTGCCAGCTTCAGCTTGGATTCCTAACTTTTCTACCTTCCCTCCTATCTTCTTCTTCTTGTTATTCCTGCCTAATGCTGACATTTAAAGTTCTTGAACCCTCTATCAGGTTTTTCTCTTTCCCTCTTCCAGTGTGTTTATTAATTCTCATTATTTAAATCTAATCACCGAGTCCTTAGTCATGCAAATTATCATAGTCCCCAAAGACTGAGCCCTGAAAAGAGATGGATCAGGTCTTTAAAATAATCCTATGCATGAATGAGATTTTTAATTAAAAATTTTTGATCCACACACCTAGAAACAATCACTCTAAGTTAAAAAAAAAAAAAAAAAAAACCACTTCCTCACAACATCCTGAGAGGCAGAGAGACATCCATCTACCCCCCATTGGTGTAAGACTACCAGATTTGGAGAAGTCTTAGATCTGAACCCTACCTCAATCAATAATTATTGTACGTATAACCTCAGACAAGTCTTATCTTTTCTTTAGGACTCAGTTTCCTCATCTAATGTAAGACATTTAGAATAGATATTCTCTCTAAAGTGTCTTCCAACTCCAATTCTTGTGATAATAGATAAGTATTGCTATTTTTTTTTGTCTTCATTTTACTGATGAGGAAATCAAATCTGACAGAGGCTAATTTTTCTAGTCAATCATGTGGTTGGTAAGAGGCAGAGCTGAATTCTTCACTTTTATGAGGCATACTAGTCATAAATCCCAATTTTCTTCACTCACCTAAAATGAATTTTTTATCTAGATAAGTAGGAAAGATCATATTTTTAAGACTTCATGTATACTTGTATAAGCGTGTATACAGTAAGAATAATTCTCAGTTCACTTGGTCAGCATGCCACATAAATCAATGTCATAGGTTCAGACTCCACTGGAGCTAGTTAGCTTTTCTTTATTCTATTATCAGACACATGTTTTGCAAATATGTGCTATTGTTCACAAGGGGATCTGATAACATGAAAGGATTGGAGTTATCTCAAAAAATAGTATTTCAAAGGAAAGATAATGAGTCAATAGAACTCATTATCTTTGAAGCCCATTTATATATTTCATAATCATTCAGCAATTAATAAAGGTGATTACATAGGATAGGTTAATATTTCTGGTCTTATTTTCTGTTTTAGCCAGGCAAATCTATTTACTATCCCAGCATACAACTTTCTTGTGCTAATTTGTGAAACATCACTTAAATCATTATCCATCTCTCAAAAGTTCCCTATGCTCTCTCTGCCAAATGATATCCTTCCAAAACTTAAAAAAAAAAAAAAACCCTAAATATGTCTGTTCCACAACGTCTTTCTCTTCTACCAAGAAAGCTTCTAGCAAGCCAATTTGTAGATGCAGTCATTCTAGCAACCCTCTAAGGATTGTGTGTGGCTTGTTAATACTTTATGCTTTAGAATATATATCTAACCAATTAAAATGGTCTTGTGATGGAGAGAGCCATCTGCCTCCAGAGACAGGACTGTGGGGACTGAATGTGGATCACAAAATAGGATTTTCACCTTTTTTGTTGTTATTTGCTTGCATTTTGTTTTCTTTCTCTTTTTTTTTCCTTTTGGATCTTATTTTTCTTGTGCACAGTGATAATTATGGAAATATATAGAGAGGAATTGCACATGTTTGACATATATTGGATTGCTTGCCATGTTGGGAGAGAGGGAGGGAGAAAAAATTTGGAATGCATAATTTTGCAAGGGTGGATATTGAGGATTATATGTTTTGAAAATAAAAAGTTTTAATAATAATAATAATGCATTCCTAAAAGGTGGCACCTAAAGCAAAAGTTTGTTTATTACATCATTTCCCTAATAACTTCTGCCAAATTTCATTTCCAGGGAAAGACCTTGGTTATGACATATGATAAAAATCATGTCAAAATTCTGATTCATTCCAATGTATGTTCTGCCTTTATCAATGAGCATTTTGTATGCAGAATTCTACCACATGATCCAGTTGAGAAGAATTAGTCCAATGAAGACTCATAAGGTCCTTGTATGTCATAAAAATGGATATATTAAACTATATTACCCCCTAACTTCTCATTGAAGTGTGAATTTTCATTGACAATGTAAGGACTTAACTGGGAAAACAGTCCCAGGGTCTATTTCATTGCCTTCAAAATTGAGCAAGGGCCATTAATTGAAAGTGTGTCATGATGTTTGTTTGTTATTCTTTTAACAGAATTTGATCTGTTCATATTCCCTACAAATTAAATTGTACGAGTAAACAAACTATTTTCTCATTTCAATTACTGTGCTCTAGAGAATGCTATCTACAACCCACTTCATAAATAAGCATTTATTAAGTACCTACTCTGAACTAATTGGTGAGGATATAAAAAGAAGGAAAAGACAATCTTTGCCCTCAAAGAGCTTAAAATCTAACCAGAGAGACAGCATACAAATATATGTGAAGTGAGCCCTATACGGTATAGATAGGAAATAATTAACAGAGGGAAAGCACAAGAATTAAGTGGGTTTTGAAAAGACTTTCTGTAAAAATATAGGGTTTTAGTCAGACTTAACAGAAGCCAGATACATAGACCTGAAGAGGGAGAACATTCCATCCATAGGGGACAGCCAGAATACATGGCTGGAGCTGAGGGATGGAATTTCTCTCCCCTCTCACTCTCTTCTAAAACCTTTGCACTGTGGTTTCTGACCTTATTCTTAAACTGAAACTACTGACTCCACTGTTCCCAATGATCTCTTAAAATACCAAATCAAAGGTCCTTTTCTTGATCCTCATCTTTCTTGACCTTCAAAAGCTATTAATAAATAGGTTCTATTACTATCAAATATTTCTTCCTCTTGAATATTCATTCCTTTCTAAGTTTTCACAGCACTTTTCTCTCCCAGTTCTCCAATTATGATCACTCTTTCTTTCTTGGCTATCATATACACTAACCATGGGTATCCCTCCAATGGTCTCAGTTCCTATCATCTGTCTTTGATCTCTCTGCTGAGTTCCAGACTTTTATAACCAATTGTCTGTCAGAAATCAGAAATGGAATTTTTTAGGTATTCTAGACTCAAAATGTCCAAAATAGAACATTTAAACCTTTTCCCCAAAACCATCCCCTCCTCTGCGAAGAAGCAAAATAAATAAATAAAATTAAACCAGTCCCTCCTCTCAAGGAACTCATAATCTAATGTGAAAAATGACAAATAAGTAGCTATGTACAAACAAGGTATATATAGAGTAAAAAGGAAATAAGTAAGAGAGGGAGAGTGTAAAAGCAAAAAGAAATAAGTTATAAACGCTTCCTGTAGAAGATAGAACTTTACTTGGAACTCAAAAGAAGCCCAGAAAGCCTCAAGCCAGAAGGGTATGAAAAGGAAGAAGAGCATTCAAGGCTTATGGGACAGCCAGAGAATAAGCTCACTCAGCTCCTTACTCATCTCATACATCATTTCAGCTGCCAACTGAATATAGCCACACAATATTCTCGTATAAGCCCCCTGTCCACTCTAACACCATTAGTCTTCTGGTGCAGCTTCCCATTAGCTCATGCCTAAACTACTATGTAAGAACTATCATGATCATCCTTTTCTTTAGAAGATAAATAATCTTCTGAATAAAATCCTTTGAATAAAGTTTGGGTTGGAGATGGAGAGATGAAGATAGGAATATTTGTGAGGAAGCTACAATTTATCTCTGAAAGCTGTCATTTACATCTAATCTTTATGTTTTTATGTATTTCTCTCTTATTATTAAATAGCCACTAGGAACAGAACTCAAGGGGTTAAAAAGGTAGTTGGGAAAATGATAAACAAAATACATTCACTTAATAATATGAAAACAAAGCAGCACATCAATACAGATGAGTTTTCCTGGTACTCTATCCTAAATTTCTTTTTGCAGCAAGACCCTCTGTCTACTTTTCTTTCTCCTACAGACATTGATTCAAATCTAGTTCTAATTTTTTTAGTTAATGACTCTTCAGATTACTAAAATCAGTCTTTTCTCCTCATCTAAAATACCTTAACACCTTTATTTTTGCCTCAAGGATCTAGTATCTAATCCTAGTTTTGCTGTTGTTTTAATGTTACAGGATCCCCTTCAATTTCTCTATATCTTCCAAAGACTTTTTCATTTTTTTTTAGATTTAATGATCTTCTTTCTCTCTTTTTCCAATGTTGAGACATTTTTGTTTTCCATATGTTTTGAATAGTAAATGCATTATAAGTAGCAAAGAATCAATTGGAGCCATATTTAAAAGCAACATTTAGCATATATTAAATTTATATATATATATAGTATATATATATGCTATATATGTATACTATATAATAAATGTTTATATATATACACATATATGTAAATATATAAGTACTTAAACACACAGACAAAAAAAATAAAAGAGAGGAACTTGGGGAAAGGAACAATCACTTATTCATCCCCTTCTGTGTGCCAGATGCTGTCCTAAGTGGTATGCAAATATTATCTCACTAAAGAATTTGTACACTACAGTAAGTGGGGCTTGAGATTTAGAATTAGAGGATTTGGTTAAGCTCAGATACTCACCTGTAGGATTTCCAATAAGTCTCTTACTGGAATCTCAGTTTCCTTATCTATAAAATGAGAAAATTAGAATCTGTGATTTTTAAGATCTCTTCTAGAGCTAAATCTAAGATGTTTTAAGTACTTTTGAAATCTTTTACCTTTTGTCCTTCCTGGGTGTAACCCCCGGCCACATCTCTGTTTGTCTACAGATTATTAGTAATAAGAAGCCCAAAGTTGAATGTGATATTTCCACTGGCATTGCTCCAGAGGGAAAATAAGCAGAAATTACTCTCCTGCTCCATGACTTAATGTGGTCTGAATTCTGACAATTCTGTGTGTGTGTGTGTGTGTGTGTGTGTGTGTGTTTCATATCCTTTCCCATTTGCTTATTGTCTGAACAATAAAAGCCACAGATAGGAAAAACATCCCAGAGTTAATCAGAAAATTGGAGGTTATTATATATTCTAGCCCTGTGCATGAAGCACAATACATGGCAGTCATAGAATCAATCAACTTAAGGAAATGTCATCTTTAAATTAAACATATCCCTGGTTCTTATCAAGGGTTTATTATTTATATATACATAATTTTTATATTTTTATGTATAATATTTATTTGTTATCAATCTTTGAATTTCCATTTTGTGGCAAATTCCTCATTTAGTTGATTTCAAAAAGAAACTGACAAATAGCCATCATATGAAAACTATAAAATCTTCTTTTGCCTTTACTGTGACTACTAATGCACTGTGAACAAACAGAAAATTTGATATATTATGTCAAGCAATTTGTATTTATTGAAGCACATCTTAAGAGATCTAAAAGATTTAAGTGGTATTTTTTCATGAAATATTAAATAACAAGTGTTTTCTTCTGTCTTTTCCTGTTCGACTCATCATATATCTAAATAAAATTTTTCTCATGAAATAGAAAGAAAAATAGCATAAATGATATCCAGTCCTTATCATCTTTTGATAGAATTGAGCCATCATTTCAATTCGGTTCAGCAGTGCAGTATACAAGGCTATCAGTGACTTCATGGTGAAGAGAACCATAATACCCAAAAATGCATAATATTTATATTAGAATGTTCCAAAGTGCTATGTGAATAGAGATGGGGGAAAAGTGAAGGAGTCCTCAGGGAGGAAGTGATAATTAATTCGATGGAATGCTATATATAAAGCACTCTGCTATATAGGAGAGATCAGTGGAGTTGTAAAAGCATTTGAGCAAATGGATGTGATATAGAAAACAAAAAAGCATAAATGGAAATTTTAATTTCTAAATTCCCTGGACTTTAAGAATCAACAGACTCCTTTATATTCTTAAGATAAGGAAACTTGTCCATTGAACCTTTTGTAATAGCTCACAAACTTTAAGTGCCTTGTTCTACTCCGCATGAGCCATTATCAAATTAAGGAGAAGTCTAATGCATTGTGTCATATCTGATAGAAAATCTTGTTCCTGTAATTTCATTTTGGATGCAATACTCCCCACCCACACCTGGAACATTTATTCTACTGCCCACACTCTTGTGGCAGGAGAACTTCACTGATCAGCGAAATTATTCTCTCTCTTCTTAAAAATTGTTCCCTTTATTTGAACAAGGCATAAATAGAGTGGGTCAAATAGTGTCAGATGCCCTTTGCTCATTAAAGATTCTTGTGATTCTTTGTATGACACCCCAATCATTACTAACATCTTTGTTCTGCATTTATTTATAGAAAATCTAACAAATAGACATCAAGTTTTCCTCTTTTACAAAAGATAATGACAGTGGATTCGTTGGCAATTCAATCACAATCCAATCATTGATGGATTGAAGAGACCCTGAAAACTCAGCTAATTGTCCTTCTTAATAATGTAGCCCAGACTCTAGTTGGCTAGTTGGGGAACCATAGCAAGGTTAGTTCTTCTGTTAAGGTTCTAAAAGTAATCTCTGAAAGATTGGGGTAATTTTTTTAATTCTAAATTTGTCCTAATGATCATTCATTTATGTCCATTAGTCAATATGAATTAACTTCCAAAAAGATACAGGAGAACAATTGGTTTAAAAAAATCCCCCAAAGTCCGTGACATCCTCTCCTACTTGTACAGTGTCTAGATGAATATGACTTCAGGCTTAGAGAGGTCATGCAGCAAAGGGGTAGCTGGAAGCTCCTGATTGCTGAATGTTTTTTTTCTCCCATACATTAGAACACAGTTCTCCCTGGAGGAGTGTCACTTTCTGATGGGCTCCTTAAGGACTCCTTTGGCCAAGTGTGTCTAGTTTGTGCTCATCTCCTGAAGCAGACACTGTTGGCTACGGCTCCCTTGGGGTCAATACCGCAGAAGAGAAGCTCAAATTCTCTTTAGGAGATCTTCTTTTGGTGGGAAGGAAAAAAGAGCAGCTCTTCTTCCTTCTTCCCCTACCTTATTCCTTCCATCCTAAGAGATTCTTTATCAAGATTTTGGCTAAAGTCTAGACCTTTGTGATCTGGGTCCTAGGAAATCTTTAACTGCCATCTAAATCCATATGAAGACCCGTGTAAAGTCCACAAAGTTTCAGCCCTCCCTGAAACCAGCTGATTTCCTAACCCTTCCAGAAGCTTAAATACTTTTTAGAGAATCAAAGAATCTTCTTTTGGAACGGTCTTTCAAGATCATTTAGCCAAGCTTCCTATTCCAGGTAGAAATCCCTTCTTCCAATGACAGAGATGTCACTAATTTATAAGACAAGTCATTTGATTTTTGAACAATTGCATTTTTATATCATTTCTTTTTGCTTTCTTTTTTATTTTAATCAAAATCTGCCTTCCTATAACTTCCATTCACCAATCCAGAATTACACAGAATAACTCCAAGCCCTTTTTCGTACACAACATACCTTCAGATACTTTAGTTCAGAGATATCTTCACTAAAGTTTCTCTTTCTGAGCCAAAACCGCCTTCATTTGTTCAGTCCCTCTTTCTGTCTCTTCATCACCCTGGTCTTCATTATCTGCATGATGTCAGTGTCATTCTTTAAAATTGAACAAACCTTAGACTTCCATTAATGGTCACATTATCTGGTGTTGTTAGAAAAATTATACTGTTGATTCTTCCAGTTGACCAAAATCCCTTAGATCTTTTCACATGAACTATCATTAAGTTCCCTCTCCCTTAACTTATGTTGGTGCACTTCAGTTTTTCAAACCAAAGGCAGAAGATTGGATTTATCCTTTCTGAATTAAATTTAGCCTCATTATATTCAATCTCTCTTTTCTGTCTTCTGCAACCTTTTGGGAATCCTGATTATATCATCCAACATATTAGTAATACTTAGGAGCTTTATGTCATCCACAAACTTGATAAGCAAACCCTAAATGTTTTTTCACAAATGTGTTGATCATTATATAGTAGAGAAAACAGGCAGTGTGACGTAGAGAGCAATGGAATTCAGAGCCAAAGACCACAAATTCAAAACCTGGTCCTGCTCTTACTACCTGTGTGACTTTGGACAAATCATTTCACCACTTTGGACCTCAGCTTCCTCATCTATAAAATGAAGGAATTGGAATGGATGATCACTAAGACATCTGCTGAAAAACCTTCAGTGATTATTACCTTTAGATAAAATACAAACTTCCACTTGGCATTCAACACCCTCTACAACTGATTTTTCCAACCTTATTTCATTTATTTCTCTTAAAGTCCCCTGTTCTAGATTTATAGGTAGTAGTTAAGGGATGAAAAATAGATGAAATTGTTAAGGGAGATTGCAGAGAGGGAAAATAAGAAAGCTAAATTCAGAACCTCTTGGGAAACTCACATTAAAGGGACAGGAGAAAAGCAGTGAAGCAGCAAAGGAGGTCCAAAATGACTGGTAAGGAGAGGAAGCAGGAGAAAGCAGTGTCATGGAAACCAATAGAGTGTGTATTTATACAACCTCCTAGAATCCTACCTTGGACTCCCAGGACCAATGCTATCCAGTATAAAATTGCCAAGATAGAGAAACACAGGTGGAGGGCCTTCTTTATGGATTCTGAAAGAATTGCAGCCCATGAGGGCCATTCCAGATACTCTGTTCTTTGGCAATCAGTGTAAGTCTCCAGAGGATGACTTAAACTTCAGATTCTTAAACTGTGTTCAATAGAGCATCATAACGTATTATAGGGGGGTCATAAAATTATGATTTATTATCAGTAAATGTTTAATTTATATGCCTATTTTATATACCTATATGCCTGGGGTCACATCAAAATTTCTAGGACAAAAAGAGGTTGCAAATGGAAAAAGTTTAAGAAGCTCTGATTTTAAACCACAGGGATCAATAACATTTGCAAGCATAGCCAAAAGAGTAAATCAGCTATGCTGTGGCTTGATCAAGTGCTCATGTTGAGATCTATAGTAAGACAGGAGGAATCAAGTTTTATACATGTTGCAAGTATTTTCAAATGTGATTACATCTTCACCAATAATCTGTAAGTAGAATAGGAGAGGGATTATTACTTGCATTTTGACAGAAGAGAAAACATGAAGTGACTGACTTAAAGTCATGTAATTAATTAATCAATAGAGAAAAAACTCCTGGAGGTCAGTGTTTGTTTCATATCACCAGCACCTAGAACAATATTTGGAACATCCTATATGCTCAATAAGTTTTTTAACTTTATTGAACTTAATTAAGTCACAATTAACAAAAGCTACTTCTCTTCCCCCCCTAATTCAGGACTCTTTCTACTGTTTGGCATTGTATTTGGAATAAAACTTGAAAACATTTACATGTAAAGAAGCCTACAAATTATTACTTGTGACTACTCTGAGCTATATGCTCAGGATAACAACTCCTTTAGTGCTAATGTGCACAAAAATCAAAACTCTAAAATAAAATAAAGTAAATAAAACTCTAAAGGAGTTTCTATATTGAGACTCTATTATAAATCTCCCCAAATGCTAATTTAACATGAGGCAGGAGCAGAGATCCCAATGTATCTATGGAAAAGAGGGGAATAGGAGGAAAGCGTAGCCAAAAAGGGAAGGAAATATAGGAGATAGAAAGAAGAAAGTCACTTCATAATCATGGAGACCCAAATGGGCAGTCAGGTTTTTCAGGCCTACAAACAGTTTGTAGGAAACAAACAGTTTCATATTGTAAAATATCTAATTGAATTCTTAACATGTTATTCAACTATACTCCTAAAGACTCTGCCAAAAAAAATAAAATCGTTTTTTCACATCCTTTATCAAAGAGTTTTCATTGCTTGTTTCCAATATCATTTGTTAAGTGCTATCGGAGTATTTTTGTACAGTGCTATTTCATAGGTGATTCAAAAGACACTTTCAGATTTCATGGTGGCTCAGGACTTTGCAGGTATGGCATTCTACTTTAGATATAGAAGTTAGAGGGGATTCAACTATGTCTCTCAGCTCTGAAACTTCTGCCTTATCTTGCAGAATACCAGACCTCCGGGCCCCTTGTCACATCTTCTTACAGTTGTACATTACTCTGCCTCTTGCGAGGTCACCTTTATATGATGTCTTCCATACATCCCTTGAGGGCATTAATTCTTGTTTTTATTTGTATTTACTATGGCAGGGCAAAAAGCTTAATAACCCCTCTATGTTTCTACTTAAAATATACTAACTATAGATCTATCTATAACTATATTAATTTATCTATAGAGATAACTGGTACATTATTAGATGGATAGATAGATTAACTATATATCTGCATTGTGTAAGAACATTTGCTGGAAGTTGTTTTGGAATAAATCCTTGATTTCAGTTTATTTACTTTTCTTTTTATTCTTTCTCATAAAAGAAGGTAAAGAAAATCAGGTACTTAAATTTTCTGGCCATTTGGAATTTGGGTAACAGAGTTTTCTTCTATAGCTTTGCTAGTTTCAAACAATAAAGATCCTTTTTCGTTTTTAATTATGTGGACCAAATATTAATAAATTAATGTTCATAAATATTATCTTTGTGAATAAATTTCAGTTTAATTCTTCTCTCCACAACAGAATTTGTTATCCTTTTATTGTTTCATGAATTCCTTTGGCATTTTGTGAAATCTATGGACCCCTTAGAATAAGGGTAATAGAATAAGAATAAGAATAGAATAAGAATAATCAAATTAATAAAATAAAATGGGAATATAAGAAAAATCAAAGGTTGGTTTAAAAAATGTATTTTTTTTCTATATAACTTCAGGGGCTCCCTGAAAACTACCCATAGATCCATGGATTCCAAGTTAATCTTAGCTCTGTACTAAGAATTCTCCTTCACATCCTTCTATTAGGTCTCTGTGCAACACTGAAAGCAACTTAGAAATATATTAGAATATTGTCCAAGGAACATTGTTAGTTCACAAAAGAATACTTTGTTTACATGGTTAGAATTAGCACAAAGCAGGCTGTACCCACCGACTACATAACTCAAAAAAGTAGATGGGAGTAGAATGGTAGAATATAACAGCATCCTATTACTCTGCTGAGACAGTGGAGGATGAGGAAGTTGTGTGCCTTCTGTAAATAGACAGATGTCTGCCCTCCAGAGGGAATCATATTTTTTTTTGCCTCTGGCTCAGCCTAAGTTTAGCTCTCTGAAACCAAGTGAGAGGGGGTACCAAGGAGCCTCCCATCCTCTCTGCCCTTGGAGAATTTACACTCTCTGATGTGTATGGGAACATCAAGCTCACTAACTGTTACCAATAAGAACCCCACTAGCATCATAACAGCAGATGGCTGTGAAGGAAACATGAACAAATGTCACTGAAGTGGACAAAAGAACATGATCTACTGGCTGTGATGGAAATAAAACCAGTACAAGTGTGACAGGTAGCAAGACCCCAACAAAGGCTTTAATGGCTGAATATCAGGCTTGACTCAGATCAAAATATACATATGAAAGAGCTTTCTGTGGAAACTTGACAGGCACCATGTTCCAACTTTTATGAAAAAAAAAAAGACTATTTAATGATGCAATATTCTAAATTGAGTGCCTAGTATATTAGAGGTACTTGATGGATGAATGATTGATTGTTTAATTAAAGCAGATGCTCAGTGGGTGACTCATTGGATTAATCCATAGAATTTTTTAACTCCAGTTCTCTAATTCCTCCTTTAGATCCTAAAAATAGGGACTTATTAAAATTTGTCTTCTATTCTGACCAGGATGTTGAAAGGTTGAGATTTTTTCCAAAAGCAACCCTAAGTTCTAAGTCCCAAATATAAAGTGATAAATATAAATGAGAAATGCTATTTGTTCAGCAAATAGAGGAATAGTTTTAGGGACTTGTGCAGTTGTATTTAGATGCAAAGAATATAATACAAGAGGGCAAAGACTTCAGGGATGCAGCCCTAAGAAAGAGGCAAAACATTCCCATGTTAGAAAAGTAGAATTGGATCTTTTGTTAGGGGATGAGGGATAAAAAAGTAGGGAGCAGTATCTGAAATATTCGTTTGGGAGGTAAATCAGAGCTGAGAAAAGGCCCACAGACTTAAAATATTGTTATTTGAAGATATTACTTTTAGCAAATCCTATAGGAAATAGACTGATTTGGTAGCATCTTGTAAACAGGTTATCTGTAAGCAGGGCAGAATGGTAGACCAGTTACCTAGTAGAACTTAGATACCCAATTATTTCCAAGGAAAAGTCTTTTCCATTCCAATTTTTTTGTGTGAATTGTTGCAACTAAAAAATCAAGTGGGAAGATGGTGTTTGGTTTGGTTTTGAGCCTTGTTTAGTTGTGTTTCTCCAAACAGTGACTGCCCACTGGGCGAGTCCTGGGGTATTTATTAATTGGTCATCAAGGCACGGTACACACACTTGAACCACTCCTGCTTTCCCTGCAGATCTCAAGGAGTCACGTAGGGGTGCTTCAGACTTATGGATTTGCTGTCAGGTCTCAGGTCTAAGGAGCCAAATTCCATGGTTCTCAAATTTTCATCGCATTTGGTAGGAAAATGATCGTTTGAAACAAGGCAGTAATCTGTGTGTGAACTGCACTGAGAGAAACACTCAGAATTAAAGGGTGGTTCTTATAAAGATCCTCCCTCTGACAGCTGAGCTTTTCCTTCAGACATGTAGACAAGTGGCTGAATCCCCCAATTTAAATCTTATTTTGTTGTCTCTTACCTTAAAAATGCACACAATGGTTTCTCCATCTTGTGTTGTCCCTTGCTCCCTTCCTTATTAGACTTCACTGCTGGAGACCTATTGCCAGATCATGTAGTCTGCTGGCAAGAAAACCAGATTTAGTGTCGAGGAATCTGAGTTCAAATTCAGCATCTATTACTCAATACACCTGTGACTCTGGACATCATAATCACTTCACCTTTCTCTGCCTCAGTTTCCCCATGTAGGCAAATAAGGAAAATGGACTCGATGATTTCTAATTCCATGAATTGAATTGAAACAGGTAAAAATGACCTACCTGCAAACCTGTAAATACTAGAACTTTTGTAGATAAATGCAAATATCTCTGAATCTTTAAGGAATCTATCATTCATTAGGAGGTGAGTTTTTATAGAATAAAATACAAGTATGCTCATGTTCTAGAACCAACATGGTACAGCAGATAGAGAGCTGATGGTGGAAGTAGGAAGGTCTGTATTCAAGTCCTGCCTCTATATGCTCATTTAACTTCCAAGTAATCTGGCCACTCTCTCAACCTCAGTTTCCTCATCTGCAAAATGGGGAAAATGATAACCAAAAAGTTTCATGAGAATTAAATGAGGTAACACATATAAAGTTATGTGGAAACCTGGAAGTACTATTACAACTTATGGTACTAATGGCTAGAATTTAAATAATACTTGACCTGAATTGATAGGAGTTTTCTCATGCTGGAGTTCCTAAAAGCAGTGTAATCACAGGTCCAGTCCCTATCCCTATCCCAATTTTCATGTTCATTTTCCAGAATAAAAAATTTTAAAAATAAGAGAATTAC
Source organism: Sarcophilus harrisii (assembly GCF_902635505.1). NCBI lineage: Eukaryota > Metazoa > Chordata > Mammalia > Dasyuromorphia > Dasyuridae > Sarcophilus > Sarcophilus harrisii. The sequence continues at coordinate 26,219,235 of NC_045431.1, forward strand.
AAAGCAGCTAGTTCTAGTAATGAGACATGTTTAAGACCTTTGGGGCCATCATTATTCCTTCTGTGAGAATGCCTAGGATAAACCGATCTTTCTCTGGGTAACATATGATACTATAGTCCATTATCTCTTTCATTCAGCATTCATTCAAAAATATTTTTAAGCATCTCTTGTGTGTAAATCACTGAGTGGGACATTAAGGGAGATACAAAGATAAAAAATTCAGTCTGTCTTGCAAGAGCTTGTAATTTAATAGGGGAGATAAGACGCAGAGGAAATAACTATATATTAGAAGGGAATGCTATATATAAAGTCAGTTCCTTGAAAATTCATAGAAGGAAGAGATCGCTTCCAATGAAGATAACCAGGAAATGCTTTATGAAAGGATGTAACATTTGAAAGGGGCCTTAATGAATAATTAATCAAAAGGAAAGATCTGGGAGTTGAGGTGGCCCAATAAGCCTTTCCACTCAATCTTAGGATACGTAAAGCATCATCATGTAAAATAAGACAAAAAGGGAGAATGGAGCTAATTCTGAAAATCTTACATATCAAAGTCAGAGCAGTGAGGAACTCTGCTAAAATTTCTGAGAAGTGACCTAATGTTGGATTTGCTCCTTTGAATTCACACAGATAACACAATTCACACAACCCAAGAAACTCCCAAAAGCCTTCTCAAGAATATTCCTTCTCCTTACAAAAGCTCCCTGAAAAGTTCCTTGCACAAGCACCAAATCAGTAATCTTATGGCATAGTTGCTATTTCTTAAGGTTATCAGTTATATGCATATTCAAATCAAGCTTAATTTAATAATACTTAGCTCCCCAAAAGAAAGGGGACTGCCGAGATGACACAAGAGGGACCAAAAAGAGAGAAAATTCTAATTAGGAATTAAGCATACACTTAATCAAGATAACAGCAGCAGGACTCAAAATGTAGCATCACTTACTGAACTTGGCTCTTGGTAATGAATATCTTCCAAGTACTGATACATTTTAAAAATAATTGCCACATAATGAGCCAACTTTCCCCCTTTGAGTATTTTGGAATATGAGCAGAGGGCCCTCCCAGATAAGGAAAAAGCTGTCTTTGGTGAGTTGCCTATTGTCCCTACCAAAGGAAAGGATTTCTTGTAACCTTCCTCAGCAGTTAAGACCTAATTTCAAATACTGGCTCTGCTACTTCTTACCTACCTTATATCACATTCCCCTTCCTATGTTATTTCCTTATCTGAAAAAATGTGGTAGTTGATCCTTTCCCAATCCCAAATCTTTTTTTTTCTTAAATTATTTATTTAAAAATCTAGTCCAAAATAGGAAAAGAGCCATGTGTACAGCAGAACATGAGAGAATTCAAAATTTCAAACAATAAATTTCCATTTCATTTATATAATAAATATTACACATTGTGTTCAGAGTCGTCCATCTTTTATTTGCTTCCTTGTAGAATTTCTTTTGTTTTCTGCTGTGTGCTTTTACTCCATTTTTTTCCCACTTTTCTCCCCTCCTCTTCCCCAAGAAGGCTACAATTAAGCACAGATACATACAAATCTATACACACACTTGTATAAACACATACATGTACATATATAAATACAATCATACACATATATACAAATATACCTCTGAAATACTATAATACACTTGTTTGTCCTTCTGTTTCTCCAAACATGGGTAACATCTTCCTTCATAAGTCCAGATCTTTCCATATTTTTCTAAATTTACCAACTCAGCATTTCCTTTGTCACAGCAATAATCCACCTTATAGTGACTTGCTATTTTAAATAATCTAGTACAACACTGACATGGTTGACATATGCTATAGTTCTCCTATTTTTCTTTTTTTTTTTAATTCAAAATCTTAAGAATATATTGGCAATAGTTTTTTGCTAACCACTTTTAAGACAGGTGTCTGGTGTCAGAGTCAGGATTTATGGAACTGTAAATCCTTTAAAATGGGAATTTTAAAGGATTCCCCATTTTTAAAAGCCCGTAAATCCAACAACTCACCTGGAAAGTGACCCATGTGCACAGTCCCCAGCTAACTCCATTATGATTCTGAGTATAGACATCCTCCTTTCTTGGTTTTATTTTTTTCTCTAATTAACGATTTCTTCTTAGCATTTTCAGAGGCAATAAGCCAATGCAGTGGATAGGATGCTGGCTCTAGTGAGCGGAAGACCTGAATTCACATTCAATTGTGTGACTCTTATTGAGTCAATTAAACTGTCTGCCTCAGTTTTCTCAACAATAAAAGTTAATAATAGCTCCCACTTCCCAGGGTTGTTGGGAGAATCAAATGAGATAATAATTGTAAGGTACTTAACACAGAACTTTCCTTCACAATTTTGTGTGATTGGAAATTTAATACTTAAAAGATTTCATGACTTTTTTCTGCTATCTCCCTTGAATACATTTGGGTTTTCCTGACATCCTGCACCAATACCAAGCATCAAAACACATTAATACCTCTCTAAGGTGGAAAGTGCCTCATGTTATAGATGAGGAAACCTAGGCTGACCAGCCATGTTCCTACAGTTAATAATTGGCAGAAAGGAGACTAGAATCTTGACCTTCTGATTTTTAGGTTATGCTTCTTTCCATCACATCATATTGCCAACTTTTGCAGGTTTCTCTTTCTTCTTTCATCTTCAGAGGAGAATTGAATTGACTGAAACTTGCAATAGCCATAATGGCCAGTGGGCCTTAAGTGAAAAAGAAAAATTGATTCTCCTTTTTCAAAAAGAAACAAATGGTAAATCAATTAAAATCCTTTTAGTTTTTGGCTGTAAGAGCAGCACGAGGTATTAGAATTGGAAAATTGTTTTATTCTAAGGGCCTCACATTGGGAAATCCTTGCAGCATAAAAGAAAAAAATAACAATTTTTACATACCTTTTGTTATTCCTTTTTCTTTTATTAAGTTAGAACCCAGTTAGAGGAATTCTAGCATAATCAAAATTTCATTAGACTATTCAAGAGAAGACTAAACAGAATTCTTAATGATTTTTATTTTAAATGTCAGCTACAGAATAATAATGATATGGCAAAATATGGCAGGTGACTCTTGTATTACTTTGCAATGCCATACAAAAAGAAAGGTTATGTTTTTTATTTTCTTTATTCACAATGGATCTGGAACCACTAAGAACCACAATGACCTCAGAAGGAAAAGTAGGAAAAGCACTGAATGTGCAATCAAAGTATCTGAGTTTAGATCCTACCTAAGCCAGTAATTATCTGGATGATTTTGAGCAAATCATTTGGTTTTCCTGGGCCTTCATTTCCTCATCTGTAAAATGAGTTAGACTAGAGCCAAGCTCAAATGTAATTCTTTAACCATTAGGTGAGGCAAGAAGAGTTGGCTTAGAACAAAGGTTAGATCAGAATATATGCTTATTTTCCATTTACACCTTATGAACATTATTTTAAAATCCTTCAACTCTTCATTACTATGTGATGAACTTGAAATAAAAAGTTATGATTAAAACTCTCAAATATATATAAAATATACTTATATAGAAATACTTATAATTCATATGTAATTTATAATATTTAACATTTATATATAAATGTACATGACATATATAAAACAAATATAAATGTGCTTTTTAAAAAAAATCTTGAGTTTGATTTATTCATAATAGACCTAAAAAATATTTCAGCAGTTGCTTCTTAGACATGGTTCTTTTCTAGTGTTAGGATAAGCTAGGCTGGGATGGAACCAGTTCCAACAGACTCACAAAAGCCAAATGATAAATTTGATCTCAGTTTATTGTTTTGTTAATTATCTAGATTTTAGAAAGTAATGAAACAAATGTTAATAATGCACATTAAACTTAAAACTGGATCGTGTGTAATTTTTTTTCTTGGAGAGCTGGTGTGAATGTGACTATATATAGAATCTCTAAATTTACTCGCCTTGGGTAATATAAAAGTTTGTGGCTCCCTATCTCCTCTGGCATAAAATATAAACATTATTTGGCGAATAGAGACTTTTTTTTTTAATCTTCCTGACACTTAGCATAGTCTGCAGTACATAGGAGATATTTATAAATGCTTGTTGAATAGAATTGAATTTGAATATTACTCCGAAGATTCAAAATCATCAATAATTTCTCATTACCTTGAGAAAAAACAAAACTCCTCACCCAAGCAAAGTCCCCTGTAATCTTACTCCAGTCTACCTTTCATAACATTTTATTCTATTCTCTTTTGTCCATTCCAGTCCTATTAATTATTTCCTAAACCTGGATTCCATCCCCCATCTCTTTTCATTCACATCACCTTCCCTCGTGTCTGAAATAGACTCCTCTCACCTCTGCCTCTCAGAATCCTTAGCTGTTTTAGGTATCATTCTCCTGTGTGAATTGTTCCCCGATTCCCATCTTTACTTTATGTTTCACCTAACATTTACTTCTCTATGTAACTACTTTCTTCAGGTAGAACGTAAGCTCTCCTTTGGGGACAAGCTTGAGCATTACACTTTGCAGCATTCAGTTTAGATTTGGGTGCTTATATTCTTTCTACTTTTTTCACTTGAAGATTTCTCAAAGTAGGAAATCACTACCTTGCAGCACAGCTCATTCAACTTTTGGATAACTAATTTTCCCTAATGATTAATCTGCTTTTCTGCTCTCTAGGACCAAACAAAATAATCCTGATTCCTCAGCCACACAACAGACTTTCAAATACTTGAAGGAAAGCATCCCCCTCCATCACCACCCCAGTCCAAGGCTTTCCTGCTGAAAGCTACACATCCTCAGTTCCTTGAATGGATCCTCATATATCATGCTCTTGAGGCCCTTTAACACCCTCCTTTGGACACTTTCCAGTTTACTAATATCTTTTTAAAATGTGATATTCAGAACTGAATGGAATATTATTGATGGGATCTGACCCAAAACAAAGTTCAGAAGAACTATCCATTCACTGCTCCTAGACTCTATGCTGGGAGAGATTTCTAAGCTTATGGGAAGAGATATCAAGATTAAAATAGAATGACTGGAAGCACTGAGTGAGATCTCTGGGTGAAGAAGAAGAGTAGGCAAAAATAATTCAAAAAATTGATAAATTGTGATGTCAACAGAATGCTCTCATCCACCACTATAGATTGTAGGGAATCACTCCTTCTCTTTCAATATGATCCTTACTTGCACATGTCCATACAGTTATCATAAAGGATCCTCCCCAAGTGGAATCTTTCTTGATTGAGCAATTTGTGCATACTAGAGAAACTTTAAGGTTGGTCTTATTTATCTTTAACCTCTCTATACTAACCTCTTTTTGCAATAATAAATGGATTTGATGATTTTTTAATGCCTCCTTCTTACATTTAAGTCATCCAAATAAGCCGCTGTAGGTTGTTTCACCTGCCTTGCATCTTTTCATTGCTCAGTGAGTCATCCATGTTTTTCATTTGTCTGGGATCTTTGTTTTCCATGATTCATAATTTTAAAGCATCACAAGGAAAATATTGGTTTTCTGTAAATAACAGTGAGCAGCTTGGGATCACTGAGAGTCCTGCAAAATTGCCTACATTTGGTACAACCTGACGTAATACTGGTTTCAGTTCTACATCCACCTATAACATCTATCCAGGATATAAATTCTGATGCAAAGGACTGACCATGTTAGTATCTTATTCAATAAAAGCTAGTGGTTCCCTATTAACATCATGGATCAAATATAAACTTCTCTATTTGGTATTTAAAGTTTTTCCCAATCTGGCTTCAACCACCATTTTGTCATAATCTTAATATATATATATGCTTTATTTCACAAATTAGCCCTTTTGCTATGCTTAACAAAGAAACACCCCATTTCCTATTTCCATGCTTTTTCACAGGTTGTCTGTATGCCATGAATATACTCCTGCCTCATTTATTTCTGAGAAATCTTAACTTTATTTAAAGATCAACTCCTTCAATGACCTTTTGCCAGTTTTCTTAGTTGCTAGTGTCTCCCCCCCAAAAAATTTTACCTGTATTAAGTTTGCATAGGTTTTGTATATACACATGTTGCCTTCTTTCAATGAAAAATAAATATCCAGAGGGCAGAAAATGTTTTATTTTTATCTTTATATCCCTAATGCTTAGTACAGTACCTGCATTAGGGATATGATGCTTAGTACAGTACCTGGCACATAATAAACACATGAAATGCAGATTGATTGGAAGACTAGAACATTGGGCCGCCCATCCAAATGCATGTTATAATCTAGACAATATACATTTTTAATCCGTTTTGGTTTTTTAGTGTGTTCACTAGGCCCTTCTCTTTTCAATGACTTTAGGTCTCATTTTGGATACAGCAAATAAAATGTTGTACAGCACCTGATCAAGACTTCGAAAGAACAGAGCAAAGTTCCTGGGTCCTGATATTTAAAACTAGGAGAAGTCTTGAGAAATGAAGTTATGTGGGCAAAAACATGATAGAGAAAGATCTTGGTAGCAACTGTGAGAATCACTTGTAAGCAGAAAGTATTGAGGGAAGACATCTTGGCAGGAGAAATTTACTAATGTACAGTGAAGAGATGACTAGGTAATAGACCAGTGTTGAATATAGTATTAGAGATGAGGATAAACAGAAGAAAATAAGATGGAGGGAATACACGTAAATATAACCATGAATGTGATGAACTTACCCATAAAACCATTGCAATAGCAAATGGATTAGAGACCAGAATCCAATAATATGCTATTTATAAGAAACATACTTCAATCAGAGAGACACAGAGTAAATGGTAAGGGGCTGAAGCAGAATTTATTATGCTTTAACTGAAGTTTAAAAAAAAAAACAGGGCCATCAGTTATGATCTAAACTCTAGCAAAAGTAAAAACAAACCTAATTAGAATAGAATTTTAGAAAAGTTAGATAAAATAGATAGCTGGAGAAAATTGGATGGTTATAAAAAGGAGTATACTTTTTCTCAGCTACACATGGTACATTCACAAAAATCAATCATGTATTAGGGCATTAAAAAACCTCACAAATACAGAAAAGAAAAATATTAAATGCATTCTTTGGACTAGAAAGTAACCAAAAATACATTCAAGAAAGGACTAGGAAAGCATAGACTAGAATTTAATTTGGAACTAAATAACCTAATCTTAAAGAATGAGTGGGTTCAAGAGCAGTGAGACAACATACCACAATTTATGAGGTGCAACCAAAGCAATATTTAGGGGGAAATTTGTGTCTCTAGATGAATAAATTAATAAAAGAGGGAAGAAACAGATTAATGAATTTGGTATGCAACTAAAAAACTAGAGGAGAAAATGAACTAGGCTAGTGAGAAGTTATTATACTACAATGAGTAATCTATATATTTACTGATTATCAAAATGAGTAATTTGTCTCTCCCACTTCAGAACTCTATATTCCAGGAGAAAGTGCTGTGTTCCTTCAAACACAGAGACAAAAATAACATGCACATACTCTGTTTTGCTTTTGTTTTTTGCAAGAAGCAATTGGGGTTAAGTGAATCTCTTAGTGTCATATAGCTAAGAAATGTTAAGTGCCTGAAGTCAGATTTCAACTCAGGTCCTCCTGACTCCAGGGCCAGTGCTCTACCCACTCTACCCCTCATGCACATACTCTTTTTTAAATAGCTTTTTATGTTTAACATATATTCAAAGACAGTTTTTAATATTCACCCTCGCAAAATCTTGTGTCCCAAATTTTCCTCCTGATTTCCCCCACTCTCTCCCCTAGACAGCAAATAATCCAATATATGTTAAACATGTACAATTCTTGTAAACATATTTCCACATTTATCATCATGCTCATACTCTTAACACATCCTATATTTATTTCAGAAACACATTAAGCAGGAACACTCCACAATTGACCAGTCCTAAGTTAGTGTAAGATGTAGTCAACATATTTTACCTTCTGATATACACATTTCTGATTTTCCCCAAAGAGACACCTTCTCTGAGTCCATGGAGCCTGACATCAATGCGAAATATCAGATACTTATGGTGAAAGAAGAAATGTGTATTGACTTAGTCTTTGTTTCTTTATATATCTCTGTTTCTCAAACTCCAGCATATACTTTCCAGTTTTTTAATATGTGAGATAGCAGCATTAGTTTTCTTTGTTTCTAAATGTATCCTTAGGGTATTTGGGGATTACATTCATTCAAGAGGGACTGGTTGGTTTGCTGTTAGCCTTAAAAAATTATTAAGGGAAGAGGGTGAAGAAAACAAAGACATATGTTTATTCTATACTAGTAACTTTTTGAAGATCTTGGGAATAGTCATATATGTATATGTATGTGTGTGCATGTATATATATATATATATATATATATACATGTATGTGTGTATGTATATGGCTTCTTCAGAAATGCATGAAGCAAATATATAATAATGAATATATAGATTCAGTATCACAAGCAATTCCATCTTTATCTTCTATTTAGGAACATTCCCTTCCAGGTAGCTAAATATATTGTATACATATGATCTGAACTCATATCAGACTGAAAAGTTACTCATGGAGCCTATAGTTTATCTCCCATTAAATTGTTCTATCTAAGCTTTTACTTGCCCATAGGGAGAACTGTAAACTTGAGTCCATTGAATTTAACTCAATGAATATAGTGTGCATAAACTACTCAGAGATTCTTAGTTATATGATTCAGCACTAATACAAAGTTTCAGCTCGTTCCAGATTCTTGTTTTTGCTTTTAATAACAATTTAATGAAATTTCAGTAATTAGGTCATCTTCTTTAGGACTAAGTCTTGATTATTACTATCTTTGGCAAAGTAACCTTTTTTAGAGCAGACAGTACTGACTCACCATCGGGAGGGCATATGCTTTGAATTCTTTTGATAATGGTGGGGGAAGATTTTTTTTATTATCTCATGTGATCTCTCCTCGGGATCAAAGGCCCACATACATGTATGCTGGATGACCTGCCGGGGATAGGGGTTGTTCCTGTTGGGATAGAACAAAGTTAACTGGCCCACACCATGATCAAATAATACAATTGTGCCAAAAGTCACTTCCTTTTCTTCTGGCAGGTTATATACCTTTATTCTAAAAGAATAAGGAATGTGTTCAGGGTTTTTTCCCTTTAGAAATGAAACTTCCTTGGAGACAGGAACACTTTGTAGTAAGTAGAAAAACAAAAAGAGCTATTGCTATAAGCAGTTCGACTGTGTTTTTGATCATAGTAATAAAAGAACATGGGTGATCCACGAATTCCATTTAAAAATAAGGTACAAAGAGAGCAACAGAAAGATAAGAGGTGGGTGTGATTTGATAGCTCTCAAGGAAACCTAATCTACATATCAACTTTGAGTTACTCTGTTACATATTAAGTAAAAATGGAAAGAAATGTATTCTCAGCCTGTATCCCATTTTCATGTACATTGAAATAGACACTAGAGCTTCCTTATATTTTAAAAGGGGAAAAATTTCTCCTAGATTAGTTTTGTATGCTGGCATTTCGTTTTTGGAGAATATTAATCAAAATCACTTCAGATTCTTCTGATGACTGACTATGGACCCCATTTATTCCATTTTCTACTCAATTCCATTTAGAAGACAAAGCTTATCTGTCTTCCTTTCATCTCCAAGAGGTTGACACCTCTCTGCCTTATGTACAACTGGCAGACCCATCTTCTCCACTCAACACATCCCACCTAAAACTCAAAATTAAAAAAGATCATCCTATGTGCCTTCCCTTTATTTACAATATGACATGATAAGTATTCCATTTTATTCTTTCTTCCTCTCACTGAAGATGCTCGCCATATCCTATACCTGTTCATCTGACCACTTTTTGCCTTGTACTCATTCTTTCCTGATTACCCTCTGTGTGAATTTCCATTGACCCCATTCTCTTTTCTACTCATCGAGTTTCATCGCCCTCTCTTATGTATCTCTGTACAGACACCTTGGAGTATTCACATATGTTTCTGAGGGCATATCGATAGGTAATTATGTTGCTGTGAGAGACAGCATGACACAATGGAAATGACATGGGATTTAGAGATAGAAATTTGGGGATCAAATGACATCTCCACTTAGGACCTTTGTGATCTTGGTTGGGTCTCTTAACCAATCTATGCCTCAATTCCATAATCTGGATGGATAAAAGGATTTCATCATCTCTGTGGTATCGGAGAATCTTATATACTTGGGTTCCAGGGATATTTGGATTTATACCCCACTTCTGCTATTTAATAATTAGATAACTATGCTTAAGTCACCTAATCTAGTCTAATACTCAGTTTCCTCCTCTTCAAAATGGTGATATTAATAATCCCTACTTCTGAAGAGAGTGGTAAAGATCTAATGATATCATGTATATAGAAAGCTGGATATCACCAGCTATAGATCACTGGACCTGGAATCAGGAATCAAGATCAAATCTAGATTCAAACACTTCCTAGTTTTGTGTGACCTTGGACAAATCACATAATCTCTGTCTATGTCACTTAGATATAATAGCTTCTATTTCCAGGCTTAAAGGAGGTAATACTTGTAAAATGTTTAGAATAGTAGACACTATAGACATACTAGTTATTATCATTGTTATTATTTGTGTGTGTAAAGTAGTACTTAAAACTCTATATAGAAGTCAGCTATTATTATCTATGTTTGTTAGTCAATCAATAAGCATTTATTAAGCTCTTACTATTTGCTAAGCACTGATGATTCAAAGGTTAAAAAAAAAGCCTTACCCTCAGAAGGAGCTCATATTGGCAAGATAGAAATAATTGTACATACAAGATATTTGTAGCATAAATAGAAGGTAACTTGAAAAGGCGAGCACTAAAAGCACAGAATGGAGCAGGGGAAAGGTGCAGCAGGGGGAGAGAAAGTAGAAAGAGCAACAGGAAAGGCCAGTAGACAGGATGTGAGTTCCATCTTGAAGGAAGCCAGAATAGTAAGGAGCTAGGAGAACAGTAAAAAAGCTGATTTGAAAGATGGATTTTGAATTTGACCAGCACGACTAGATCATAGAATATGTGGACAAAAAAATTGTGCATTTGCATGTTTGCATATATTTTATAGATCATTAACTCAGAAATGTGGATGATCATAACAATTAGCAATCCCATAGATCTTTAGGATTTACAAAGCTTCTTCCTCACAACAGTTTCTCAGTAGGGTAGTGGTACAAGTATTAATTTTGCTATTTTATAAATACAAAAATTGAGACACAAAGAGGTGAAATACCCTGCCCAAAATCATACATGAAATTCAAAACCCAAAGCTTTAGTCCATTTTTCTTTTCACTCTGCTATAAAAGATGGCAGCTATTTCTGTTCACAAATGGGAATATTTCCAACCAAGTGATGAAAATGTAGACTACTTTTCACTCAGCTGTGAACCTACACAAACTACCAGGTTCAATTTGGACTAATTTTGGAAGGAACTGTAGCTCAGTTGGCTTGAATCCCAATCCAAACTCAGCTGGGAAGTTTTAAAATCATCTGAACTAGCAGACAAGACAAAAAAGGAGGATGCTAGCTCGAAATTAAGCACTAATGCAAGTATGAAGAAAAAACCTCCCAATACCTATTACCCAAAGAGGATAAACTCTTCCTAAGACTTTTGGCAAAGGAAACTGGAGAACAGTATCTCTCAGACTCAGCCATTTCAAATGGAAAAAGATTGTGGAGTGTGTGTGTGTGTGTGTGTGTGTGTGTGTGTGTGTAAAAGAATTAAGTAATGAAATTATTTCTTGACCTTTCAAAAAATCAAAGAAAATAACATGTTAAAAGTGTGAGGCTGTTATAATTGTATCTGCAGGGACATCAGAATAATAAAATCCCACAAATGGGAATTTTCTCAGAGCCCATAAATTCTTGAGCCAGCCCTTAGCTTATATGGTGGTGGGAACAAATCAGTCTCCCCCTCACTGATTTAGTCATTGATATAATATGGATATAATATAGATAATCTTGCCCATACATGACCTTCCTAACATCCAGAAGCAGAATCAGGGTAATTTTATGGAACTGGAAACACTGCTCACAAAGATTTTCAGGCATTCCCTGATTCATGGGGCAGTTTACTTTAATGAAATTTAGTTGCTGCTCCTGGAACTAATCAATCAACCATGTTAATTCTCTAATGCAAGTACAAAGAGAACTGGCAGCACCTGAAGCCTGAAAGAGGGAGGAAAATTAGAGTTTTATCTATGAAATCAATTAAAAATATTTTTCTTGGTCTTTAAAAGTAATTTCCCTCAGATCAATATATGTATATCTATCAATTTATAATGTGAGGGAATAGAAAGTGGAGAGTCCATTAAAATTCAGATTCATGCAGGGTCCAATTATCAAGAAAAACCCAAAAGTTCATAAAAGTTGTCATGTTAATTTCTTAATTTTTTTTGTTTCAGTGATCTCATTCAATTTTTGTAATTTCACTTTCCATCTTTAATTTTTAAAAAATCTTTAAAGGTATTCAAACATTTATTTGAATACATTTAAAATTAAAGAAATTCCCAGTATAAGATGAATGCATCAAGTGCTGTTTGGTCTATAAAGAATAATTGTCTTTAGCATTGAATTACAGGGTTTTTAAATTTTAAATCTATGGGTAGAAGGGAATAAATCTAAATTTCCGTAGAATGGACCTTATATTTATAACAGTAGCTACTTGCCTATGCAATACCCAAATATCTATCAAAAGTGAAAATTTTCTTTTCTGAAAAGCTTATCAGTCTCAAATCAAATAGTTTCCCTTCTGATAAGTCATCTTCTTTCACTTTTGTCTTTATATCCCCAGCTATTGACACAGTCCCTTTCATATAATATTAGATCCTTGATAAAGATCCACTAATTAAATAGTGGAACAGAACTGGTTTTACTCTCTCTGTGTTTCATTGGGACCATCTAAGCCTAAGTCTCTAGAAAGATTTGGAATTCCTTTTAGATTCCTTGTATTTCTACAGGTTGTAGGACAGGATTAGGCTCACCTTCTGTCTTGACTCTTGAAAAGTCACTCTTCATAAATCATGAGGATCCCATCCAAGGGAAAGCAAGACAAGGAAAAGATACCCCTTAAATTGCTTTAAATCTGGGGTATCTAGTCATTGTTTGCCTTCTTTGGCTCATAGCAGGAACTCAGTAATTGTCTTTGATTGAGTTATATCAGCATATTTTTATCTTCCTTCCTTAAATGATAAACTGTAGTACAAGAAACATATCTTATTGTCAAATACATTATGTTGATCATGTAATAAAAATGTCAAGGGCCAGTTGCCAAATTAAGATAAATATTTTTAAATTATTATTGATTCTCGGTCGATGATTAAATGAAATATGGTAAAGAAATAGGTGGGTAAAGGTTGATGGGGCAGTTAGGGATGAAGTAAGTGGGTGATATATACTTCAGTCTTTCATCAACATCTGGCATCAGCTCTTTCTCTTGTATTGGGAGGATTATTGGTCAAAAATGGCTTCATGATATAGGAAATATTATACTAGGTGCTTCCCGGCATGAGCCACCCAGAATAGACTGTCTCTAACCACGAACTGCAGATGTAGGATCATATACTTAGAGCAGGAAGGAATCTGAGCTTGGAAAAGCATCACAAAGGAATAAGGAAATGAGTTTTACATGATTGTACATATATAACATAGAAATGACCATTTTGAGAAGAAGGGAGGGGAAGATGGGAGGGGGGAAATGTGGAACTCAAAATCTTGTAAAAAGGAATATTAAAAATTGTCTTTACATATAATTGGGAAAAATTAAAATGCTATTTTTTTAAAAAGAGAGGGGGGAAATGGCTTCATGTATGTGGCTAAGCTTTTAAGGAACCTGCTGACTCTTCTTCAGTTCAGTTGTTGTCCTTCATTCTGACCAAAATGACATGACTAAGTTACAATTGAGTTACAGTGCATTCAACTGGGGCTGATCAAAACAGCACAAGCTTGGGGCGCTATTTCAATAGCTTCTCTAATTTTACACATCTTGCATTTCTTTGGGGCTAATTCAATTCAGCTTTGCTCATAGAACACAGCACCTTCTGAGGAGGGTACACCATGCTGGGCAATCCTGTGCCAGTATCTCTCATGTCATACAATCAATCCTGAAATTCTTAAGAGAGACCTTGAGAGTGTCCTTATATTGCTTTTTCTGACCACCTTGTAAGTGCTTGCCCTGTGTGAGTTCTCCATAATTTTTTTCGGCAATTAAACAATGTGGCCAGCCCAATGGAGTTGTCCCCTCTGAGCAGAGTTGGAATGGTTGGAGATTTATTTCAAGAAAGGACCTCAGTGTCTGATACCTTCTCCTGCCAGGTGATCTTCAGAATCTTCCTAAGACAATTCAGATGGAAGCAATTCAAAAATGAGGTCAGCACAATGGCTCTGTAGCCTTTCAGTTGAGTAACCAGTCTAATACCTCTCCTCTCCCACACTTTCTTTCGGAGCCTCCCAAACACTGAGCTAGCTCCAGCAATGCATGTGATAATCCAGAAGGAAGAAGAAAAAAGGAAGTAAATTCCTGCCATGATTGTTGTGTGGTTCTGAGCCTACTTGTGGTTCTTCCCACATTGAAGAATGAGAAAGAAGCTAAGGCTTCTTGATCTTCTCATTCAGCAGAAATTGGGGTTCACTCAACATTCCATCCTTTGCTCCCCTGACTGTGAAATGTGATGGGAAAGGGACCAGGCAGGAAAGTAGGGAAACCAGATTCTAATCACAACCCTATTACTGCCAGACTGTAATTTTAGAAAAGCTGCTTCATTTCCTGTTATCCGTTTCTTTATGTGAAAAGTGAAAGCATTGATCTTGTAGACTTCCAGAGGTCCCTTCTAGAGCTTACAGTTGGTCAGTGATTCTACTACTCCAAATTCAGTGACTTTTCCCAGCACACCACTGCTGCCATTAGAGTATAGATAAATCTAAAGATAAATATATACTGTATTTCTAAAGTATCTTGAAACAGGGTTTTTTTTTTCCCTTTTAACATTTTTCTTTTACTCAGTAAAACCCTTTTCCCATTTATCATATAATGGCAAATATCAACCCTTCTCTTCTCTAAATTACCCAAAATCCCAAGTAGGTGACACAAAAATTAACAAAGCTGCACTGCGGGATCTATGGAGATAGCAACAATTTCAAAAAAGAAAAAACTAGTCTTTCATAGCTAAGAAAACATAATAGCAATGAAGTTCAGACATGAACTTAACACATATTTAAGATAAAACAGATATAGCACTAAAATAGGGGTACAAAAATTTTAATTATAATTATGTAAAGATTTGTATTACACAGAATTCACATCCAAACATTATATATGGCGAACTAGATAAATATTAGAGGGATACTATTCATCAATTCGGGGTGTAGGATTAATAAGTCATCCTAAGAGCTGTCATTCTGCGCAACATCAGTTGACTCAGACTAAAATTTTAGAATTTGTTCAATAAACATATATTTTCTCTTTAAACTAAGCAGTATAGTATAGAAGTCAGGAAAGGTTGTTGTTCAGTCTCTTCTGACTCTTCATGACCCCATTTGGGGTTTTCTCGACAGAAATCCTGAACAGTCTCATTAATTAAAGCCCAGCTGGTACTGTATGAAATGTTCCACAGAATGCTAAACTTCATTTTCTTGTTCATACACAGGGACTGTTGGGTGAAAAGTATGGAAACATCCGAATCCCTGGGGAAGTTGAAGCATCCGAATTTGAGATGATTTTGGATGCTGCCATAGAAGCAAAGTTGGAAACCAAAGTGCTTGAGGAATGGTATTGCCGAGATGAGAACTCTGTCCCAGCAGCATATTACCTCAGACCCAAACATGAAATGCTGAAGAGCAATAAGAACTCAGTAAGTTGTGTCTCAGCAGAGTCCACCATGTTCTTAAGTCTTCCCTCAGGGAACGTCTTTCTGAATTCACTGACAGAACACAGCAGGATGGCATTTCTCTCTATGCTACACTATATAAATATAGTTTCTCCTGGACCTCAGAGAACCGTCACATCTTAGACTCATAGATCTAGTGCTAGAAAGGATGACATTTAATCAAACCTTCTCACCACATTTTACAGATGAGGAGACTGAGGTCTCGGAGCCTAAAGGATTTGGCCAAAGTCACACAGGTAGTAAGTATCAGAGGCAAGAGTTGAACAGGGATCATCTGACTTCGAGTCTGTGTTGTTTCCATTGTGTAACATATCATTTATTTACTATTTTGATATCTATCCCCGGTGCTTAGTACAATGACTGGCATATGGCAGGTGTTTACTAAATGCTTACTGAATGATTGACAATTTACTACCAGAAACACATTGATTTAGTTTCTTGAAGTTCACAAAGCACTATATACACCATTTCATTTGATCATCATAAACAGCTCTTTGAGATAGATGCTATTATTAACTCCATTTTCCATTTTAGGAAACTGAGGTAGAAATATCAAGTGATTTCCCCATATTACAGAACTAGATAAGTGTAGGGATTTGAATCTGGGTTCCTCCCCACTCTCTAAGTCTAGATCTCTATCTATTTTACCATATATTTTTATTTAATACCAGTATCTCGTGTACTCATGTATAATGAGCCTTCTCAAATGCTTTCTATAAAAATGATAATTCACATTTATAAGAGTATCAGGGCAGCTTAGATGGCACAGTGGATAGCACCGGCCTCAGAGTCAGGAGAACCTCAGTTCAAATCCAGCCTGAGACACTGAACACTTACTAGCTGTGTGATTCGGAGCAAGTCACAATCCCAATTCCTTCTCAGAAAGTAAAAATAAAATAAAAACATTTATAAGAGTATTGTTATTTCCATCTTGAAGATAACTGAGGGTCAGTAAATTTATGAGACTTGTCCAAGATCTCACAAGTCTTAAACCCAAGTCTCCTGCCTACAGGTTCAACACTCTATAATTTTCCAATTTGTTTTCATAATATAATTCAAAATCATAGTTAAAGGAAAATGAGCAATCTTTTCTATGAGCTAGAACTCTCATTGGAAAAAAATCATATTAGTAATAATAAAGGCATCAAAATGTACTGTGGAAGAATCACCAGTCATACAAATTTCCCAACTCTGCCTTCAATCAATTGTCAAACCCACATTGTCCACCTCCTCACTCTACCCAAAAGAAAGGGAAAGAGGATTGACATTACTCATACATGAAATTTCTCTGGGGGAACTAAAAAGCCTCTCATCTACCATGTAGAACAGGGGAAAGATCACTTGTGTGCCTGTGTGCATTATGTATATTATGTATAGTATGCATATATATGTGTGTATGTATTTTGTAAATATACTATATATTTATGTTTATATTTTGCCAGTCACTATTCATTTTATCCTTAACCATATCAGCTAGACAAGGAAGGGGCAGTTTTTCCAGAAAGTGTTATCTGGGAGGCTTCACACAAAATTATTCTATTTGTGCATAGAATAGAATAACTTCATCTTCTTCTTCTACCCTAACTACATAACCCAATAATGGCTGTCCAAAAGAGTTTAATATGTCTACTTTTTCACTTCAGGAAGTAAAACTAACCTCAATAGATTGCTTGAGAAAATTACCCTTTCATCTCTTAAATTTCTTTCTACATTGGTGATGTCATTCAATATTTTCACTGGAGACGTCACCATGGCTTGGCTATTAATATATGGTGACTCCTTTCCCCTTTATTTCCTTTCTCATTCCACTAGATTGTCAGAAAGATAGATTATTATTGCATTGGGTCTTATTTGAATCAGTTCTTAGGAAAAGGGAGATCATTTAGTAATCATGAAGTTAGAGTTGGAAGAAATCCAAAACTCCACCCAATCCAACCTCCTTGTTTATGGATGAGGGAAGTGAATCCCAGACCCGTTATCTTGAATTGGGCAAGATCAAAAAGGGAGCCAGCAATTGGTGTAGGCTCTTAAGACTATAAACACAGGGTTCTCTCCATCGTACGGTACTATATCACACACCTCAACATCAGTGCTGTTCTTTTTAAGGATCTGAAATAAGTGTCTTTTTCTTTGAATGTTTTTAATAGATGCAGCCTTCTGCCAATGCTGAAAGTGAAAAAAAATGGCAAGAGATATCAGAGGAGATAAAGATGATTTTTAAGACAGCTGTGAAATTGTTACATGAAAAGGGGAAAATGAAACACAGCCAAGCCAAGAGATATCTCTTTTCAGGTAACTTTTATACTGCCAGCAAAGACTAAAAGGGGGTCACACACCAAATCTTTTATGAATGAATAAATGCAATTGCTATCAAAAGAAATTATTTTAAGTATCTTAATCTAGAAGAGGATATTATTCACCCCTTGCCTCCAGGTCAAATCCTATTAAACTTAGAAGATTTCTCGATGAAAAATGTAACTTCAAAAGAAAAATGAATATGATAAACCACATTCAGCCAATATTTCTCACAATTAGCAATGAAAAAGGAGACTTCATTATTAGAAGTAATACAGAGAGCTAGTAATCTCTAAGGAAATGTCCTAGATTTCAGTGAGGGTAGGAGAAGGTACCCAGACAGGAAAAAAAAAAAAAGATCAGGTGAAGAAATAGGACATGTAGAGATTTGGAATACTTGAAAAAATGGCAGATAGGGCATCTCTTGTCCAATTCTTATTCCCTCCTCATTGAAAATTGATATTCTGGAATATGGCTCTGTGGCTAGGGCTCCTTCAAATTTTGTCGAGCAAAGTGGTAACAGAAATTTCAAAAGTATGAAGGTTAATCGTAAATCATCTTATTTCATGTACTTCCTTGTATCTATAAGAAATGACAATTCAATTTTACAGTTGTTGATGTCTCTTGAGATACCAGAGCTTATTAAAATAAAGATAAAGATCATAAGAGACTAAAATTGGTGATTTCATTCTCAGATTATTCTCTTCAGATTTAGTCTATTTTCAGGGGTCCTCCTGGCTCTTTCTATTACTGAATCAAAACCACACTGGTTTTCTAGGATATTGCTTAAAAACTAGATTTGGAGGAAGATAGCATTTCAATTGATTACTTAATGATATAATTAATTTTAATCATAAAACTTTTGAGAATCAGTTTTAAAATACTTCACTTGAGTTTCCTGTTCCTAAAGATCTCTAAGGAGAAACCAAATTATGGCCTGTCAGGGGATATTGTAAAGGAGATTCATATTTAAAATGGGAATTGATCCAAATTACCACTGCGACACTTTCTATCATAGTCTATGATGCTGGGCCTACTGGATATGAAAATGCTGACCTTTTTTAAAAATTTATCTCATTTTAACCTATTCAAACTTTGTAATATTTTCATACAGAAAAATAGTATTTCTATGGATTCATCTCCACAGAATAATCCCGCATAACTTTATATCTCTGTGAAAATTATTATTTCAAAGGAAATAGAGTCCTGGATCTGACCTTTATCATCTATGTGTTCTTAAGCAAATCATATAACTTTTCTGATTCTTCATGTCCTAAGAGGAATAGCTCTGGCCTTATGTGCCATATTATCAATGACATTTGCATTCCTACCAAGTTTCAGACCTCACTTGTCTGTCTTTTTTATACACCCTTGACTACATCCTCAAAATCTCTGTGTGGGAAATTCTCAAGCATTCTAAAATCTTTGTTTCTTCCTTTCTCCATCCTCCCCCATCCCTTCCATCCTCACCTTCCAATTCCTCACCAAATAGGCAATGTTTGTCTAGAGGAAAACCTAGTAGGTGAAACCACTGGACCAAGTCTCCAAGGAATTAGTCTTTTGGTCATGAATCTCATCTGAAGTCTGAATGTGGTGGGTTTGATACTAACTATTGAGCACTACAGGCTCAAAGACTTTTGGTCAAAAATGGGAGGCAGAGATAATCTTCCCATTAATAATAATTCTTCAAAATCATAGGGGAAAAGATCTAGAGATGAACCTTACAAGTCTGATTTTTTTTAATTTAATCATTTTTCCCCCTGGACTCAGAATAAATTGCATATTCTTAAAGGGCTTACTATTAAGTAAATAAGACTGAAACAATTTATTTCCACGCTCATCGATTCTATTTAAAGCATTTGTCTTGCTAAATCTGTCCATGATGTTTCAGGTCACTAGACAATCCGACAGGAGGCATATTAGCCAAAACTAGAGCAAAAAGGACTGTTTGAACAGTTTGGTTTTCTAAGATAATCTGCAGGATTTTGCACTTGACCTTAAATTTTGAAATCTCTATTACCACTTTTTTCCTTGACAAAATTTGAAAAAGCTCAAAAAGTTTTTGTGTATATGGGTTATATGTAACAATATTTCCCATATCATAAATCAGGACTGAAAGAGTTTTCAAACATTTTAAATTCACTTTAAAATAACTATAATAAATTTGTTAAATGCTAACACAAATAACATGCTAATGAAAAATAACCCCCTTTTTAAAAAATTAAGGAGAAGAAAGGCATTGTTTTACATATTTCTGCAACTATCATGGCTTAATAGAAGACAGTTGGATTCTCAAAGCTGCTTCTGCATTCAATCTCTTGTGATATGTTATTTTGGTCAAAGCAGAAGGAGAAAATATGACCTCATACAGATATGTAATTGAAAACAGAAGCATTTTAATAGGTAAATATTGTATTAGTGGTATTATCAAAATGGTGACTTCAAAGACCTCCAAAGATTTTCAGGACCACGCTTTGAGAACAGCTACTCTGACCCAACCCCTTTGTTTTATAAATGAGGACATTTGGACCAGAAATAGAAAGTTATGACCAGTGGGAAATCCTGGCTAAAATATCCATTGATATTATAATTACAAGAAGAAATACGAGTCTCAGTCGAAGTTGAAAGTGAGTGACTAGCCTATACAATTGATCTTCTAAGTCACTGACCACCATTTTTTTCTGATTTGTAATATGTTTAGACAATGAGTAAGATCAGTCCCACTCCACTGACTAGGTGATCAGACAGTAAATTTTTGGCAGTTTTATAGATACTTCTGGTCACTTAGGAATCAGTTCTGGAGTGAAGCATCTTCCCACCTATCTGATGCCATTGATGATATCTTATCACCCATGCAGAGAGCTATGCTGCTTAGACCTCCCCACCAGGAGCAAAGCAATAGAGTTAGAGATTTGAAGTTGTTTCTGCTATTGAATGGAGAAGTTAGCACTAGATTTCTTTTGTTTGTTTTTTCAGCCATTGAAGATGAGTTTGACTTTGCTTTGGGAAAACAAACACCAGCATTCCTAAAGAAATGTGTTTGCTACATTAGAAAAATTGCAAACATTGAGCGTTTTGTGAAAATTCCAGCAATGGGTAAATACATGGACATAACTGGGACAGAACCAAGGATTATCCGAGACCCAGAAGCCCACGAGAAACTGATAAAACTCAGGGATGAATTTATTCCTACCATTGTTGCATCATCTAATCTGAGAGTCTACACTTCCATTACACATTGTGACATGAAACTAGGTTATTCCCAAGAAGTAGAGAACCATTACATAGAAGGACTTGGTAAACAGTTTTATGAGGACATGATTGACATCATTCAGGCAACCGTACAGCAGAATTTTGACACAGAAACCGATACACTGTATGACGAAATTCTTCAGCACTCATCACTATGTAAAACATATGCCTCCTTCTACGAGTACAAATGTGAATCTCTAAATATAGTGCATAAATACCTTCTTCCCAGCAAAGCAGGGCACATTAACCCTCTCATCACCTATGGAGGACCTTGCACTGGAAAAACTCTTCTGTTAGCTGAAGTAGCCAAGAAGGTAAATGTTGACTCATTTTAAATGTTTTTGTAAAAGTTGCATTTTGTATATTTTAAAAGTAAATTTAATTTATTTCAACTTTGTTTATCTGTTTATTGCTCTGGTATTTATTTTTTTGTTTGATATCATAACCAGGGCTTGCTCCTCAACAGAATGGGTGAGACAGAGGATGGCTAGGCTCCAGAGATCAGACAGGACTTCAGAGACAGGACAGTGAATCAAAGGATGTCCAAGCAGCATGAAATAAGAGAAGGGTCAGGAAGGCTGATGGAACATAAAGTTATAGTAATCTGGAAACATGAAAAGATCAGTGGTTAGGGAGAAGGGAAGAAGCATTAATTGAGTGCCTACTAGGTGCCAGGCACTATGCTATATGCTTTATAGATATTGATCCAAACAGAGAGATAGATGCTGTTAATATCCCCCTCAGTTAAGGAAAGTGAGGCAGACAGAGGTGCCTAGGGTCACATAATTAGTAGGTCACTAAAGCAGTCTTTGAACTCAGGTTTTCATGCCTTCAAGTCTAGGATTCTATGCTCTCTGCCACCTAGTTACCTCCCTACAAATAGCTGGGACCATGGCACAGGAATTACAGTTCAAAGGAAGGACTTTAATTCCTGAGAGGAGTAGGGACCTTATAAGGCAGGATCACAGTCCAGAAACATAAACTAGATTACTAGGTGTTCAATCAAGGGAGAAAAAAACAAAGACCCTGCTAGAAGAAATGGAATACAAAGTTGTACTTTGATATACAAGATCATGAGAAAGTTGATAAAGCTAAGCCACAAAGAAACTGGTCGTGGACTCTTTATATCTCTTTACATATGCCTACAGATGAAATGAAAATGGCCCAAAGTGTAGGCATTTGAAGCAGACGGGAGGGATAAAGTCAATCAATAACAAGACATGATATGTCTCCAACAGTGGATGATAGACCATTTTCATTGCTACCGTGCTAGAGTTTGAGCTCCTTTTTTATGGTGAACTTGAGAACATAGTCATTATCTTATATGTTGAACCTCTCTTAATTTCAAATCTTTCACAAAATAATCCAATTATGCTGAATGTTAGGGGGGAAAGTACACTTGGATATAGATATATAGAATTCAAACAATGTAGCAAGTAGAAAATCACATGAATGTAGACTAGATTACAGAGTATAATTTTGACCAGTTTGGCTAACAGTTCTTACTAAGATCCTTCATATTCCTATCTAGCTACCTGGGTTTAATTTATTTATAGTCTAGAGACCTACTTCCTCCAAGATACATAGATATATATATATATATATATGTAGGTATACATATACATATATTCTTTTAGTTCTAATTTTCTTCCAAACCAGTTTAGTTTGAGGCAGAGGTTTTTATGAATGGGCTTGGAATATGGAAAATCTTGAGTTTTAACCTCATTTTTAAATTTAACTGCTGTGTGAATTTAGGACATCATTTCACAATTCTCAGTCTTGTTTTTCTGATCAAAATAATATTTACACCTATTAACTTACAAGATAATTGTGAAGAAAATAATTTGAGAACTGTCAAAAGCTATAAGAATATGAATTATTTTACCTGGGAAGTGGCTTCATGATTTTTAAGTTCTGTTCCTCTAAAATAATTGAATTACCAAATGAAGTCCCATTCCAACTCTTGTTCTTTTAGATTTATAGCCAAATGGTTTAGCTTGGACATCCAGAAAGATTTCTCTCAAGTGACCATTATATAGGGATTAGCTGATTAGATATATATGCATATTCAAGGAGGAGTGCTATTCTCATAATCCTAGAAAACAATTGCTATTTGATAGCTCAAATTTACATAAAACTGTAAGGATAACTGTGCTGGACCAGAGTCAAGGTCCATCCCTCCCAATTCTGTCTCTTTCATGACAGTAAGAGAGTGTTTGAAGGAACTTATGGTTGTTTTTTAAATCTGCTTCAAAGAATAAGGGCTATCCCACCTTTCTGTGGGATGAGTTAACTTTACATGCAGAATAATGCTTTCATTGTTAGATATGATCAATATTTTTATTTTATTAAGCTGCATTCTTACAAATATAATGGTACACTGGAGGGAAGGAGTCTTAGAGTGAATAGGGATGTTGACTAGCTGTGTGATTTTAGTGTTAATAAAGAGAGAGGGAGGAAGAAAGGAAGGGAGTAAAAAAGAGAAAAAGAGAATGAGGAAGAAAGAAAAAGAAAGAGAGGAAAAAAGAAAGTGAAGAAAGAAACAAAAAAACAAAGAAAAAGAAAAAGGAAGGAAGAAAAAAGTGAGGAAGAAATAAAATTAGAAAGAAAGAGCTACAGGAGGAAAGAAAGAAGGTTAAAAAAAAGAAAGGGAGGAAGGAGAAAGAAGGGAAAGAGGAACATCAATCAAGCATTTTAAAAGACTAGGAGAAGGTTAGGAAACTATCCAAACTATGCTTATCTCCTCTCTAATGTTAAATTCCTCCATAACCCATTTTGTATCTATTATACTTTTTAAAATTTTTTTATGAAAGCTTTTTATTTTCAAAACACATGCATGGATAATTTTTCAATATTAACCCTTTCAAAACCCTGTGTTCCAATTTTCTCCCCCTTCCCCCCACCATCTTCCCTAGATGGCAAGTAATCCAACATATGCTAAATGTGGTAAAAAAAAAAAAAAAAAGTGTTAAATCCAATATATGCATACATACTTATACAATTATCTTGCTGCACAAGAAAAGTCAAATCAAAAAGGAAAAAATGAGAAAGAAAACAAAATGCAAGCAGACAACAACAAAAAGAGTGAAAATGCTATGTTGTGGTCCACACTCAGTTCCCACAGTCTTCTCTCTGGGTGTAGATTATGGATTTATTTTCAAACAATTTTATTTAAGCTCTTCTTAAACCTATATATGTGACCAGCCTGTAGTATCTCTTGAAATTAGTTTCACAAGTTTACTATTTATTATGTATAGTAATATTTCATTTCACTATTCCACATTTATCTCTTTCAATCTTTAAAGAGTATCTTTTAGTCCTATTATAACAGGTTTTATTGAACTATTCTATCTTTACCCATGCTGAATCCCTCACAGTTTTAAAAGCCTTGGAGCATATCCTCTATTAGCTTTTGTCTTTCCAGAGAGAAGAATGTAATTCTTTTAATCTGGTTTTATATTTCTGTTCTCCCATCTCCTTGATTACTTCAGCTACACTACTTAAACTATAATTACATAATTAGTTCTTTTAATGAATTTAAAATAGTCATTTAAATATATTGAGGTGCTTTTTTAAAGTTCTAAATTATATTTACGAAATGAGATTACAGGGTGATTTTCTCCTAGTGTATCTACTAACATACTTGTAATTAGATATTGTGCGGGTTTTTAATATTACTGAGATTCAACAAACTGAAAAGAACATTGGAATGGGAATCAAATCTGATTCTCCTCATGATCCATTCTTTGTCCCTAAGTTAAACAAGTCACTTACCCACCCTGTGCCTCACTTCTCATTTTTTCATCTATTAAATGAACTTGCCCAACTCTCCCTCAGAGAGATTTCTGTATTGAATGTATTAACATTTCTATAATAAACTTACATCAAATTATTTGCAATATTCCCTACACATAGCCCTTTACCTTTTTACAGAAAGGAAGGAATTATGTTTCATCATTTGTTCTCCAGGACTGAAATTGATCAATAAAAGGATTCAGTTTACTTACCCTTTGATGTTGACTTTGCCTTATTTATATCTTTACAATGTAAATAAATTATAACATATTTTTCTCTTAATATGGCTTATTTTATTGTTAATTCATAGTTTTCCCATAGTTCTCTGAATTCCTTAGTCATTTTTTCTTAGGTTGCAATAATATAATATTCCATTGTATTTAGCCCTAATATGTTTAATCATTCTTCAATTATTTGAACAAGAAACATTAACGTGTGCAAAAATATTCTTAGCTTTTTGAGGTTTTCAATTCTGGTCTTAGTAAGAATACTAGTAGTAGTAGTAGTAGCAGCAGCAGCAGCTAACATGTATAATACTTTAAAGTTTGCAAACATATCAGTAATATTGCTTCATTTTGTCCACAAGAAATCCTGAAGGGTAATTGCTATTACTATTCCCATTTTACAGAAGAAAAAAACTGAGGCAGACAGAAATTAAGCAATTTGCTCAGGATTACCCAAGTAATAAGCATTAGGTCGCTGACACAGTAGAGTATTGGGTCTAGAATCAGGAACACCTAAATTCAAATCTAGCCTCAGATACATAGTAGTTACAGGATTCTGAGCAAGTCACTTAGCCCTGTTTACCTCAGTTTCCTTATCTGTAAAATGAACTGGAGAAAGGAAATGACAAACCACACCAGTCTCTTTGCCAAGAAAACCCCAGATGGCATTATGAAGAGTTGGGCATGACTGAAACAAATGAACAAGTATTTCCTGAGTTTAGAAACCACAGGTCTAGCATATTTTATACTATACTACACATGTGTAGGTAAGTATATGTATACATACAAATACAAACATATATTGTATATTTATATTATATGTGTATGTGTGAATATGTGTGTGTATGTATAATGTTTTGGTCCTCCTTGAGCCACGCTTCCACTTTCTGTGAAGTACTTGTCCCCATCCTTATGTAAATTCCCCCATTTTCATTTTATAGAAGAGAAAGCTGAGACTAGGAAAGTGAAATGAATTGAGCTCAGATCTCCTTGGTGAAAGTCTATCTTTTCCCCATACCACAATGCCTCTCCATGACATTTCTCTAGCTACCCCGCCCCACTTATCTACTTTCTCAATTATCCTGCCATTCTGTGATCTCTGAAACACCTCACAGTGTTTGGGGTGACAGTAATTCACATTTTTATAATAATTTAAAGTGCTTTCTCACAGCAACTGGTATTAGGTTAGACAAAACCCAAATCATTATCCCCAGAGGGCCGGTGAAGAAGCATGGGCCTAGTGATGTTAAGAGATCTACTAATGAATAGCAAAGTCTGTACTAGGAAGAAGGTCTTCAGTTTTTAGGAGCCTTCATTTTTAATAGCAATCCAAAAAAGGAGACAACAGTAATAAGGAATATTAAACTAGGATTCAAAACTAGGCTATTTAACTCCAAAATCACTATTCTCTTCACCTCTAACGTGCGTTCTCTAATTTTAGTACATTTTGCTAAAGCTAACTCTAAACAGGATTTCACAGAGCACAATTTTGACAGAACTCTTTTTTTTGTACTTTGTTATTTCTTTCTGCTTTTTATAGTTTTTCTCTTTCTTTCCTCAATGCCGAATTATCAGTTGTCCCTCCTTAATGCTATCCATCGGCCTGCCTTTTTCCAACCTCTGTCCACAAACGTATAAATAAGCTCTTCAAATTTGCTACTTCCCTGGGCTGAGAAATTAGATAACTAACTTTTGTAGAATAATGTGTTCTTTCAGAGTCATTAAATTTTGAGTGAAGCCTCAAGGACTTCTTACAGAGTAAAATGTCTGGTTTTGCATTCGTGAGTTTTGTGTTCACATTTTAATCCACTTACATGCGTTTTTTGTTTGTTTGTTTTTGCTTCCCCAGTTCTTAGCTATATTCCAGATGGTTTTGAGTTTCCAGAAGTCCGACCTCTAAATAAGTAGCATGCTAAAAATTTCCGGTTTAGTTGTTCACTTGTCCCTCTAAACTCCGCTTCTGTGTTTCAGGCTTACGGTTGGCTACATGAAGAAATGGGCCCCGAATCTGACCCAGTGGTAATTGTAAGATTTCTGGGAACCACAGACATGAGCACCGATCTTAAGAATCTACTTCTAAGCATCTGTGAACAACTGGCAATTAATTACCGGTGTCTGATGCAAAGCTATCCCAAGAAGATCCACGATCTTCGGGACTTGTTTATAAACCTTCTGAACGAGTCTTCCTTTCAGAGGCCCTTGGTCATAATATTCGATGCTCTAGAACAGCTCTCTGAAATGGATGACGCCAGAAAACTTTGGTGGCTCCCCGTTCACCTCCCCCGTTTTGTACGGATAGTACTCTCCACGCTGCCCAACAAACACGGGATCCTGCAGAAACTGAGGTGCCTTATCCACGAGGAAGACAACTACATCGAGCTGGTGCCCAGGGACAGAAAGATGTGCAGTCAGGTGCTCAAACACCAGCTGCTGCGCGTCAAAAGGAAGGTGACGTCGGGGCAGCAGATCTACGTCAACGAAGCCTTCTCCAAGTGCACGCTGCCCATGTTTGTGAACTTAACCTTCAGGGAGGTGAGGACCTGGCGGTCCCACAAAGATGTGGATGAATCCTCGCTCTGCGTCACGGTCCACGACAGCATAGAGCAGCTCTTTTGGGCCCTGGAGAGGAAATGCGGGCAGAAACTAGTGTCGCGTGCTCTGGGGTACATCACCATGGCCAAGATGGGCTTGAGCGAGATGGAACTGGAAGACGTTCTAGCACTGGACAACAGCGTCATGAACGAGCTCAATGAGAACGTGCGACCAAGTAACCCCCTGCGGGTGCCTTACGTGTACGTGGCGAGGCTCAAGGAGGGCCTGAGCGGGTACCTGATAGAACGGCACGTGAAAAACGTCACCCTTTTGGTGTGGGCCAACAGGCACCTCCAGCTCATCGCCCAGAAGCTTTACCTCCAAAATGACGGCGACTTGCGAGAAATGCACACGATCCTGGCCGATTACTTCCTGGGGGTCTGGTCCGGGGGCCGGAGGAAAGCTTTCTGTCTGGAGGACCCGTATTTGAACGGCTGCCTGGACCTAGAAAGCAGAAGTCTGCTGGACGAAGAGAAGCACTTCCTGGAGCAGGCATCCTTCGACAGGCAGGCTCCGGATCAGCCGTGGGTGTTTCAGTGCAATCCGCTGGAGCCCGACATCTTTTTTGTGAATCACCGCAAGATGTCGGAGCTCTTGCACCACTTGACGAGATGCGGGAAAACGGACGACCTGCTCTACGGAGTCATCATGAACTTCAGCTGGCTGTACACCATGGTGAAGATCGGCCAGTTCGACAAGGCCCTGGCAGACATCGAGGTGGCTTACAACTACTCCCAGGAGAAGGAACTGAAGTTTCTAGCCAGCATCCTCCGGGGCATCAAGAGCAAGATCGTCACGTTCCCGGGCTCCCTGTCGGCCGAGCTCCAGCAGCGGCTGCTCCCGGTGGTCAGCTCGTTACCCAAGCTGAGGCACCTCCTTCTGGAGTGCGACAAGGACGGGCCAAAATACTGCTCCATTGTGCCCCTGCACTCCTCCATGGATGTGACTTACAGCCCGGAAAGGCTGCCCTTGTCGTCCAGCCACCTCCACGTCACCGAGATCCTGCCCACGTGTAACCCCAGCACCGTGCTCACGGCTCTGGAAAACGGCTCCATTAGCACGTGGGATGTGGAAAGTCGGCAGCTCCTCAGGCAGATCACCACCGCCCAGTCCGTCATTCTGGGCATGAAGCTCACCACCGACGAAAAGTACCTCGTGGTGGCCACCACCAACAACACCTTGCTGATTTACGACAACATCAACTCCTGCCTGCTGTCCGAAGTGGAAATCAAGGGAGTCAAACACGGCAGCGGCTCGAATTTCATCAACGGGTTCACCCTGTCCATCACCCACGCCCTGGCCTGGTTGGAGGCCAGCAAAGACGTCACCGTCATCGACCTGCTCTACGGGTGGCCCCTTTACCAGTTCCACTGCTGGTACGAAGTCACCTGCGTACAGTGCTCCCTGGACGGCCTGTACGCTTTCTGCGGCCAGTCCCTCAACACCACCACCATCTTTCACTTGGGCAGCGGAGAGAAGCTCTCCACCGTGACGTCCGAATTCTCGGGTGGCTTTGTCAAGTTTCTGCTTATCTTAGACACGGCGCAGGAGATGGTCATGGTGGACAGTGAGGGTAGCCTTTCGGTGTGGAATACCGAGGAGATCACCAATCCCCAGCTGACTGATGACTTCGACTGCCGAAGGGAAGACAGCGAGGTGGTCAGCATTGAGCTTTCCGAGGACCAGAGCGCCATTCTTATCTGCAAAGCCCTCGGCATCGAGCTCCTGGACACCACCCTGTGGAAGGTGACTGAGAAGTTCAGGGCCAAACACAACGAGCGCTTTGTCTCGGCGGTGCTGTCCAAAAACGGGGACTGCATCATCGCCACCATGGAAAATACCTCGGCTGTGTTCTTCTGGAGGAGGGACACCGGCCAGTGCATGGCAAGCTTGCAGGAGATCTCGGGAACCATCGTCAAGCTGGTCAAGTCCAGTCACCACAACATGCTGCTGTCTCTATCGACCAGCGGAGTCCTTTCCATCTGGGACATCGACATCATCACGGCCATGTCCAACATAGACAAGACCGGGAAACCCATCCAAAGACTGGTGTTACCCGCCAGGGGTGAGATCATTTATTCCCTGGACGGCTCCGAATCGGTCCACAAGTGGAACTTTAGCAACGGCTTCATTGAGGCAGAATTCAAGCACGAAGGCATCGTGGAGCACTGCGTGCTCACGTCCTCTGGGGACGTGATGGTGACGTCCGACGACAAATGCAGCCAGTACGTGTGGCACACCAACAGCGGCGAAAACCTCTTTCGGATCAATGGGCAGAGGATCTCGCAGCTGCTGATTACGCACAACGACCAGTTCGTGGTTTCGCTCTGTGAGGAGAACGCCTCCCGGGTGTGGCGCCTGGCCACGGGCCACAGGGTCTGCAACATCCTCACCCCCTTGCAGAACGCTTTCATAACCTCCGCCAACACCTTTGTGGTCGGGATCACCAAAAACAAAGTCCTGGCGGTCAGCCTGTGGACAGGGAGCATCACCAAGAAGTTCTGCTGCGAGGACGGGACCATGATCGTCAACTTCAAGCTGATCCCCGACTGCCCCGACATCATCGTCTTCATTACGTCCACGGAAACGGTGAACCTCTGGAGCCTGACGGACGAGGTCATCTGCCGCCGCGTGCAGCTTCCCAACAATTTCCTCAAAAACCTGGAGGACTTCGAGATCTCGCCCAATGGGAAACTAGGCATCCTCTCCCGGGGAGACGAGAACATTAATGTGCTTGATCTGTACAGCGGGAAGCTCCGAGTGGTCCACGCGGCTGGAATCATCTGGCGGCAGAGGCTGTCTCGAGACGGCCGCTACCTGGTCTACATTTGTTTCCAGAACGGGGAAGAGGAAGACGACAATGGTGCGGTCTCCAGCTTAATCGTCATGAGACTTGCGGATGGCAAAAATATCGGGGCTTGCTCCCTGTACAAGACCCCGACGTATCTCGCCCTGTCGCAGAGGCACCTGAACATCATCGTGGGTTTTGACGACGGAAGCATAGGGATTTATACCGTCGTGGACCGGGTCGACGCCGCCTTGAAAATCAAAATCGCCACTTCCAACAGCCGGCAGATCTTCAACAGTGCCACACAAGCATCCAGGCCCAAATCTAATAGCTTCTGCTTTAAGGCGACCGCCGACTGCATCTGGAGAGAATCCACAGAGGTGTTCGCCAGGGACAGCCCCATCACGGTCACCGATCCCACGGAAGCAGCTGAAGCTACGCCCACCAAAAAACACAACCTCTACGAGCGTGGATGCTCGGGCCTGGAGAGCAGAGGTCACAGTTTTACTGCTGACAACTAATGACACCTTTAAACAGGTTTACTGCAGTTCGGGACGCACAGTAACTAAAGCCTGTCTTCTCTAGGAGAGGGAGAAGTGGTGCATTTCTAGGGCAAAATGGAACCCCAGCGACTGCTCATGGTTTATGTATAAAAACTACAGAGATGGAAACATGTTTGGGCTATAGTTGAGATTAACGCATAAAAATCCTCTTCCAATGGCTCCTCATTATAAGGAAGTGAGCCTGTACTCTCAAAGGCAGAATCCAAGTCTGACAGGGCAAAAGGCCTTTGAGAACGGATCCTGCAGTAGATCGCATAGTTTGCCCAAACACTACCCTAAGTTCAGACAAAACCATCTTGGAAGATTTAATTACC
Source organism: Sarcophilus harrisii (assembly GCF_902635505.1). Classification (NCBI taxonomy): domain Eukaryota; kingdom Metazoa; phylum Chordata; class Mammalia; order Dasyuromorphia; family Dasyuridae; genus Sarcophilus; species Sarcophilus harrisii. Next base: position 26,250,904 of record NC_045431.1, read on the forward strand.
ACTTGATTTTTTTTTTCCGGTCACAGCAACGCTTTAAATTACAGACTAAAGTATGGAAAGAGTGTGATCCACTGTCATGATGAGGACATCCATACAGATAGAATCATAGCTCCTTGGAAGAAGGAAGTGAATTCAAGTAGGAAATCTTAACTGGGCATTTCTAGCAATACTTTTTTCATTGCTGCTCTATCTAGAAGTTAGAAAATAGTGATTCTAACTCAGTATCTGCCAGAAATATAACCTCTTCAGTTTATTCAGATACCATACGCAGGACACACACACACACACAGCAGTTTGACCAAAATCATGTCGTGCTTTTTTTTTTCCTTTTAAGTTCAATTCAAACAACCATTACTTTGTCTTCAAGATGCCAACTAATTCTTGTTTGGCAACATTTGGTTGTTAATATTATCTAAATACAGCCTTAACCTCATTCTACCTTTTACCATCCAGATTGCAAAGACTTGTATCTGGGGATAAAAGAAAGAAAGTGAAAAGGGCAAAAGGAATTTAACAATCCCAACCATATGAAAGTCTCCAGGGACTCTGTCCCAACATAAAGGAAAAGTTTCTTTAAAAGATGGGAAGATATGAATTATGAGCTGGATAGGATAAGAGTCACTCGGCAGCTAAAAGGGCAACAGAGATGCAGAAAATCATTCTTGCAAAAGTTGCATGCAAAGGACGAAACCATTCTTAAAAATCTATTTCCCGAGTTACAAAAGAATATGTCTAATACTCAAAATTCATTTTTTAATGTCTCCTTCAAAGTGCATATGTTGCTAGATGTAACAAATACTCACATAAGGGCATTAAAATGCAGTTAAACTGTTCAACTCGATTATTGTATTCCAAGGTTACTTTTCACTCTCTTCTAGGAAAGTATGAATTATCTCCTAAATCCCTATACTGAATTTCAACAGAAAGAAAGCTTTCCTGATATGCCATGTACGATCTACTGATAACATTTGCCTTACTATCATTCCTCTTCTGTCCTGTGTTGACCGCGGAGATGACCAAATACTCTGGGACTAACAGAATATGCCTGTATTTGTGCTAAAATATTCCATAAAATCTTAAGGCTGTCCAAAGGTTCTTTACTGTTCCTGTTTGTAATAAATTTCTTACTTCTATATATGTATGTAGGCTTATTATCTGTTTTACTTCCTGCTTTTGGACTGTTCTGAGCCTTTTATATAGTGTGATCAGTTTCAAGGCAGGAGCTGTGAAATATTAAATATTTTTTAACTATTCCATCCGATTCAAGGAAAGTGGTTACATCCTAAAAACTAAAAGTGATTCTGGTTTTCCCCTGCTACATCGTACACATGGTTTGTCCTTGGCTAATTTTTAACCAGTTTTTTAAAAGAGGAAACAGATCCTCTAGCAAGTGGAGTACTGAACAGGTAGGAGTTTTAGTTTCTCGTTCTGCCGCTGACTTGCTTTGGGTCCGTGAGCCAATCATCTAACCTCCCTGTTTCTCACTTTCTCAAACATAAAATGAGGTTAGTGGTAGTTTGCCCTATATCCCCTATCGGAATATTGTAAGATTGTGTGATGTGAAATATAGTCAACTCTGGATTATTGGTACTAATGGAGAAAAATTGAACGGCATATCACTCATGCTTTTTTTTTTATATATTTGGCCTTGAAATGTAGTCTGAGACACTAACCCCCCCCCACCCCCCCCAGATATGACTCAGATACAAATTATTCTCCTCCTCCAAGCCAAGACTGGATCTTCAGTGTGGTCCTTTTGGCCTGAGCCCAAGTCAGGAAATATAGCCAAGAGGCAGATCCAGTCCTTGTGTACATAGATATATAATCTAGAGTTGATTGTATGTGAAAATGCTCATCAGACAGAGCAAGGTCATTCAAGGTACTGCTATTAATCGTCTGAGTTGGACCTCTGTGCCACTAAATTTCTACAAGTTAAACACCACGATGAATTACATGTAGTGTATGAATGTTCTATGTAAACGCCAATCTAGTCTTGAGTGATCTGAATGATTTTCCTAACTTGTTTGCAACTCCTAGATCATACTGAATGTTTTTATGTAAACTTTGTATTGTTGGGGGAAATGACCCAACCAGAGATTTATATTTTCTTAAATGTTACATTTAGTTACATTTTGTTACAGAGTTGGTAAACTAGAATATTATGGCAGTCTTCAAACAATATACAGTCTTGTGTATGCATTGTTTGTATGAATAAAAGATAAACTAATTTGCTTTGGAGTTTTTTGGAGTATTTTCCAAGTTTTGATGATGCAGCTGAAGATTGTGCCATTAATCAGCTGTGTGACCTAGGCAAGTGATCCCATATCTCTGCATCTTCACGTCCTCATCTATTAAATAAAGGGATTATAATAGAAGGGAAGAGAAGCTCCTTCTGTTCTGATGTTCTATGGCTTTGTGATCTTTGAGGTTAAAAGAAGAGGGATTTTGGAAGGAAGGAAGGAAGAAAGAAACAAAGAAAAGAGAGAGAGAAACAAAAGAGAGGAGAGATGGAAGAAAAGTAGCAACATGTAATGGCACATGCCTGTAATTCCTGCCACTAAGGAGGCTGAAGCTGGTTGGTACCTTGAGTTCTGAGGTGTATTTTGAATTAAAATCAAACTGATGTCCACTCAGTTGGACCCCAATATGGTCATCTCCCAGAAGCAAAAGGTCACCAGATAGCCTAAGGAAGGGTAAACAAGCATGAAGCAGAAAAACAAAAGAGAGTAAAGCTTCCATGCAGATCAGTACTGGGACTGGTGAAAGAAACAAAGAAAGAGGGAAGGAGGGAGGGAGAAAGGGAAGAAAGGAAACAAAAAGGAAGGAGGGAGGAAAGGAAGAAAAAAAAAGGAAGGAAGGAAGAAAAAGGACTAGGAAGGAAGAATTTAACCCATCAAAGCATCGTATATAGAATCATGATCCTCAGATTTGACAATAATAAACAAAGTGTTCATCAACGATGGTATAATAAGCAAAGTCCTAGATTTAAATTTAAAGGATCCAAGTTCAAATCTATCCTCTGGCATTAACAGGGCCCCAGTGTTTCTTTCTCTATAAATTGAGAGCACTGGAATCAATGAATTCTAAGATCCCTTCCAGCTCCAAAGTAATTATCCTATAACTCTAGGAAAAGATCAGTCTTGAAGAGGAAAATATTCCACAAGTTGCTACCTCCGGTCTTACAGACCTTTCCATGTAGCTACTCCACTCCTAGAATCTGTAGGGAATTCATGAGAGCTCCCAGATAATTTCAGATGGACAAAACAGAATTCACCAAATAGTTCTATTCACTGGATGCCGCAAGAGCAGCAGTAAGACCAATAGGTAAAAATCTCATCTTTCTCTTTTCCATCTCTTAGATTTACAAAACTAGTTTTTATTATTACAGCCAATAGTGGGAAATTAAAGAGAAATATTGTACTAGCAATCATGTATTAATTGTCATAATTTGATTATTTGTAAGGGGGTAGATAGGTAGCACAGTGGATAGAGTACGAGGACTGGACTCAAGAAGACCTAAATTCAAGTATGAGGTCAGACACTCACTAGCTACATGATACATTTGCCAAGAAAACTGCAAATGGGGTTATGAAGAGTCAGACCCAATTGAAAAATGACTAAACAATAACAATCCCCCCAAAATTATCATTTTCCCCTTCATATGATGAATGAAAAGCACTGATATAATGAATAGAGAGCAGCCTCAGAACCAAGAAACATTTAAGTCCCATTTTATGTCCTGCTTTTCATGTATCCTAGCTATATGGCCCTGAGCAAATCACAATTTCTCAATACCACCAAACAACTAAGATTACAAATTGCAAGGCAGTAATAGATCTACATTGATAGAAGGAAGTCCTTTACCAAAAATTCTCAACACCAATACAGTCACAAATCTAGTAAATATCTCCAATAAAATGTCATGTTCTTTCACCATGAACCATGATCAAATAAACTCTGTCATTGTTCATTGATGGGATGTGTCAACATAATCCCCTAGGGTCTCATTTACCAGTTTTGTAACTTTTCTGACCAAAGGGCCCCTCTCTGGCCACCATTTCTCTATATTTGCTGGTCCCCTATTAGAAAGTAAGCTTCTTATAATCAGGGACTAACTATCCATGCTCCTGCAGTGTATCCCCCAATGTTTAACACTGTGCTTGACAGATAATAAATCCCTAATAAATGGTTTTTCGTTTATTTTTAAAATACATATTTTAAAACATTAAGAAAATATTTTTCAATTTCCTGGTTACTAATTCCAAAATGTTATATTTTCCTTCTCTTTTTACAGACTAAATTTCTCTTTGTAGATTCAAATGCTTATTAAGCACTTAGTATGTGAAGTGTATTATGTTAGACACCGTGTTTAAGGTCACCCCTTATACTATGGGACACACAGCTAGGGACTAGACATCTGTGTATCTAAAATATCAAGTGTGTCCTGCTATCATGAATCTTATCATCTTGTAGGATAGCAAAACACACACCCAAATAAACCACAATCAAGCCCTAAGAGAAGTACAAAATCATGCACTGTAAGAAATAGGAAGTGAAAGGGTATTATCAATAAAGTAAATAGGTGTGATGAGGAACATAGAAAACTGTTGTTTAGAGTCCATCTCTCATTTGAGATTTACAAGATGAGCGAGACCAAATATGAAATTGTGACAAAAAGTCAATGCAAGTTTCAGCCATGTATGATCAGGGAGATAAGGCAAGGTAGTGAAGATCATGGATAGGAAGCAAAAAGTTCTCCAGTTTAGTTAGAGCAAATTTGCCCTGAGGGGAGTGATTAGAGATAGAGCTACAAAGCAAGGGTCCCATCTAGAGAAAAGGGACCAAATCTGTGCATAGAGGACTGTCCTCAAGTAATTTACAATCTAGTCAGACTTAAGATGTACACACGCACACACACACACACACACACAAGAAAGGCAACATAAAAAAGGGGAAAAAAGAGAGAGACAGAGAGAAAGAGCATTGGATTTGTAGTCCAGGGTTCAAATCCTGACTTTCTTAGTGCTAGGAAGACTCTGGGCAGATGGTTCACATCCCTATCTTTCATGTCATGTATGAAACAAGATGATTGCATCACATCACAGATTTAGAGTTAGATGTCACTAGTCTAGTCCTCTTGTATCACAGATGAAGAACCTGAGGTTGAGTGACTTGCCCAAGTAGAACAACTAGTAAATGACAAAGCTAATTAGTCAATAATCTTTAAGCACCTACTATGCACCAGGCACTGTGTAAGTTTTGAGGGTACAAAGAAGAAAAATGGCTTAACAAGCTGTGGTATATGAAGGTAATGGAATATTATTTTTCAACAAAAAATGATGAACAAGCTGTTTTTAGAAAGCCCTGGAAAGATTTACATGAACTGATGCTGAGTGAAACAAGCAGAACCAGGAATACATTCAATAACAGCAAGAATATGTGATGATCAACTATGAAAGACTTAGTTCTCCTCAGTGGTTCAGTGATCCAAACCCAATAGATTTTAGATGGAAAATGCCATCCAGAAAGAGAACTATGGAGATTGAATGTAAATCAACACATGATATGTTCACTTCTCTTGGGTTTTTTTTTTTCTCTCCTAGGGTTTTTCCTTTTTGTTCTGATTTTTCTCTCCCAACATGATTTATAAAACAATGTGTATTAAAATAAATTAATAAAAAACAAAAAAGAGACAAAATACATTTCCTGACCTCAAGGAGCTCACAATCTAATGGGAGAGACAAAAACAAAACAAAACAAAACAAATATATACAAAGCAAGCTACATACAGGATAACTTGTGGTTTGTCCTTCTTTCTCAGAGAACTATAACAACAGAGAGATAGCACCATGGCTTGCCAATGAATTGGAAGAGCCATTGCTGGGAAAGAGATCAAGATAAATAGGAAATAATTAGTAGAGGGATGGCACTGGAATTAAGAAGTTTTGGAGAAGGTTTCCCGTAGCAGGAGGGAAGTCAATAGATGGAGCCGAGGAGCAAGAGTATTCCAGGCACAGAAGAAAGCCAGAGAAAATGTCCCTAACTGGGAGGTGGAGTATCTTGATCACAGAACCTCCAGGAGGCCAGTGTTAATGGACTAAAGAAAGGGGCAGAGAATAAAGTATAAGAAAGCCAGAAAGGCAGAAGAGGGCTAGGTCAGAAACTTCTCGGATTGCCAAACAGCATTTTGCATTTGCTCCTGAAGACAATTAAGAGCCACTAAAGTATACTGAGCTGGAGGATGGAGAGATAAGATAGAGGCGGGAAAGGCGGCATTATGATCAGATACAATAGGAAAATAACTTTAGGGACTGAATGGAGGATGGCTTGGAGTGGGGGAAGAGACCACAGGCAGGTAAGCCCACCCATTGCAATAAGCCAAATGTCAGGCGAGGAACGCCTGTACTAGAGTGATACCAGTGAGGAGAGAAGGAGACATATTCCAGAGATGTCGTTTGATCAACAATCAGATTTTGACTTCATGCCCTCTGACTCCAGAACACTTTCTACTTGACCCCAAGGCTCCTCTGTTCTCTAAGGTCCCTTCCTGCTATAAATCATATAAATTTGCAGTTCCTTAAGCCCATAAAAGGTGTGAAATGCTAGAAGAGATCAGATATCAGTGAGCCTTCTTCTAACTTCATAGAATTGTATAAGTGGTATTTGAGAGTGCTTTGAAAGACAATGGAGATAAAGGGAAGGCATTCCAGGCTTGGGGCAAGAGATCGAGATAAGAGCAGGGCATTCCAGGGCTAGGGATGCATGTCAAGACATGGGGATAGGATCACATCCCATGTGTTTAAAGACTAGTGAATAGCTAGATTGCTAGAGTAGAGCTTAAATTAAAATGATTTGGTTTAACTATAACTCAGAATACCCTATAAGCAGAATCTTAAACCAACTGGAATTCTGTCCCATTTATGTCTTATTTACTCTTAGTCCAAATACAGTATCAAAGAATGTTTTAACTTGAAATGGCTAACAGAAATACCCTATAAGCAGAATTCTAAACCAACTGGAATTATATCCAGTTTATATCTTATTTCTTCTTAGCCCAAATTTGGGCTGAAATAGCTGATAGAGCAGAAATACCCTATAGGCAGAATCTTAAACCAACTGGAATTCTGTCCAGTTTATGTCTTATTTATTCTAAGCCCAAATAACTTCCAAATAACATGTTGGATTGAAATGGCTAATAGATCATAGGAATTGATCTAGGATAACAACCTATGATTTGTTTAAATGTTCCCAAGTAAATGAATAGGAACGAATATCTAAAAATGTTCCCATCTCATTATAGAATTGAAAGTTCCAGGGCTGATTTGCTGAAACTGGTTCTAATCAAATGAGACCATTAAAAATATAACATCATTACATTTCCAAAATTTCCTCTTAAAGTTGATCATTTTAAAGCTGCTCAGAGATTTCCATCTCAAAACATGGATTAGAAGAAATGTTCAGCCCTGAAGTCAGGAGGACCTCGGTTCAAATCTGGTCTCACATACTTTTAATGCTTTTTAGCTGTGTGACCCTGGGCAAGTCACTTAATCCCAATTGCCTCAGCAAAAAAAAAAAAAAAAAAAAAAAAGTTCAAAGATGGTCTTCAGGAAAGAAATCAAAAACAAAACCAACTTCACTAACACTGACAGGGATAATAAAAGGGACAATAAAGAGGCAGTGTGATGTAGGGGGGAAAGTACTGGATCTCTAGGGCTTCTTAAATTTCTTCCACTTGGGACCCTTTTTGGCCAAAGAAAATTTTACAGGATCGTGGGTATGGGAATACGAATCAAAACCTTACTGATAATAAACCATAATTTCATGATCCCCAAATTCCATTAAAAGACCCCCTATGGGATTGTGAAATTGTGTTTAAGAAGCTGGGCTAGGATCTGGGTTCAACTCTGTCTGTTACCCAGGTATTTAACCTTTCTAGATCTCAGGATACTCAAGTATCAAATTAGAGATTAAGACTAGATGACTCTTAAAAATCCTTTCCAGCCCTAAGCCCAGGAACAGGTTATTTCCATCTTTAACATTTTCTTACAAGCTAAATCCCTGTCCTTGGTCCCTTCCTGAAGTGAATATTGAAGGCGCGGACGCTAGGTGGCGCAATTGTCCAACACACTTTGTCAGGGAGGTGCTTTTCCCTCCCAGTCCCAGTTGAGTTTACTGAATTTAAGTAAAAAGTTTTAAAGTCAAGGCAATATCCCCCCCTCTCTCCCCATCCCGATGCAGCCTCACCATTAACCCGTTAGGAGTTTGACATAATCCAGTCTCTGGGGCCAGGGGGACTGTCAGCAATCTAATCCCATTTGCAGAAGTTCCAGACCAAAAGCCCAATGAATGACTCCTTCTTAGAGGCCAAGAGAAAAGGGGTCTAAGAGCCCACAAGCCTAAAATGGCAATAACGATAACTGACGTTTTAAGATTTGAAAAGTTCTCAATTTTGTATTTACAAGTAGTATTTTTATTCATTTTATAAAGTACATTATTTTACCTGCTCCAAGCCTTTGAGAGTTAAATGCTGCGAATATTACTCCTATTTTAGGAGAAAGAAAGAAGGCTAAGGGAAAGTTCTTGGGGGAAAGAGCTGCCTCAGGAAGTCAAGAGGACATGGCTTCAAATTCAGCCTCTTATACAGGCTACCAATGACCTTAGGCATGTCACCTAGACCTCAGTTTCCTCATCTGTAAATGGGGGTGGGGGAGTGAAGACAGGCAGATAGAAAGAGAATCAGACAAAAAGGCAGAAACAGAACGGGGAGAAAGAGGGGGCCGGATTGGGGGGGGGGGGGGAACAGAGACAGAGATAGACATATACAGAAAAAAACAGAGATAAAGACAGAAGTAGAAAAAGACACACACAGAGAGGCAGAGAGACCAACAGAGACAAACAGAAACAGAGATAAAGAGACAGGCAGAGACAAAAAGAGGAGAGAGAGAAGGAGAGGAAGAGGGAAAGGAAAAGAGAGAGGGAGGGAGAGGGAGAGAAAGAGGGGGAAAGGATGAAAGGGAGGGAAGGAAGGAAGGAGAAAGAGGACAGACAGAGACAGAGGAAGAGACAGAGAGAGGAGAGAGAGGGAAGAAGAGAGGGAGGACGGGAGAGAGGGAGGGAGAGGGAGGGGGCGCAGCTCTGGAGTCTAGGAACGCGTGTGAAGCTGGCTTGGACCCCAGGTTTCCCTGAAGTTTAGTCGCAGTTACGTCCTCCGCAGCGGAAGGTGCAGGGCCGCGCCAACGCTCCCATTCTAAGCCGTTACCCGTTGCATGCGCTCGGTTCCCTATATCACTTTGCTGGGAAACCCAACCCCAGAGCGGCCGCTCTCCCTTATCTTTCTGAAAGGGAAGGAACAAGGCGCCCCTCCTTCCTCCCCCTCCCCCCCGGGAGGAGCGCGCAGGTGAGACTGTCCCGGGAGCAGCTTTCCCGACCCTCTGGTGCGCTCGGCCGGGACCGCAGCCTCGCGCTCAGAGGGGAGGGACAAGGGCCAGCTCGCGGGGCTCGGGGACCCCGGCGGGAGTCGCGGGGCTCGGGGACCCCGGCGGGAGTCGCGGGGCTCGGGGACCCCGGCGGGAGTCGCGGGGCTCGGGGACCCCGGCGGGAGTGGGAGATCTCCGGCGTGTGCCGGCCCTGCCCGCCCCGGCTCGGTCTGCTTTCTTAAAAGAGCCGCAGGTACCAGCTCTGGCAGCTCCATGGCATTCTTCCTGGAGCACTCGAGGGGCGCAAAGCTTCGGGCTCAGTGACTTTTTCTTGCCCTTCCCCCGCCCCTCCCGACCACAATTAGAGCGGCTCTGCCCTGGCAGCCTCCCCCGCGCCGGGCTCCACGCAGGTAAAGGGTTACGGATTCTCGGAAGTGTTCAATGCAAACTTTGAAGGATTTTATTTTCATCTGCGGTCACATGACCCCTTAATACCCAATGACACTGACTCCGGCGGCTCCTCCAGAGGTCGGCCAAACTCCGGGGCCAAACAGGGCAGCCCCACATTTTGGCCATCCACGCGCCGGAGGCTCGCGGAGCCATGGGAGACGGTGATCGGCCGAGCCCGCCGCCGGTTCCTCTGCCTGCAACACCCAGGTAGGCTGAGGGTGGCCGGCTGCCTCGGGGACCTCCAGCCGGATCCTCCACTGCGCCTTCGGGGGGTGGGGGGCCGCGGCGCTGGCGCGGGGGAGGGGGCGGGAAGAACGTTGGGGGGCCGGAGCTTCTTCCACTGCTTTCTTTCTGTCGGGACCTCAGCCTGGTGACTCGCGGCTCCCTCCGGCTGCTCACTTTACTTTCCTTCCTAAAAACCGTCGAGAGGGAAATCAAAATTCGCCTCTGTCAGGAAAACCCAATCGGCCGCAAAATCCAAGCCGAAAGGCAGGTTCCTGAAGAAAGGAACATCTCCAAGGTCCTGACCCTGAGCACTTGGCCATTTCTCTGTGCAAACGCGGCCGTCTAATATCATCTGGTTTACAATTACATTTATTGAGGGGGGGGGGAAGATGTTTGAGTTGAAAAAACAAATTTTGACAACAAAAAAATTATTTTTTTCCCTTAAAAAAAAAAATCAAATCCATGTAAACAAATGTGTGGAGTCAAGCAAAACAAACCGACAGAGTGATTTCTCTCCTTCTCGCCGCCCCTCCATCCCCATCACAGGCTTGGGAAGAGTTTTAATTAAAAAAAAAATCCGTGAAATGCAGCTGCTCCTTTTAAACACACGTGAAAGGCTGCGTTCCCCTTCCTAGCCCGGGCCACGCAGCTCAGGGAACTTGCCCGGAGCTGGGAGTGAAGGCGAAGAGGGGGTTGCGGGAAAAGAAAGCGAACTTCTGGAGCTGATTGATTGGGGGCAAAATGTAATCGGTGACTAGGGCGGAAACCGTTTGCTCAATACTGAATAATAAGTCAGGCAACACCTGGCCATACTCACCTAGACACCGTATCTGATCACGCCGACCTGCAGAATATATATGTTTATATCGTTTGTGTCAACCCTAGATAAAGTGAAAGTCTTCGTGCCGTTTTAAAGCTTTTTAACTCTGCAGATGATTCCATTTCAATTTCCAGTCCCCTCCCATTAATTCTCTCGGTAATTCCCCATAGTGAAAAGTCTCTTCTGGGAGTTTCCCAGAGTTAAAGAATCTGGAGCTGGTTGATCTAATTCTTATGGGAAGGTTGATGGAGGAAGTTTTTCAACATCCCGAGGCTTAATCCCCAGTGACCATCACTTTAGGAATCCTTGGCTCTGTTTGAAAAGAAAGGAGACGTTTAAAGATTTTGAATGACAAAGGAATATAGTGTGTTGCTGTTCAATCTTTTTTTCTATGGTATCTGATTCTTCTGACCCCATTTGGGATTTTCCTGTCAAATAGACTGGACTAGCTTGCCATTTCCTTCTCCAGCTTATTTTATACATGAGGAAACTGAAGCAAATAGGAGCACATAGCTCCTGAGAGCATATTGGAACTAAGGTCTTCCTGAGTCCATCAACCTATCCCTTTTTAAATCCCATATTTTGTCTTTTAAAAAGCAGAATTAATCGTGTACCAGGACCAGTCTTGGAAAAAGTCTAGAAGGAACAAGGGGGAGACCAGCAGAAATTATTATAAGAATTCATATGAAGAAAACAACAACTCACAATTTTCCCTCCCAGCATCCTTGTGGAATAGGTGGTGATGGCATTCTTATCTCTATTTTACAGATTTAGAAACTGAGGTTCAGAGAGATTCAGTAACTTGACTCTAGTCAAGTGGGGAGAGTGGGGGGGGGAGAAGGGGCAGGATTATGTTTTTATTTAATCTTTTTATCTGCCTAATTAATAAGAGTTCGCTCTTCAGAGTAGGTACTTAGTCAAATGGTTTTTGAAGTTAAACCTCTAAACAATCACTCTGCTTTGGAAAGTCCAAGAGAAGCCTGGAATTGAGCACAGTTGCTCTACAGCCTCACTTTTCAGCTACTCGGGAGATAGGAACCATGGGATTTTAAAATTAGAAGAGATCTTCAAAGTCATATACTCAATCTTCTCATTTCAGAGAGACATTTAGGATTAATGATTTCAAGTTGTCTTTGATCTTCAAGATTGGCAAGAGTCTTTAGAGGCCATTTATTCCAACCTCCCTCATTTGACAGATGAGGAACTGAGGGCATGAGAGTTCAAATGATTTAGGCGGGATCAAAAAGCTAGAATCTGAGGTAGGATTTGGAATCAGGTCTTTATAACTCCAAAACTAATCCTTGATATTCTATCAACTAGAATAGAATTACCAAGCTTTTTGGTTTTCAAATTCCATTTTTAACCTAAAAATTATTGAGGATTCCCCCAAGCGCACGTATTTATGTAGGTTATGGATGGGTAGATAGATATTTACTATCTTAAAATTTTTTAAATTGTAGTATTATTATGAAAAGAGTTTTTCACCTTGAGTACTCCCTGTCTCCAGGAGACCCAGGGTTCCTTGGACTACACTTTAAGAAGCAGAGCACTATTACCATCTGGTTTCCCCTAGAGAAACTGAAGTTTGAATCTGTACAATGTCAAATGCAACTTTCTGGATCACTGGAAGAGGACAAAGAGAAGATTGGCAAAAGAAGAGAATATGAGAAAAGAAGTGGAGTAGGGAGTTTTCTCATTGTTATTAGTTTTATTTTTAACTTTCTGCATGCTACCCGGGACCTGCTTACTTAGTACTTTTTTAGCTTCCTTGGCTTGCTTCAGAACTCATCTGAAAATCCATCTTCTACACCAGGCTGTTCTTGGTCCCCCAACCTCACAGCTGCCTTGATCTCTCAGGTTAACTTCCATCTATCTATTTTCTCTGAGTGTATGTCTGAATACACACATAGAAACACATAAACATTTATATATGTATATATTATATTATACATATTTATATAATATACATATATATATTTGTGTATATGTTTGTACATATAAATATATTTAGTTATTTAGATGTTGTTTCTCCTAACTAAATGGTAAGCTTCTTGAAGGGAGGTACTATTTTTATCTTTCTTTCTATCCCCAGCACTTAAAGTGCTTGGCACATAGTAGGCTCTTACTGAATGCTTTTTGACTAACTTGAAACTCAAAGTCTGGTTACCACAAATACCTGAAATCATTAACTTCACAAACAGATTAACCAGTACCCTCAAAATGTAAGCATACCTGCATTTTAAAAATCTAATTATCTAATATTTTTTTTAATCTAATAATGTACAGGCTGATGCATCCAACTCAATAATGCACTTGCGAGCATCCTTTTTGGGGAATAATCGCCTTGAAGTCTTCTAGCCCTGACAGTTTGATATATTTCACCCCCATTCTGGAGGCCTACCTCCAAGGATTTAGGGCCAATTCTGGTTCTATAAAGGGAAAATAGGAAGTAGTAATTATAGCTTACTACTAGTAGAAAATAGTAGTAGCTGCTTAGTTCAGCACTGAATTATTCTTATTGAAGCTTCTACTCAGATTTTGATTTTTAAAAATGCTATTCTCATACTTCACAGTAATGAGATAACCAGCCTCCTACTTCTTTGAGAATGAGACCATATGATAGCAGCTCCTTTGTCCACTCTTAAAACTTTTTAGCATCATTGCATACTCCTCCATGCCCTCCAGTCATAGTGGAAGAGGTCCCTCTATTCTTTTCTAAGATTTATCTCTGTGCTTGAACCCTGGGACTCTTCTGCTTTCTTTAAGACCTCATTTCAGCAGTTATTCCTTCTGGCATCTTCATTCATTTCCATACTGCTTCCTGAATACATTGACTTATAAACATAGCCAAACCCCAACCTCTAGAAAAGAACAATCTTGATTATATTCCATCCAGTTTTCTTCCTGTCTTTGTCTCTTCTTCTTTACAGCCAAATTGGTTGGTTTTTTTCTCTTCCTTCTCCTCCTCTTCCTCCTTCTCCTCCTCCTCCTTCTTCTTCGCAAGACAATCAGGGTTAAGTGACTTGCCTAGGGTCCAACAGCTAGTAAGTTCAAGATAACATTCAAATTCAGGTTCTCTTGACTCCAGGGCAGGTGCTCTATCCATTGTACCACCTAGCTGCCCTTCATAGCCATATTCTTGACTTAATTACATCTGATTCCTCTACTTCTTTACCATCCATCTTCTCTTATCCTTGCAGAATAACTTACTCCTGCACCATTTTGCTGAAACTACTTTGTCAAAAAGTCAACAATGATCTCCAGATCAACATGGCCAAGTCATTTTTTTTCAGCCTTTATCTTCCTTTATTTCACTGCAGTATATACGCTCCTCCCCGAGTACTTAGATACTACTACTACTACCAGATATAGAGCCTCCAAATATTAGTCTTTTTCTTCTCTTGAACAGGACAGGGAAAAAACAAGTTTTATTTTGTGCTTCTGTAATGTCTATATTTTAGGTTATTTTGCATTATTGTTAGCCATTTATGAACCCTCTCCTCTACTATATTGTAATTTGTAAGAAGACACAGACCATAGCTTATGTAAGTCCCATGTCTATTATTAGTGCAATACATCCAATAAAGGACTGATAAATAATGACTTTGTTCCCTGCCTTATATCCCAGGGATGGAGTTCTCTACCTTACATTCCAGCCTTTCCCCAGGAATTGGATTTCATGCTAGGTACCCACTATGGCTATGACTGAATCTCTGATAGCTACTATAAAATCGTCCCAATTTCAGCAATTGCCTTCCTTTTGAACCTCTGCCAATTACTACCTCACACCTTGAATTCACAGAAGATAGGAGATCGTTGACTGCCTTTGGGTTTTGACAAATGATGTCTGCATTCCAACTGTCATTTTCCTTAACCAGTTCCCCAGTGGACTGAAAATAAACCTCTGGTCATATTCCCCAGTCCTGATATCCAGGCTCCACCCAACCTGGGGTACATGTCAATTATCCCTAGTCTGGCCCATCCTATTAGCCACTTAGTCATGGCTGTGACAAAATGAACACCTTTCAACAACTGTCTCCATTTTCACCAGGTAATTCCCTTGGGCTTATAGAAACTGGAACCTTTAAAAATATCCCCCATAAAACTTCAAGGCAGTTGTTTCTTAAACCAAGAAATAGATGAATAGACATCCTCAGCAGATGAATATCTATCCCAAAGCAGATCATTAAAAGGACCCAAAATACTGACTCATAGATTTTCTGATGCATCTCAGAAAAGCCACTCCTGAGTTTCAATTAGTGTTGTCAACATAAGGTAAAAATGATAGATAGCATATCTTTAAAGGCACCACACCCAACTGACTCAGTTCCAATCAGTTTTTATGCAAGTGGGCTACAAAATAAAGGGAAAAAAATCTTCAAATAGTGCCACAAAACACCCAGGAGTGCCACTTGAAAACCACAACTTAGCCAGTTACTCATTGTGTTTTCTATTTCTGGATACGACGTCTTAGTATTTGTCTTCCTAGCTAATTTAGATGTGAAAATTTTAATAATAGAGTTCATAGTCCACCATTTGATTGTCATCAGATATAGGAGCTGAGGAACTAGTCAGTTTGTCAACATTTTTCACCCCCTTTCTACTTCTGATGTGAATGGAAACTCTGGAAAAAGAAATTAAATATCTCCCACCCTCATATCTAAAAACTTCCCAGTATAAAGAAGCAATCCCAGTTAGAAATCTGTTAGAATAAATCCAAGCACTAGTTTGTAACAACCTAGTCTAAGATGGTAATGAGGAGTGGAAATGGGGAGAAAGCTTTGAGCAATATAGTAGCAACAGAATCAGCAGAACTTGGATACTGATTGAATGAGTGGAGATGGGGGTTGGGATAGAGGGGGGATAACTGTGTGTGAATATTCCCCAAAAATGCCTTTGTCACTGACTCTTTTTCCTTATGTTGCTATACATGTACATATGTGTATAAACATACATATATACATGTATGTATGTGTATGTATGCATTCCTTAAGGCAGCCTTCTTTGTTTTTTCCTCTTTTAAAAAAAATTTCTTTGTCATCCCCTCAATCTTAATTATCTCCAAGATTGTAACTTCTGAATTTGCCTCTTTCAGATCATAATCTCCTATTCTTCCATTTCTCCCTCTATTTAAAAGTGCTCTTGTTATACCCAATCCCTCTCTAGTTTCTGAGGTCTATGTTCTAGTAATACTTGCCTAACTTGAGAGTTTTGATCCTAAAATCTGACATTTCCACAAAGTGCCACTTTCTACCCCTTATCATCCTACTCATGTGCTAGAAGTCATTCCTCAGCCTCAGTTTTCACCTCATCATTCTTCTGAAACATCTCATAGCTGTTGATGGGGTGGTGAGGATTTGAAATTGTAGAACACCTGGTCTTCTTGGTCCCTTCTAGTTCTAAATCCATGATCTTAACGATCTCCACTGTGAATGTCCTCCAGTATTGCAAATGCATATAAAATATATCTAGAGCTGAACTCATCAAAATCTCCCCTATAGCCTCCCCTCTCAATAAAGCTGCCTTTACCTCAAGTTCCCTTTCTATTTCTATGGACAGCAAAATCTTTCAATCACTTGGTATAAAATGCAAGATGAGTCTTTGGTTCTTCCCACCAATTTCCAAACAGGGACCAAATATTCCAGTACTGTCAATTCTACGGTTACAATATTTCATATCCATGCTTTCTTTTCCACTCTCCTTTTCACTATTCTGGTTCAGGCTCTAATTATCTTAAGCAAAGGAATCATAAGAGATTTACATAATCTTCCTGCCTCCAGTCTCTTCCCTACTTCTCTGCTCAAAATCCCTCATTGGGTCCTCATTGCCTATAGGAAAAAAAATACTTACTCCTTAGGCTGGTATTTAAAGTGCTTCTCAACTTGATTCCAATTCATCTTTCTATCATAATTTTTATTATCCCTTCATATTTAATGTTTCAACCAAAATGGACTAATTTTCTCATCTCCGCATATGCTTTCCTGCTTTTGTGCTTATTCTCATAAATCACCAAATTTCCATTTTCAGTCATCTTTCTTTTCCTTAAAGGCCCAGCTCAGGTGTCGATTTCTCCATTAAGTTTCCCTCACTCGTCCAGCTCGAAGTGATCTCTCCTTCCCCATGTTCTCCCTTGGCACTTTGCTTGCTTCTCTCTTATGCCCATGCAATATCAAGAACTAGAGCAGAAGAGTTCATACCCAGGTACCTGGGAAACTTTTGAAAATATGTTTTGATAACTATAATTGACTTCTTTTGGGACCCTACCACTTTATTCACTTAAAAGTGTTTTTCTGAAAAGGAGTTCATAAACTCTATCAGCACTGTCATATGTCCATGAAAACCTCATTCTTTGGATGATCTTGAGGCTAGTATTGTAAATGCAGTCCTTTTGGTCACTGAATAGCAGCTGAGAATTTTCACAAAGTTGAAAATCAGCTAAAATCCTACAGAGCAGAAGATGATGCTTATGTTGGATTTGATTTAAAAATTAATATTTTAAAATTTTAAATGATTCATCTTTCAAACATTGTTTTTGTGAATATGTAGTATCTATATTTCTGAAGTGATTAAGCTTTCAAAGTGTACTAAAACTTTTGGGACATGCTCTATTAGCACAATATATAAAGGAAAAAGTGCATTATATTTCGTTTTCTCATCTCAGTACGTTTGATCTCGCTTTAATACCTTTCCTTGTAATTTTAGTGTAGCCCTGTGTTCTTTCTTTTTCCTCAAAATCTCAAAAAAAAAAAAAAAAAAAAAGCAAACAATTGAGTTAATTTATAGGTTAAGCTGCATAAGGTCTTACAGTTTGGGATTTACACACGGGAGACCTGCCCTGTTAGACTGCTTCAGAATCAAAATTGATTTTCTCAAAATCAATAAGTGGAAAAGCTCAGTCAGATCTTATATTATCAATAATGTTTAGCCACCTGAATGACCATAAAGATGTGGTCTATTAAAGAAAATCACCTGTAGAAACCTGCCTCTTTGGGCTCCATGATATTATCAAGTATATTGATTTGTGAATACCCCAAGCTCATAAAAATAATATGAAAAAAAAAAGAAAGAAAACCAGCCAATGCATTGTGGGCTATTAATCTTTTCTTAATCACCTCCACCAAAGTCCTATTATTGAAATCCTATTCTAATACCCCAAAAAGGTATAGGTGCCTTAATGTTCTCAAAAGCTGATGGTAGTGGGGTACAAGATGTCACCTTATTAGAAAGGTTTCAGTTAAAGGCTAGAGAGCACTGAACACATTTTTCTTAGAATTCTAGTGCCTTCCATGATTACTCTGTGTGGATCCCCTACCTCCAAATTGGAGGGATAGAAACTAGATCTGTTATGGTCTTGGGAGAGGGAACTAATTCTCCACCACAGATCAACAACTTCTCCACAGTGTCTTCACTTAAGAAACAGCTTAGACCAGGATTTCTTAAACTTATTCTATTCATGACCCCTTTTCATCCAAGAAATTTTTACGTGACTAGGTATATAAAATAGGCATACAAATCAAGTATTTACCATTAATAAATCGTAATTTCACAACTCTCACTTCAATTATGAGACCTAATATGGGGTGACGAACCACAGTTTAAGAAGCTGGGCTTACAGCACTGAGAGGGTTAATTGGCTCACCAAGGGCAATATGTTGTAGAGGCAGAAATTGAATACAGAGTTTCTTGGTTCCAAGACTGGTTCTCTATTCCCTATCATGCCACATTGCTTCCCAACTTAAGCAGCAAAAAGATTCCCATCCTGTGTATTGGCCACACTCCCAAATTTCAGAAGCCATGCTTTCAATTGGATTCACTTCAAAAAAAATATTTACTAAGGATTTTCTATATATAAGACAGTTAGCAAGATGACTAGGCAGTCTTGCTTTTGGGGTGTTTGCAGGCTAAAAGATAAGACATAAACACAATTATAATATAATTTGAATAAGATGAATGCGAAAGAGCTGTAAATTTTTATGAGAAATCTGAAAAGAAATGAGTTACTTCTGGCCAAAGGAAAAGAGGGCTCTTAGGGAAGTCAGCATCTGGACAGAGCCTTGGAAGATTAAGGATTTCAACAGGCTGATTGAGGGGAGAGTGCATTGCAGGACAAGGGGACGATGGGAACAAAGACACAGGTAGAAAAAGATGAGGCAGTTTGGAAGAATGTTAAGTAATCCACTTTGGTTGGGGGAAAAGATCGAATGTCAGGGATTAGTGTGAGATAAGACCTAAAAGGAATGTTAACATTATATAACTGAGTGCCACACTAAGAAGTTTAGACTTTATTGGGGAGCCATTGAGGGTTTATGATAAAAAAAAAAAAAAAGTATGCAATCAGAAATATGCTGTATCAAGATTTCTCAGGCCATAGGAGTGTAGAACGAATTAGACGAGGAAGAGACCGGAGCCATCTAGGTCAAATGGAAAATGACTTTGACTTAATCGTGTCTTATTTTTTCCAATTACATGTAAAGATTGTTTTAAATCTTTTAAAACTTTAAAAACAAATTTTAAAAAAAATTGGAGCTCCCTCCAATTTTTGCTCCTCCCTGCCCAATTCCCCAAGACAGCGAGCAGCCTAATATAGATTATACATGTTACAATCATATTAAACATATCAAAAATGACTTTGACAATTCTATTGTTGGGAATATACCCTGAAAGTGTTAATAAAAAGAAACAAAAATGAACTGTTAAAGATTTACATAGTAGCCTTTTATGTCATTGGAAAAGAATCTGGAAAGTCTCCATTTCCAATAATAGAAGAGACAAATTAAAATAATATATTATAATATAACATATGCAACATATAATATTAATAACATTTATTATATAATAATATATTAATTATATTATACACAATAATGAAATAAAATAATAAAAATAAAAATAAATTTTTAACAAGAAGATTATAACAAAATTTAGAAATAAATTGATCAAATGATTCAAAGCAAAAAAAGTAGAGCTATAATTCTATAGGAGGAAAAGTGAATAAGAATGACTAGACAAAGCTTTCTCCTAACCCATGAGTGAGGAAATTGTGCTATTTTATGCATTCATATTCTTACTCACTAAGTAATTCAAATGAGCTGTATTGATCTCAATATTACATTTTTAATAAATAAAATGTTTCAGATAAAGGTAGGGACAGGCACAAAAGCTGTAGTGCTTGGGAATGGTTTGGTATGGGGTGGAGATAAGGAAGGAAAGACAATCAAAAATAATAGCCAACTTTTGAACCTGGGTGATAGGGAGAATGGAAAAGTTGAGAGTCAAGTCATAACTCAAAGGAATATAAGTTCAGAAAGGATCTTAGAAGTCATTTGGTCCCACTCCTTCATTTTACAAATGGGGAAACTGAGGCTGAAGACGTTAAGTAGCTTTTTTTAAGGTTATGACAGGTAATAAGTTAGCAGAACCAGGATTCCTGATTCAAAACCAGCTTTTAAGGGAAAAAAAAATATGTTTTGTTTCCTGGTTCAATGCAACTTTTCTTGAACTGAAGCTTCTTATCAGTGCTGTATAACATTAATAGTCACAGCTTAATGTCAAAAACATCATTTGAGAGCTCTTTAATTAGCTCTGGAAGTTTCCATGTGTGGAAAGAGTGTTGGATTTGGAATAAAAGACCCTGAATTTAAATTCTGACTTTGGGGCTTACTCTCTGTGTGATCCTCTTCATGCTTCTCTGTGTCCTATTTTCCTCGTGTAAAAATGAAGAATCAGTTTTATAGGCAGAAGGACATCTAGTCCTTCCTCTTTGTTTTTCAGAAGAGAAAATGATGTCCAGGGAGATTGCTGCTTGTCCAAGATGACACACATAGTAAGTGGCAGAATGGAGATGTGAACTCAAATCCTCTATTTCCATTTCTATTCTTTCCCTATACTGCATTAGTTAGGAAGTAGGGGTTTTTCACCTTTTTGTGGATCTTAGACCCTTTGACAGTCTGGGAAAGTCTAGTTCCTTCTCAGTATAGTCATTTTGAATGCATACAATAAAATACATAAGATTACAGAGAAAAACACTTTATATTTTAAAAATGTGTTATTTCTCATCCAGATTCACAGACACTGTGAAATCTACTCATATTACCCTGGTGGGTCCATGGACATCAAACTAAGAATCCCTGCTTGAGAATTTTTTTAAGGTGTTTATTTTAAAAATAAGCCTTATTTTATTTTTTTTTTAACTTATCAATCACCTCAAAGTGAATATTTCCCATCTACAAAGTAGAACCCAAAAATATTATATACAAAACTGTTGATTCTTTAATCCATACTAATTTAAAAAAAAAAAACTTATAATAAATCCAACTAATTTCCAAAACTATTCTACTTATCTATACCTTCTTCTGAGTTTTCTCAGTTCTTTTCCAGCTCTAAATTGATGATCCAAAGTTCTATGAGCATCAACTTCTACTCAAAATTGAAATAATTATTCAAAACTCAATTCTGGAACACAACAACATTGGTTTCTAGCTAAGGCAGCTTCTCGGTCATAGTCCTATAGCTGGGCTAGTTGGAAAGTCATCAATCAATTTCTAGACTAAAATCTATGTGTTTTCTCCCTTTAACTCAACTTGACTAGGCATGTTATTGGACAGAAATGATCTGCATTGGGGCTTAGTTTTTTAGAAGGAGTCCAAGTGAACACAAGAAATATTTCAAAAATATTGAACCTCTAAAACAACAGGGAAGGAGAGATCTGACAAATACCTGTATAAGACCCCCATCATTTGGGCTAGTTGTCCTTCTGGTCAATGACTTTAGAGACAAATATTGAATCTTCCTGCACTTAAGTCTTACTCCAATGATTTGTCTAATGGCATGGAGGTAGTTCTCAATACTGATTTCTAAGGTCTTTTTTTAATCTCTAGAGTTCCTTTGTGAGAAATAATATATTTGGGCTCCCATTCTATTCCAGTCAGTATTAATCAATATGATACGATTCTGTAGGAGTAGTGATTATATGTTCTGTATATTAGATCCCAGAGCTGGAGCTACAGATTGTAAGTTTAAGTTTATGTGTGTATCCATGGGAAACTAACTAGAGGTCCTCCTTGTTAATAGTATTTTTCCTTGTTATGGGACCCAAACCTAGTGTTACAGAGATGATTCAAATTCATGGGGAATCCTCCACTTTATTTTTGTACGTCTGGACCATTCTGTCTTGTCCAACAAGTAACCGTCTTATGACCATTTAGTCAGAGAAACGCCCCATGCTTTGTCCAACCTATGACCGTCTTGCTATGTCGTTTTTGGCCCTTAAGAGCAAAGTCTGTCAACCAATGAGATTCTGTATTTTACCATATCTCATATGCATATTTTGGTATCAAACTTTATAAGTACAAGACCCTGGAAGAAGAAGCCATCTCAGATCAGGAGGAAGATATGAAATTCACTTCATTAGAGGGAACCATGGATCCTCATTGACTCAGAGCTCTGCCTCAGTCTCTTATTATAGGTTGGACTATTTTAATCCCCCCACCTTGTGCTCCTTAAAGCCCCCCTAGGTACCTTGAACAGGGTCGGTGTGTCCCACCTATTTCTGACATCTAGATTTGGGTCTTTCATTCCCCAAAGAGATGTGGTTTGCAAAATTCTCTTAAAAACAAGAATAATAATAATAGCTAACACTGATCTAGTGTTGTAAGGATTGCATATCACTTTCTAAACATCATTCTTTCATGTGATCCTTGAGACAGTCCTTAGAGATAAGTGTGAATATTATGATTCCCATTTTCAGATGAAGAGACTGAGATTCAGGGAGTGACTTGGCCAGGCTTGCCATTGACTATCTGAGACATAATTTGAATTTGATGTGTTCCAAGCTCCAAGCATGGCAGTCCAGGTTCTAGGTATGACAGCTCTGTTGTATACTGATCATATAATACTGATAACACTTAACCTTAGAGTACTTCAGCAAGTCTCAAACCAGGAAATTTTAGTACCATTGCCAAATTCGTGTTGATCAAGAAAGAGGAACTCTGCTCATCTATGAAATCACAGGTCCTGTTTCCAAAATAATGACTTATTTAAATTAAAAAGGATAATAAAAATAATCATTTACAATTTTCATAGCATCCTAAAAACTGCTTAAGAATCTTTCCTAGGAAATCAATGCTATCTTTTTACAGATTTGCTCACTTTACAGATGAGAACACTATGATCCTGTTAAAAAACAAAAAAAGTCTAAAAAGTCGAGCTGGCTCTCACATCATCATACAGCTATTAAGTTCTTGGTCTCCTGACTCTGAGTGGCCCATATTTCACTTCACCTTGAAGCCTATCTAACCTTCTGTAACTCCTTTTACCTGTCATGATACGTTAAGCACTTGAGCCTGCTTCTTAAGGCCCTTCCTTCTCTGGCCACCACCTCCCTTTCTAACGTCATCTCCAACTCTTCCTCCTTCTTCCCCAGTTACACTCCAAGTTTGCTTAAAATGCCATCCACTCCAATCTCCATCTTCTGCCCAACTTCTATGGCCAGGTAAAATGCTAAGTAAAAAAATTCATTATGCTTTTCAGGATTTCTTACTCTGAAAAATGTTTCATTCCTTTGAATGAATCTCCATTTCATGTTTGCTCTTCACAGGACTTAGGAGTCAACTCAACTCACTAAGTGCTCATTATCTACATGTTTTGTAGATGACGTGAGTCTTGCCCTTAAGAAGCGCACTACCTTCAGTGTCCTGAGGGGGCACAATATAAACCCAAATAAGGCATCCTAAGGCAAAGTGAAGAGGAAGAGATGATTGTCACTTAGGAGATGAGGAGAGGCTTGCTTCTTGGAACAGGTGGCAGCTGAGTTGAGCCTTGAGGAAAGATAAGGATTCGGAAAAACGAAGTTCCAAGTATGGAAGAAAGACTGTGGAAATACACAGAGTCCAGAGTCCAGATGCTGAGTTTAGGAAACATCTAGTAGCCCGTCCCTACACACCAGTGTAGTGGAAAACAAAGAGAAAAGGTTTTAGAACACAAGGAAGCTCAGAAAATGGGAGCACCTTGGTCTAAATCCAGGCTCCAATGCTTACATGTTTTGGAACTCTGTGCACAGCACACAGAACTGTCATAATTCACCCCTAAGGTATGGGAGGAAAAATGAAAACCAGTCCTTGTGCAAAGGTAATATCAATTACATGTTTGTATCACTATGGAATGATGAGACTGTGTCTGACAATGGTTTCTTGGGATGTACTAAGTCTCTAATACTACCATTTTTATAAAAGAATGGATTTGGAGGACAGTTATTGAGTTGGGAGACTTCAAACCATTCAGGAGAAAAGAAAGGACTAGCCATTAAAATCCAGCTCTAACGCCTCATCATGCTGCATGATCATGATGGCAGCTTCTCCAAGATAAGTCAGCAGTTACTTTCTGGCATGTTTTCCCAAACTAGAAAGGTAAAGGCCTATGGCTAGACTGGAGAGAACAGGATTTCTTAAATCTCTGTTTCATAGGCCCCTTTGGCAGTCTGGTAAAAATTCGAGATCCCATCTCAGAATGT
This sequence comes from Sarcophilus harrisii, assembly GCF_902635505.1. Taxonomy (NCBI): domain Eukaryota; kingdom Metazoa; phylum Chordata; class Mammalia; order Dasyuromorphia; family Dasyuridae; genus Sarcophilus; species Sarcophilus harrisii. The sequence continues at coordinate 26,275,322 of NC_045431.1, forward strand.
CTTTAAATACCTGAAGGAAATACTAAAAAAAAAAAAAATACTAGTGGTTACTGAAAATAGAGATAGAGATAGTGAAGATAATTTCACCAACCCCCTAAAATCTGTCCATAGCTCCCAGGTTAAGAACTGTTGCCATAGTCCTGGGAAGCAGACCACTGATCCTTTTCTGCATCCCCTCTCTCAGCTGAGCCCTGAGGAACAGAATCTTTCCCTCCCCATCCCATTCCTTAGCCAGATGCTGTTCAAGTCTAGCCATGGGTTAGTAACCAGTATTCTCTAATTTGGTTCCACGCTTCTCTTTTCCTCCTAGCCCCCAAGGGTTGATAAAATTATCTGCCACAAACCACACTTGCCATCTGGTGTTCTGTCACCTAAATGAGTCATCGCCTTTTGAAAATTATTCTATTGTTCCTATACTATTATTTCCTATTACCAAGAAAGCCTCCAGAACTTATATACAGTATTTCCATTGCAATCATTAATTTTTTTAATCTGATGATTTTTTTTAAATTATTCATGTGATTTCTTTTAGTCCCTGGACACATGGGAATGTATCCTTTGATTACTTTAACTTTTAATCCATTTTGTTATTCTCAAACTATAATCCAAACGAAGTTCATATTTTTTTATCCGTGATTCAAAGTAAGTTTTCAATATCTCCAGAAACTCTGCTGATGTCACTAAAATTAATATTTGATCTTCATTCTGAAGCTTCATAAATACGAGACCCTTCTCTTATATAAGTAGCAAACTATTCTGTCAATAAAAAGTTACTAAAAAAAATAAGTAACAAACTAATATTTGAATAGACTTTGAAAATGATATCACAAATTAGAATTCCCTTCTTAAGTAGCTCAGAGTAAGCTTGCTGGGAGCCTATCTTAAATCCAAAAGAGCTACATGCTGAATTGCCCCAAAAGTCATGAACTTTGACCTAAAGAAGAGAGGGCTAAGGCTAGACTAGGCTGTGCTAAAATCAGCTGGGCAGTACAGTGGATAGAATACTAGCCTTGGAATCAAAAACCCTGAGTTCATGCCTCTGACATTTACTAGCTAGGTGACTCTAGGCAAGTCCCTTAAGCTGTTTCCTCAGATGTGAAATAAGCATCATAATAGTACCCACCTTCCCTGACTGTTGTGAGGATGAAGTATTTGGAAAGCACAGAGTATGGCACTTAGTGGATGCTGAAAAATATTTATTTCCTTCCCTTCCCATTGGGGAAGGAGGAAAGCAGCAAAACTAATGACCCACTGATGATCTCAGCTTCCACTGCTCATGGAAAAATCAATGAAATTACATCATACTGACATCAAGATATCTGGGGCAGATAACAATTTTCAGACAAGGAAGGATTTGGTGAATTCTAGATATGTTATTAAGATGATTCTATCTTTCCTGGTGTTTCTTCTGGATGTTGCAGATGGCATTGTGGTCAAGAAAAAAGGGTTTTTGACTGCTAAAGCACACACAAAGTTAGTGATCACTTCAAGGGAAATGGAGTTTGATTTTTTTTTTTGAGGTGGGGGGGTTATAGGAAAGCATCAAGGCAATCAGAATTAAAAGAGGGTCACACTGCTAATAAGTATCAAGTGCCTGAAGTCAAATTTATAGTCAGGTCCTCCTGATTCTAAGACTGTTGTTCTATCCACTATTTAATTTTTGTTTGGATTTTTAAAAAAGCTGTTTAATTCTAAGGTCTAGACTAATAAAAGACCACATCCTGATCCTACATAACTAATTTTCTCCAACACCCTCCCCCACTGAGGTTTCCAAGTGAAGAAACTAGAGAAAATAATGATTTTTTTTTTTTAAATTCAGAGACTAAACATACAATTTGTTAGAATTCTTCTCTTAAGGGTTAAGGAAGGAAGGTGTTCAGCTATTAAACTTTCCCTTTTACAAGGAAAGAAGGCAGTGTATCTTTAAATTTGAATCTTGCTTGAAATTTCTCTGTTTGTCTGCATTGGGTGTGCCATGGAAAAAAATATTTGCCTACTTACTATATCTGTTCCCAAACTGCCTTTTCCTGTTTGTTGATGGACACCATTTTAGAAATGGAAATAATCTTACTAAAGAGCATTTTAGTCCAGTCTCATTTTACAGTTGTGGAAACTGAGGCCCAGAGAGTTTATAACTGATCCAAAAACTCAAGTTCATGGCATTATAGATTTGGAACTAGGGGGAAAAATCCAAGCAATCACCTACTTCAATGCCTCATTGTACAAATAAAATTATGGTCCATAGAGCATACGTAATTTGCCCAATGTCACACAGATAGGTAATCACAGAGCCAGATAGGTACAACACAACTTCAACTCCTTCATATTGCCTCTACCATGTGGCCAGATTTTATTTTTAATTGAGACCAGTTAAGAATGTGTGAGCATCTTCATTTAAAACTGGCAAGTTGACTGTAACTGAAGATTTCTTCTAGTAAATAATGAGTGATTCTCAGGGAAGAATTCTAGGAACTAAATATGTGGTTTAACAGTTCTATATGCCCTCCGGCAAAGTACTAGAAACTTACCTAAGTTATATGAGCTATATTTTCTTTTGAAATAAATTATCCACAAAAGATTGAAAAACCCGAATGTATTTAACTATTTGGGAAAAAAAAAAAAAAACATAGGAAAAACCCAGCCTTATAGACTTTAATAAATTCTAGACTGGATTTGCTAATGTCTTCAAATTATTATATTGCCCTTTGGGGAAAGTATGCTATTAATTCAAGATATATCTTTTATTATTAAGAAAATTTTAAATTTAAACAGATGAAAAGAAATTATCTTTTCACAAACAATCCATGAAATACTTGGAAAGAACATTATACAACATGAAATGACTTTTATTTTAATAAATACTTCAAGAATATGTAATTTCATAGTCAGAACCGAACACATGTCTATGGTTCAGTAGATAGACTTAGAGAATTGCTGTGACAGAAAATGTGATCATTCAGTCAGGTGTTGTGCCTCCCCAAAAGTATTTACATTGATTTTTGAACAACAGAGAGACTATCCTATCATTGAGTCTACACTCATATCCTTTCAAACTTGGCTTTGTCCTATTAGAGTGGTATTCTAACCATGATAAGGCATCAGTTTATTTTTCCAAAGTAGTACTAGCCAACAAACTAGCTGACTAGTTCTCTACCCCAAACTTTGCTGCAAGTTGGCAATATAATTTGTGGGACTGAAACTCTCTGGATTTTAGCTTTCACATCTATAAAGCAAGCTTATTAAAATGATCTCTGATATTTTTCCACTTCTAATATTTTTTATTTGTTTTATTCATTCCATGTCTTTCGGATCACTAACTGAAACAAAAGTTTTAACTAGAAATACTTTCCCCAAAACAAACACAGTAGTTAGGGGTAGAGTGGAGTTGAGAAAGAATATCTAACCGGAATGGCATAGAACATATTCCAGAGTGGGGAGGAAGAGAGACATCCCTGCAGATGCTGGGTAAATATGTATATTGGACAAGGAAACAATCCATTCATCAGAAAGTCAGGTCCCACCCCCTCAGGATCTAGGGAGAGAAGGAAAACCTTGCGGGATGGATGCAATAGAGAATAGATCTTAAGATATTTAATCAAGGTCAGGACAGGGAGCAGCAGGTTCTTAGAAAAGTGGATTTCAAGGAGAGACCTGCCCTATTGTTGGGTGAGTTTGAAATTCCATTAGGATGCATTGTATAAAAAAAGATATCCATAGCTACTTCATGCTTTCAATTTGTGTTCCAGAGGTCCCCAGAGTAGTTTGGATACCCTATATTGTTGTAGGGACTTAGGAGAATTTTACATAATTAAGCCTTCTCTCTGAGTATGGATGCAGAGTTGAGGTAGGAAGCTGGAGTCCTCTCAGAAAAGAGAGGTTAGTAACCCAGAGCTGGTTTGTAAGCCCCAAGCCAAACTGGTCTGGTTTCATGCATGAGAGAGAGGGGGTTGACATTCAGTTGACCCCAAGTCCTAAATCCTCTCCGAGAGAGCCCCACATGGATCCTTGGTAGGGACCAAATTTCCTTCTGAGATGAAAAGCTTGATTTTCCAGTTTTTCTTTTCTTTAGTATTTTAGAATTGGGAAAGGCCAGTTCAGCACCAAAAGAACCTTTATAAATTCTAAGCTAGAAGTAATCTCTGATAAACTTCATAAAGTGTTCTTTGTTTACTAAGTCTGCATAACTCTGTATTTGGGGCAATTATGATTTTCATCTGTAAAATATAAGATCTGTGCCATGTTGACTATTGTCAGATTTTTTTTTTATATAGCACTGGGGAAGAAATTAAAAAGACAAGGCTTCCCCAGCCCTCAGAACCCCAGAACCATTCTGGATTGAGGACACGGACAATGTGTTCAAAATGCATCCATTTGATTAGCCAAGGATGACAAATGTTTAAAAGGGAGGGGAGTGTAACAGAGGATTGATCTAGTCTTGGGCCTGTGCACAAAGGACCCACATGGATGTTTAGTGACCCTGCTTCTGAAGGTTCATGATGACACAGAATAAAGGGACTGAGCTCTCCACTTCAGAGCACTTAGGGATATTCACAGAACTCTCACCCATCTCCTTATTACTCAGTAGGAAAAAACTCTTTTGGTTGACAGCTGAACCAGAAACAAGAAGGCAAACAGAAGCTGCCAGCAGAGAAACTCATTCACCCTCTTTCTTTTCTTCTGGCCACAGTATCCCAGGGCCTTGGAGATTCACCACGGGGCTATATTAGAAAGATCACTCCTCACGACTTTGCTGGTACACTTAGCTCAAAAGCCAGCAAACCGTGATGGATTCCTATCTCTAGTTTTCTGTTTCTTCAACCTTTTGAAGTTTTGCAAAGCCCTGTGCCAAAAGAAAGAAGATTATTTATATATAAACATAATTTATATACTATATTATGTTATTATATTATATTATAATTTATATTTTATATATATATCTATTAATTTAAATAGCAATAGATAGACATACAGCACAGTCTTGTTTAAGATTCCATGGACCCAAGGGTGACCCAGTGTGGAAGGTGGGGAAGTAAGGGAGAAAGCATAAGCTCCACACTAGCCTTCTAGCGTCAAAAAAAAAAAAAAAAAAAAAATCATCCTTATACCTCAGGGCCAACAAGAAAGAGTTTCAGATAACCTCCAAACAAGCAAGAGGTTCCCAAGAAAAGGGATTTTACACTTAGGGTTAATTCAGGATTCCTGGCTAACAGGTTAAATATCAAGTAGACTTGATTGATTTAAAAGTAGAATAAAAATATAAACGTGTATCAGCTAAATAACAGCATTTTAGGGCAAAATCTATACTTCCCATATTAGGATTAAAGGATTCAGTAATCCAGCAGATATCATTACTTAAATAAGCAACTTTAGAAAAGCTATCTCAAAATAATTACTCTGAATATTTAATATAATTGTACATGTACAACCTGTATCAGATTACTTGCCACCTTGAGAGGAGGGAGGAGATGAAAGAAGGGAAATAATTTAGAACTCAAAATCTTATAGAAGTAAATAATGAAAACTGCTTTTATATATAAATAGAGAAAAAACAAAATGCTATGGAGGGGAAGAGAATTAGTCTGTACAATTATAACTTAGAGCAAAAGAGAAGAAAAAATACCAAGTTTTTCCCTGAGAATCCCCAAACTAGGGAATCCAATAAATTCTCCCAAAATCCAATAAAGTCTCCCAAAAAGAAGGCCCAATATTTTTTGTTGTGGCACTTCATGTAGTGATATGAACTATGGAGTGCTTATTCACATTTCCATTCACACAAGCAATAATAAATGTGTGAGACAGTATTTGAACTTGCATTGTCCTGACTCCAAATCTCTATCCACTTATGCTACTTCGTTGGCTCCATGTTTAACCAAAATTAACTAAATTCTAGTTTTGATTCCCAGGATGATTTTGTTCATGTTAGATGGAGGTTGTAGGTAAGATTCAAAATATTTCTCATTATTCCTAAACTGATTTTCAATCCCAAAATAGAGAAAATAAAATATTAGTTATTTGAAATCACTACAAAATAAAAGCAACAGAAATCATTTCTTATTTATATCCATATTTCCCAGTTCTTTTGGATAAGCAAACCCATAAATATATATGAAGTTTATATAAGCTTTGGGTTTATTCTCTCAATCCCAATGTGCACAATGAGATCAGGTCTGCAGAACCTGTCTGGCTACATCTTTCTATAAAGATTCTGCCTTGACAGACAGGGAAGACCCCAATGCTATTGACTCAAGCTATCATTTAGTATATTTTCCCCAAATATCAATTGATCAGTTATCTCTTCCACATCATCTAGCCAATGGTTAGTGCTCCAATATCATTTTTCTCATTTTGACCTTGATAACATTGATGACCAATTAACAACTAGCTTCCACAAAGAAGTATTTGTTGAAAAGATATAGGAAGAACTCAATACAACAGTGTTCCCCTGAACCTGGGCACACTCTTTGCTCTTCCCTTTGGATGAGCTTGAGCTTAAAAAATACTTGATTACTACAAAACATTATTTCCATCAAGTTCACCTAACAGAATCATCAAGTATTCTTCCATAGAATAGCAGCAGGAAGGACACTCTGCCCATGTTCTGAGTACCATACTCCCCTTGGCCAATCCATTCTGACACATATATGTCACATGTGTACATATACACACATATGTTTATGCTCAAACCTACATGTTACACATTTATTGTGTGTACACACGTGTGTGTACATATATGTATAGAAGTCCAGTGATAAATAAATTCTGTGTTACTTTTCCACAATAATCCTCTAGGAAGGTTAATGTTCTGATTTTTCAAATTTGCTAATTAAGCAATAAAATCTTCAGTTACTCAAGGTGACTAAAGGTCTATCAAGAGTAGAACAAAGTTCAATCCTAGTTGATTTAACTGAAGCCTTATGATCTACCAAGATAAACACTCTTAAAATATATAATGTGAAATTTTATCAGTCTTTATCGAGAGACCTGGCACTGAATATTAGTTGGTCTCTTTAAGCTTGGTATATCTTTGGCAAGAGCATGCTTCCTAGGTGAGCCTGAAAAATCTCTTTTTGCCAATGGCTCTCAACTTTCACATCTATAAAATGACAGGGTTGTACTACATGATCTCTAAAATGCTTTGCAGGTCTAACATTCTGCATGGGGAAATTATGTTTACCCAAGATATGCATTCAGCCTGGGATGAAAGGTGATACAAAAGTAAATTTTTGAATTAAAATGTCTTATTTCCACAAGAAAAATCCTCCCAGAACCATCCAAGTATGATAAATGGACTTTCTTTAAATTTTTTTCTATATTTCATTTGTTTAATTGAAGACTGTAGAATAATCTCTCAGAAATGATTCTTCTTTGAAGGTTAAAGAAACTTCTATGCATATTCAGAATAATCTGTCTAAAATAAGATAGGCACCAAACACTGCTAAATCATGTATATAAATCACATACCATGTGAAAAGTACCTTTTAACTAAATTACTCAACAATATGGTTGAACTCAATTTCCTCCTTTATAAAATGAAACAGCTGAACTGGACAGTCATTGAGCTGAAAGGTTCCTTAGAGGCATTTGTCAAACCCTTTTGAATTAGGGATAAGGGAAATGAGATTCTTGGAGATAAGATTCTAGTCACATAGGGAGCAAATGGAAAACTAAGATTTCCGTTCAGGTCTTCTGATTACAAATCCTGTGCTTTTCCCACTACCTCACATTATGGTTGATCTGTAAAGACCCCTTGCGCTTAAAATTCTATGGCTGAATTGTATGAGCTGTCACTTACCTAGTGGCCCATGTCCCCTAAATTCACAGAATGTGACTTAGTAGATTTTAGTGGATAATTTTACTCACAAATTCAACAAGTTTCTCAAAAAAAAAAAAAAAAAAAAATTAGGGAAGACATTTCTAGCCCCAAATATACAAATAAACTTCTTTTTGAGGGAACATTTGTGAGCAAAACATGAGTTTCACCTGATAAGTTGGAGCCAATATTCGATTTCTTTCTGGGGTAGAAGCTATTGAAATTGACATACATCCTGGACAAGTCCAACCCCAAAGCAACGATATCCAGGCACCGTTTTAAAAAACAAAGCACCATTTATTTTGAGTTGTTTAAACTGGTCTTTCCACCATTACCAGCATTTTGTTTTCTTTCTAACTTATTAATAGCATTTGTTTCTAGGACGTGATCTTGCATACAAATCATGAGCCTGGAGCAAATTTCTATAGCCAAGATATAAACCTCTGAAAATAATGGCTTATAATGGGAATGTTGACATGTTCTCCTTGTATCCAGCCTTGTGAGCTACTTTACTATAATAACAGACTCCACGAGTCATATTTTATTGTGCAATCTTGCTTGATAAGTTGGGTGAACAGACTGAGACTATTCTTCTTTATGGGAAAAAATGGATTAATTATTTGGCTTAAGTCCATCGAAATAAGGCTGGCCCTTAAAGGAACAAATACTTTGTAAAACTTTGGAGTATTTTTCCAGTAAGGAACTAAAATAATCGTAAATACAACTTAGATAAGTAATCAGCTTCTTTACACTTCAGTTTGTTCATGATAAAAAGACGTAACATTTGTAATACACCCTATAAAAACCATTGTTCCATGCTATGCTCTCAATTCAGTACTTTAAGTTTGTGATTTCCCAGCTGTGAGTGCTCCCTCCCTCCAGGCAGTACTTCCACTGTACTACAATGTGGTTTTGAGAGTTGTCATGGCCAAAAAATACAGCCATTGTAGTCAATCTCGTGAGAAACTTCCCTATACTTAGATGGGTCCTTTGCTGATGGGCCCTGTCTCTGTCCAAGTCCGTACCTGAGCTTTTCCAATTTGGTCAAGCTCTGCCACAATTTGCTTTCGTTTTTGCCTATCCACAGGGGACCTAATTTACCACCATGAGACAGCATCAGAGTAGTATCTTAATGGTCTTTGCAAAGTAGAGGATATTAGAATCTCACCTCTTCTGTAAAGCACTTCAGCCCATTATAATTTCCTCCTGTGTTGATATCCCTCAGGACTCATTTTTTGTGCCTTCCTTTTGCTACATAGATTATATATTGAATTGGGAAGTCATCTCACACAGGAAATAGCCACAGTGAGAGGAGCCATAGTGTAGGCAATAGAGCTTTGTCCTTGAAGTAAAAAAGATTGAAGTTCCAGTTCCAAGTCATTCATTTACAAGCTGTGTGTAACCCTGAAAAGATCACCTAATTCCTGAGCTTCAATTACTTATATACTTACATATAGTGTGTGTGTGTGTGTGTATGTATAAAGATTTTATTTCAAAACATTTGCATTTTTCAACATTCCCTCTTGCAAAACTTTATGTACCAAATTTTTCTCCCTCCCACCTCCCCTAGACAGCAAGTAATCCAATATAGGTTAAACATGTGCAAATCTTCTATGAATATCTCCACAATTACCATGCTGCACAAGAAGAATCAGATCAAAGAAGAAAAAAATGAGAAAGAAAACAAAATGCAAGCAAACAACAGCCAAAAAAATGGTGTGACCCACAGTCAGTTCCCATAGTCCTCTCTCTGGGTGCAGATGACTCTCTCCATCATAAGATCATTGGAACTATGGAGCTCAATTCTTGAACTGCAAAATGCAGAGTAGGTTTTAGACTTTATAATACCGAAGGTCCCTTTCAAATATTAGTCTATGCAATTCTTCACAAGTCTCTCCAGTTTATTATTCCAATGGGACTGTAAGACTCTTTAGGGCAGCAACCATAGTTTAGACTTCTCAGTTCCACCTTCCATTGTTCATAGAAGCGCCTTGTATGTAAATATTTGTTGACTTATTTACTAAGTCTTTCCAGTCAAGACTAGTTTCCTTCTTATGATGATGTGTTACCTATAGCGGAATAAGGGATTGGTCAAAGTGAGGCTCTTCTCAGAGCACGCACAGTGCCCTTCCTTCTGCCAGTGCATGAAAGGATGCTTGCTGATCCTGCTCCCAGAAAATTCAGAGAGGCAAACCTGAGGGCCCTTCCCTGCTTCCTGTAGGATCCTCTGAATCTGGCTTGCTAATTGCTTGTTCAAATGTCTGTGCAAGGGAACAATAGGATCTAGAATGTCTATCCCTAAAAAAGGGAAAACAACAATAAATAATCAAACTTAATTCTTTTGAAAGAAAAGTTGTAATACTGGTCAGTTGCTGGGTATATTATTTTCTGCAAGGTAGTTTTCCTATACTCATCGGACAGCACACCAATTAAAGCAATAGGATACCAGGTGGAAGGTACTGCCTAAACTTTAGTCACTCATTTTCTTAGACAGCGTCCTAAAAAAGAGCACTGAAATTGAAATCAAGAAAGCCAGGCTCAAATCCCGACTCTGACATTAACTAGAAATACTCTAACTTCTCACTGCTTTCACATTAACCTAAATACTGTAGCAATTTGTCTTGTTGGTTTTTTTTTTTCATTTAATGAAGTTTTCTATTGTCTATAATTTGCTCTGTATCAATTAATTAAGATTACATTATTTGTCAATTGCAATTTTTCCTCAGAGATAATTTCTTCAATATGTTTTGGTAAATTGTGATAAACTAAAAATGTGCTTTCTGTTTCTATTTTTCTAAAAAAAAAAAAAAAAAATACGTTAACTTCTCAAAACTGAAGTTTCCTCATCTGTAACAGGATAATAATGCATATTCTGCCAACTGTTAGGAGAAAAGCACCTTATAAATCATAAAGCATTCTATTAATGTGCTTTTGCCATTATGTGCCACTAATGGAAAAATCCATTTCTCTCTTGCCCTCTTCTGTTTTTTTGTCATAAAAATTCAGCTTCAACATTGAGCTTACCAATAGCTTTCTGGTTTTTCTTCTATTTTAATAAGTTAAACTTTGCAAATAGATAGCTTGGAAGTAGACGTGAGATCAGGGATGGGCCTAAAACTCCAAAAATTATCTGAACATTCTTACAGTATATATATAGTAACGATTGGGATTCCACATGATCAAAATCACCATATTATGAAGGAAGAAGGAATCAGCCTAGCGGCCCCAAATATCACAATAGGCCAAGGCTAAGCACTAATTATGGCAAAAACTCAATATAAGTTACAGCAAGTTTTGTGTTATTTAATCAGATTTCTTATTTGTAATCCTTATAAAATACCAACTAGGATAAGAAAATGCAAGAAACAGCTTGGTTTTAGTAAAATTTTTAGAGGAAAAATGCTTGATAGAATGACTGAGATTGATTAGGGTTTTTTTTGGTGGAGCTTGTAGATTGACAACAGGTGTTGAACCTGATACAGAAGAAGGAAGAAGGAATAAAGAGCTATCTGCACTGTTTTAGCTATGTACCATCGTGCCTTTCTTTAAGATCCTCAAAAACCATGCTGGGATAGGGGGAGGTATTGAGTTTTCCTTTCAAGGTGGGTAATAAAAGAATTTCACCTTTGATCAGAAGGATATTTTTTCTCAAATTGATACCCACTTGCTTTTACTCAAGTCTACTTTCATTCCACCTTTCCTAGCCTATCCCAAATTTCTTAGTCTCTTCATCTCCATTTAGGGGGGAAGCCTGCTGACAATCATGGGCAGGGAGGGAGGGAGATAGTTGGATATCTAAGGGGATGTGGCTAAGTTACATAAGAACCCCTTCAAGTTACTCAAGAAATGCTTTTTCCTTTATTCCCCACATGTAGTATCAGATCACAGAGGCAAAAGCCAGAGGCTAATTCTTGTTCCACGGTTCTGTGTAGGATCATAGAATCTGAGATGGAATAATTCTCATAGGATCTTAACTAGGACCTGGAAGGGAACTCAAAAGCCATCTCCTATAGCTCCTACCCAAAAACATGTTATTCATGTTCTCTGCCACTCAAAACATCAAATGGACACTTTTCTCTGCTTGTGTGTTAACATCTTTCCAGGAGGATAGAAGTTCCTTGACAGATGGAACTGCTTTTTGTTCTTTTTGGATCTGTAGTGTGTTACATGTAATAAGCACTTAATAAATGTTTGTTGAGTTGGATTGGATTTTAAAGAGTGCAGTTCCCTCCCCAACTGGAAGATTTTTTTTCAATGCCATTTTGTACTATTTAAGTTTCCCATAGTCAAAGGGAAATTTTCCCATGCATCCTATATTTTCTAGCTTTAGCCAAGCTTGTAAATGTCACTGTTGAAACTTTATTAGTGTCTATTTGAGTGCCAAATGAATCAAACTTATGGAAGCAAGCTATTTATTGGCTGTATCATTCCTAAGGATTTTTTCCACCAAAACAAAAATGAATTCTATTAACCTTCAAACTCTGTTCCATTTAGAATTTGAGTATTATTAATTCTTCATGTTTTTTAAGTGTGTTCACCACATTGTTCAGAATGACATGAAATGAATATTAATTTGCATTTGACAAAATCAGAGTTCTGTCTGAGGAGTTAATTGACTGCCCAACACCACCGATGTTCACATCTAAATGAACAACACAACGATTCATAGAGTAGTGGATTAAAGTAAGCTTCATTGAACTTGTTCAACATAAGCTCGAACAATTAACCCAACAACTAATTTGCGGCATGTGTCTGTTCTGAAGCTGGTATCAGTAAGTTCTCTCTCATTAAACACTCTTTCATTGTGGGCTCTATTCATAATACAAAATAACGTGAATCAGACTGAGATCTCTTTGTTCAAGTCTGCCTTATCATTTTTTCATAGTCTATGTATACTCAAGATTTACTTGCTATGGCTAAGAAGGCTTGGCAGTATAACTTGTGTAATTAAAATATAGAATAGAAAGCTTTTATTTTTTTCTTGCCTCCTCTGTATCATACTCAACATCTGTTGTTAACCTAATAATTAATGACACTGATCACTTAGTAATTCCATGCAAAACTTAACCATTCTCAGACATGCTACTAAGTTATCCTTAAAGCAGGTTTTTTTTTCCCCCATAAGGACAATGTTGCAAACAATATTCTATATTTCCATAATCTTTTAAGATTTACAAAGTGTTTTTTCTTACAAGTGCCTCTTGAGGAATATTGTTTGCAACATGGGCCTTTCTTACTTTGGTGTAAATGCTTTTGTCCTTGACATAATGATTCAGTGCCTCTGAAAGTTTGTAAATGAATGGTTTCAGTAAAATTTTTCCCACAAAATTGCTTTAAAGACTGCTGGTAGCATGTCTGAAAAAATGGTTAGGATCTGTGAGAAATTAGCTCCCTGGGACAAAGCCCCGGTGCTCTGGTCTTCTGAAATCTGATTCTGCCCCTGTCCAGCTGTGTTGACTGTGGGCCAATTATTTTATCTTGAGTCAAGTAGCGGAGGGAGCATCAGAGTTGTATGTGACCAGTGGCCACAAAGATGCCTTGAGCTATACCTAGACACGATTTCCTGAGCTTTGCCCAAAGCAGTCAAATGCAGAGGCAAGCCTTTGCATCCATCTCAGCCTGAAAGTCACTGAGCTTTGTGTCTAGTTAGCAAGAATAAGAAATTAGAATAGGAAGCTGGGCTGTTGCCATTTTTTTCTCCTCCCACCTCTAGCAGCTACCCACAGGTAAACTTCTCTCTGGTCCATCTGTCCTTGCCACCACCCTTCCCCCAAGCTCTCTTAGGCTGCCTCAAAGCCTTTAAATATATGTTTTGTGCCACATTTCCTGGGCACATTCTGTGCCACTTGTCCCAGGCAAAAAATATTTCCGATTACTGCTCTGAGCTGGACAACCTTTGTCAGATGACCTTTGCCTGGGTACCAGGATAACATGAAACTTGCTGTTAACTTGTAAAAAGTCATAATGGATCCTTATCATTGTGAGACTTGAAGGGATGTCTTCAGTGTGGATCTTTTTTTGGAATTTTACTTTACTATACACACACACACATGTGTGTGTGTGTGTGTGTGTGTGTGTGTAGTGTAGTAAAATCCTAAGACTTTGTACATACATATATGTATATATCTTTTTCCTTAGTTGGAATGGATGGAACATGTATGACACTGGGATCCTTAGCAAAGCATGGCAAGAGCTACACATTTATACTTGTTTTGATGTGATTTCTTCTCACAAAGCAAAATTAAGTCTCTCAGAAAGGAAACAAAAAGTCACCTTGTATATCTACTTCTAGTTGTCCAAAAGAGAGTATTTCTGTATTCAAGAAGACTCGGTGACATAACTGATCAGTTCTCTCAGGACAGCCCATCAGTATTCGATTCTAGAAAACCTTTTACATCTACTGCTATTAGTAGAGACTTTTAATGTATCTTCATTACATAATTTAATGCCTTCAAATACATGTTATATTTGAATATATTGTATCCCTGGCATGAAAAGCCCTCCAGGCTGGCTTTTTCATCACTTTTCATCACTTTTTCAGCCTTACTGTTTCATTGCTACAAAGAATTGCCCTACTTATTCCACAAACCCTGATGCATTTGTCGAAATCTGCCTCACACACACACACTTCCAGAGTTCATCTTGGGTCTTCTTACAATACATTATTAAGTAGGGAAATTTTTCCCTTTTTTATAGACAAGAAAACTGAAGGTCATAGAGGTTGAATGACACACCAGTATCGTTACAGCTAATTGTAAGAGTAAATGACAATTTCAAGTTTATCTTTAAATAGAAAAAGTAAAAAAGGAAGGAAGAAAAGAAAAGAGGGAAAAAAAGAAAAAACTTATTAAAAATAAATATTGAAAACTTTTTAAAAAATGGAAAAAGTGGTAATAGATTCCTGAATATAATAATATTGCTCTTCATCTCGGTAATTTGCCATTTTAACATTTGTTCTAAAGTATTCTTCCATTTTCTTAAAGGTAAAAATCATAAATTTATTCACATGACTTACAGTCATGGTCTCTGATTCTCCTATCAATAACTTAATCAGTAAGCATTTATTAAGCACTTTCTATAGGGTTAGGCACTGTATATAATTCTGAGGATACAAATTGAAACTAAAAAATAAATCTTGCCTTCGAGGAGCTTCCATTTCAAGTAAGAGAGATAATATAAACAACAATATATATAAAATACATAAAGAGAAGATATTTGGTAGTTTAGGGGAAAGAATTAGTATTCCAAGAGTTATATATGCTTGCCTAATTTATGACTTCCTATTTTTCCCTATTCATTTTTTCTCATTTTCTTTAAAAGTTTTTCCTCTTGTATGATGACAGAAGAGTTGGCAATGACATGGGGAGCATTGGCACAAGAACCCCAGATCTGTGTCAAAATCCACAGTAGTCAAAATATGATACAAATAGCATGAAAAGTTCAGTATCGTCTACCCTGTGTAATAAACAAAGTTCTATAAGAGAAAACTTTTCTAAAAGCTCCATTTTCTCATCCGTAAAATGGGGGTAATACTTTAACTATACCTGTCTCTGAGATTGCTGCCAATAGTGTTTGAAATGAATTGATTCATATTGAGTTAGAAGAAATAATTACCTTGTTACCAACATGAATTAAAAAAATAAATTTTAGAGAAATAACTGTATCCAAGTTCACATTAGATTACTGTGTCCCCAGAACCCCGGGATCTTCCAACACTCTTTCAAAGATTCTAAGATGTCAAAATTATTTTCACAATAATTCTAAAATGTTAACTTATTAAAATGGTCCTCCTTTTTTCAATTATATATCTGTGGGATGCAGATTTTCTTCATCTGCTTCAAATCATTCGAAAGCAGAAGCAGATATTAGGATCTAGCTGCCTTCTATTAAGGAAGACAAAGTGATTTGCATAAAAATGTAAAGCGATGCTGTTCTTCACATTTTTTGTTTTTAAAAAATAGTTGTGTTTCATTAAAAGTTTACTAATATTAATATGTAATTAATTATCATTTAGACAAATATTTTAAATGTTAGCAGTTTAAATTTATAGTAAATATTAATAGATATAATGCACATGAGAAAACTCTGAGGGAGTCTCCAATAATTTTTAAACATACAAAGGGATCATGAGACCAAAAAGTTCGAGAACAATTAAGAGATGATGGTTTCTTATATACTAAAAATATAGTAGTTCAAGCTCAACTAAGTACTAAGCTCTACTAAATATTGCAGTACAGTATGTAACATCATGATTGGCGGTATTTTCTGCTTGTCGTTCCAAAGTTGCCATAGGTAAATTCTCTCCTCTTGGATGTTTTTCTCTCACTCCAGTGACCAAGTGGACTCCTCCTATTCTTTGTTCCAATTAACCTGGAACTTTTTTTAATCAATCAATCGACATTTATTAGTTGATTGCCAAATACTGTATGAATCAGTAAAGATGAAAAGACAAAAGGCAAACAGTCCCTGTTTGAAGTTTCAATTCAATGAGGGAAGACGATATGTACATATATAGACACATTACAAAATAAATAAACAAGCAACAATAATTTGTGGGATCAACCTATCTAGTTTTAGAGTTGGATTATAAGTGGAGAAAAGCATTAGGAGGTCAGAAAAGACTTCATTAAAATATGACACTTGAACTGAGCCCTGAAGAAAACTAGTGATGGATAAGAAGCACAAATATAGAGGGAGGGTGCTCTAAGCAAAAAGGTCAACCAATGCAAAGGCACAGAGTTCCTACCTCTCCACAGTCAGCCACGAGGCAAAATAAAGCCAGTTTGACTAGATCGTACAGTGCATGGATGGAGTTATGAATGAAAATGGAAAGATAGGTTGAGGCCTAAGAGACTAAGGTTATAAAAACAAAACAAAGAGTATTTTTTTTAATCCTAGAGGTAATAGGGAAGCACTGATGCTTACTAAGGTCAGGCATCTCAAACCTAAGCTTTAAGAAATCACTTTGACAGCTGTGGGGAGAATAGATTGAAGTGGAGAGAGTTTCACAGTGAGGAGAACAGTCAGAAGGCTAGTACAATTGTCCTGGCCAGGGCCCCATTGAGGGCCTCTGAAACTAGAATGGTGGCAATGGGAGGAGGAAACAATATGGAAGATGCAGAAGACATTGCAGAAATCTAAACACAAGATTTGGTCATTAAGTGTATATATGGAGGAATAAGAGTGAGACATTGAGGATAAGACCAAGGTTACAAAACAGATTGTGAAACTTATTTTGCGAGATTTTTTTGACTGCTTTTTCACTTAAAAGGGTCATGCTAGACTTGGGGAAAACTACCTCACTTCAAATTTCATTATGGTGAATTTTTTGCTAGGGGGGAAAAAAAAGGAAAAACCTTTATTGGAAATCAGAAGATTTGAACCCTGGCATTATAACAGGAAATAGGCAAGTCATCTCGTTTGGGGACGCTGTTTCTTTATCTGTAAAAATTGTGAGATTAAGAAAAATTAAAAATTTAAATTAAAAAATTTAAAATTAGATGAGATAATCTCTAAAATTGCTGTGAACTTTAAAGCTTAGAGAAGAATATTTTCCCCCTACTTCTGTAAAGAAGCCTCAAACACACTGCTATTGCAACACATTTAACATTTACCCCTTCCCACAGAACTCTTTAGCATTTTCTCTTCTTTTCAATGTGATTTCAAGCTGAGCTGAACTCTCTGAGATAAGATAAATATTAACTTTTCAATAGGCTGTACATCACAGGCCAGAGTCTAAACTGGCAGGAACTTTGCTGAACTTTAATCCCCTAACCAGATCACAGCCAACCTTGAATGGGGGAGGGTAGAAAAACTGAAACTAATGTCTTTCTGACAAATGTTTGTGTTTTAAAATTCTATTTCATACGGAATCTAATATTATAATCGCCATTAGTGGGAGAGCATTTTATTTTATTTTTTTTGTTCCAAGCTACTCGGTAACTGTGAACAAAAACATTTCAAATACATAAAACAGAATAATAAATGGTCTTACTTGAAACACAAAGCCTCATTATATGCAGTTTGTTTGGGGGAAAAAAAGGATCTGTTGATTTTAATAAGATGATAACAAAAGGGTCGGTTTCCATATTCTTCTCCAAACTCTTTCTCTTTGAAGTTTTCTGTATTTTTTTGCTATTATTGTTGTTATTTATATTCTTTTCACTTTTTATATCATTTTGTAACTCATTTTTTCACTCTATATCACCTCATATATTTTCCATATTTTTCATATAATAATAGCCAACATTTACAGTTATTTACAGAGCATTTCCATATACTACCTCACGTAATCTTCACAGAATTGCGGGAGGTAGGCGTCATTTTACAGATAAGGAAAGTAAATCTCAGAAGTTAAGTGATTTGCCAAGAGTCACAGAACTGGCTAAGTGTCTGAGGCAGAATTCAAAGTCAGCTTTTCCTGACTCCCAAGTCCAAAGTTCTATCCATTGTATCATCTAATTTTCTGTAATACACATATTACAGATATCGAATTAGTACTCATAAACCACAACTTGTCCAGCTACTTGCCAGTCACTGAGCATGTGAGTTGTTGCCAAATTTTTACTATCACAAAAATAAAAATGGAACAATAATTTTGTACAGTTAGGGTTTTTTTTTTCCTTTGTTTGTAACCTCCTTAGAAAATAATCCCTGAAAGAGTTTATATCAGTGTTTTATAACCCTTTCAGTATAATATGTCAGTCTTCCAAATCACATCAATTCACAAAAAATTTTACTGGCAAAGTAAAAGAGCTGTTTCTCCATAGTTGCAGCAGCTTTGACACCTACATGTATTTTTAATATCTAATAATTTGGTAGATATACGATGCTATTTCAGAGTCATTTTAGTTTGCATGTAATAGATAGTAGATGTTTAAAGAGTTTGGACAACTTTTCAGGGAGTTGTGTCTCATTTTTTTCCCCAAAAACTATTAGCTTATATCTCTAACAACTTATAGTGAATGTGGAGAATATACATAGTGTTATGTATATTTTGTATATGTATGAAGAAATACATAGTAGATCAGATTAATTGGGGAATGCTATGTAGCTGAGACGTACCAAATGAATGAGTCTCTTTATTTGTATGGAAATAAGCTATTATAATAGTATAATATATAATAATATTATAATCATATAAGCTATTATAATAGGATAACATAAAGATTATAATGATATAATATAGTACAATAATATAATATAAGCTATTATAATATTATAATAATTAAGTGGTAAACAAAGAATAAAAAATTTTCAGAACTACAAGAAAATTCAGGATTCAAGGAATTCTATTTCCTCACTTTTTAGCTGAATAAAAATGAATCCAAGAGAGATAAAGCAATGTAAACAAACACACAACTGTTACTTTGAGTGGGCTTTTTTCTAGTAACTGTCCCTCCTAAAATAATTTTAAATAAATGATTTCTTCCATTACTAACCTCATTTGTCAAGGTCTGGCTGTTCAAACCAAACTGGAAAGTCTTCAAAGGCCTCTGTTGTCTGTTGTCTGACTTTAGAGCTCCTTAGCAAAGTTCTGAGGTTATCACCAAGTTATCCAAAAGGCCAATTGATTTTTTTGGTCCTTATCAATTCTTGATAACCACCTAATAAGCAGTAGAGGAGATGTGATCTGGGGTGGGTGGAAAGTACTATACTGATGAAATGATGCAGATTTGAAGGATTGAAGACAAATATAAGAAGACATGATAACCTCAATAGTAAGTAATGGAAAGAAACTGTGAAGAACCTCCTAACTGGATGAGGAATCAAGAATTAAACATACATTTTTGGATATGCAAAATTTTTTTGCTTGACAATGCTCATTTGTCATAAGAATTATGGGTTTTTTATTTTCATCATATTGAGGATTGGAGGTGCGTGGAGTCAAAAACATAATAAGATAAGGGAAAATGATCATTGAAGCTTTTTTTTTGACAGAAGAGAACAAAAAAGTTCAGAGGGCAGCATAGTTAAACAGGATAACTTTGAAAGTAATGTTAAATTTATTGCTTTTTTAAAATACTTGTATAGAAACTATTTCTGTTCTACTTTGTATATTAAAATATTCATGGGATATATTCATTAAATTAATTCAGAACTTTAAAATTACATTTTAAAATTAATTTAAATTATATTTTAAAAAGAGCCCTGGATAATCAGCATAATCAGAGAGCCTGGCTTTGCATTGTGACTCTGGCACTTACTACCTGACCAAATCACTTAAATTCCCTGAGCTTCAGGTTCCTCATTTGTAAAATGAGAAGTCCCCTTAAGGCCCCTTCCAGTTTTAACCATCTGCTACTCTGCCCCTGTATTCATCATTCTGCCTTTGCTCCTGGAGTTATTCCAACAATAATATCCATTTAGGACCAACAATAATATCTGTTTAGGAATAATCTGCATGAAGATAATAGATGAATCTATGGAAGGAAACAAAATCATTAGCAAGATAATAGAAGGGCAAGGACAGAACCTGAGGTCATTCCTGACATTTAGTGAATTGGAGGACTGGGAAACTGTGGCAGAAACTAGGTATAGACCACTATCTCACACTTTTTACACCAAGATAAGGTCAAAATAGATACATGATTTAGACATAACAGCTGATACCATAAGCAAATTTGGGCAGCATGGAATAGTTTACCTATTAGATCTGTAGATAAGGAAAGAATCTAGGATCAAACAAGAGATAGAGAGCATTAGGAGATGGAGAATTTTGTGAATTCCTATGCACAAAGAAGAAGAGTAAATAATGAAACGGAGAAGCCAGTTAGTATGATGCCATGGAAGCGAAGGCAGGAGATTCAAGAAGAGGTAGATGATTAAGAGGATCCATCCTCTCAATACAATCAAGAAAGATGAGTATAGAGTAAAGTAAATTAGATTAAGCAGTTAAGAACTCATTAGGGATCTTTGATGGAGCAATTTCAGGAGAATGGTGAGCTAAGTATGGGAGATGCATCTTTTGAAAATTTTTATGGCCAAAGGAAAAAGGGGAAAAGAATGGTACAAAATAATCAGAGTGAAGGGATGTTTTTAGTGCTGAACACAATATTAGGTATATAGGTGCTTAGTAAATGCTGGTCAGTTGATAATTTAGGCAAAGGTGTAGGCAAAAGTGTATTGTTAGACAAAAGAAAGAGATTCAAGGTAGAAGAGAGAGAAGGAATAATTGATGAAGCCATATTATGGAAGATTTCCTTGAAAGTCTGTAAGATACAAAAGTGTCTTTTGAACAATCAAAAAAAGGTTAGAGTTTATTCCATTTAAATATTTCCCTTAAGTATTACTTTTATGTGTGTGTGTATATATGTATGTATAGCATTTATGAGAACTCTCTAGCAACTAAAACATCTTATTCACTACTATATACTTAATCATTCAAAGTAACCAAGCACACAATGTATAAGAGCAAGTAAAGTAGACCAGAAGTTGAGGAGATAAGTGGATTTGGGGACATTTCTGCTACATTCTTTCCTTGTAATCCTAGCTAGGTACTAGATGATGCTTCAAACTAATCCATCCATATAATAAAGATATTCACTCATAAATATTATTTAGCATAATATAATATCTTTGAATTTCAATGGAAAAAGCTTTTTTTTAAAAAGAGCCTAAGTAAAATATTTAGCCATCATATCAAATAAGTAAGACAATTTTGCTTTCAAATGAATAAGTCCAGATAATAGTGGTCCAAATGGTTTACTAGCCTAATTTTATAGCTAAGCTAAGACCAAATTCTAATAGTAAAGTCCCAAACAGGATTTAAATTCCTGATATTTTGCCCCATGTCTGGTCAGACAAATCATGATGCAATTTCAATATAAGTAAATTTAAATAAAAGAAATGCAAATTAAAGTAACTCTGAGATTTTGCCATGTATCCATCAAAGTGGAAAACAAGAAAAATATAAAAACACTCATTTTGGGGAGAGCTGTGGGACACCAGGAACACGTGCAACTTTGGGAGAACTATAAATTATCCTACTTCTCTGGGAATTAAGCAATTCACTTTATCTTCTTTCACATATAAAATAAGGAGGTTGGAATAAATGGCTATACTCAATCTATAATCATAAAATAAGCTACTGTTTATATTCTTTGGTCCCACAAACCCATTACTAGAAATATACCTGATTGATGATGATGAAGATGATGATGGCGATGAGGACAATGTAATAGCATTTATTTAGTGAATTAAAGTTTGCAAGGCACTTTATGAATATAAGAGACTAACGACAGAATGAAAAATCCCATATACAAAACAAAATAGCCATAGCAGCACCCTTCATGATAATGGAAACCTGGAGGGGAAAGAGGAACTTGATTGAGAAATGACCAAATTGTGGTATGTGAGTAGAATGAAATTTTGTTGTTCCATTAAAAGTGATGAATATGAGGAATTCAGAGAAATGTGTAAGGAGCTTTAGGAACATAGTAGGGAAACAAGCAGTTATTAAGCACTTAATCATGTTCTAGATGCTGGACAAGTGCTTTTCAGATAATCATTTCATTTGATCCTCAGAACAACTTGGTAGTATTATCCCCTTTTTACAGTTGAGAAAATTGAAGTAGATAATAGGTTAGGATAATAACCCTAGGAGCACAGAACTAGTAAGTTTAGGAGGCTGGATTTGAACTGATATTTTCCTGACACTTCAGCTCCAGGGCTCTACCCACTATGCTATCTAGCTGCCTTTATAGGTAGATCTAAAAAGTACCTTAGAAGTCATTGAAATGGAATGACAGAGAAAAGCAAGCATAACCCAGGGAATGTATATAGTTACTATAGTAACAAGAACCATCACTACAATAATGTAAATGATCACACTCAAAAGAGGCTAGACTCTGTTGAACTGTAATAAGCAATCTCAGTCCTGGAGAACTGATAATGAAACACTTTCCCCTCCATCACGAGAGCCACAAATGAGGAATGTCGTATGTCTCGTCAGTTGGAATAGCTATGTTATTTGACTTTGCTGAAATGTTTGCTTTGGGGTTTTTTTTTATTTCAAGGGCAAAATCGCTGATGGAGTTTAGGGTGTGGTGAGGGAAAATCACTGGTGCAAAAACAAAAGACAGTAAGAAAAATGTTAAATCTACATCCTAAGGAGTTCCCCCCACACTTATTCTTCCAAGTCCCTAGTCATTGCATTATGCACAGTCAAGCAAGTCAAAGGCATGTTTACAAATGTCAGAGAATAATATGCTCATCAGTGTTAGCATCTGTGATCCATGTTCTGCTAAAACAGTTTCCAGATCTTTAATGCATTATAAATCATGTTCTTTCAAGGAAAGCAAATACTTATTACATTGTCTAAGGAGCAATTAAATTTTTATTCCTTAAAAATTCTTCACAGCTACTGGGCTGAAGTGTTCCCAAGGGCATTTGTAACTAAAGACTGCATGGAGACTAGAAAATGACATACATAGACTCTAAGGAGGAAATGTTCTTGTGTTTCCTTTAATAAGAATTAAGAAGTACAAACTCGATTAATACATGCATATTTAATAGCACAACTACATCAGTATTGACTTTTACCTGAGACAAAGAGGCAGAGGGAGGAAAGGAAAGGAGGGGAAAAGGAGAAGCGAAGGTTTTAAAGCTCACTGCTTATTAGATGAGAGTAGTTGCTATTTTGTTGTATAGAAATATTCATATGTTCTTCGGTTGTTTCAGTCATGACCCCATTGGGGATTTTCCTGTTAAAGATTTTGGAGCTGTTTATCATTTTCTTCTCTAGCTCATTTTACAGATGAGGAAACTGAGGCAGATAATGTTAAGTGACTTGCCCAGGATTACATAGCTAGTAAGTGACTAAGGCCAGATTTGAATTCAGGTCTCCCTCATTCCCGGCCAAGCACTTTGTTCACTGAGCCACTTAGCTTTCAAGTATTAGTAGTAGAAATAGTGATTATAGTAATATCACAAGTTTCATTTGATTCATTTGAGGATATTGATTATGATGTGGGCTTCAAGATCTTGTCTAGGATTTTAATTGAGAGCTAGGTAAAGGTCCTATTGTGATGGCAGCTTATCATCCCATTTTTATCTCCCCTAGTATGACCTATGGTTGAGCTTCTATCCTTGGGAAGAAACAATATCATTTGCTCATTTGCTTCTGCAGGTTGTGTGCCTGATATATTCCAGTGATTTCCCTTGCTTCCCTACTCTAAGCAGCCCCCGAGTTCTTCCTCCATTTTTGGTTCCTGCCACAGACTTTCTGCAGAACTAGCAAGTTTCATACTTTTCAGGGGCCATTAGAGAAACAGGAAATCATTTCTCTGTCAGTGAGTTCCTTCCAATTCAATCAAGGAAATCGTATCCACATTTCACCTCTGTGAGTAGTTTAACACCTTGATTTGACCTTTATCTCCTGTGATTAGAACCAGATCAAAAATCAGTCTCCTAAGTAAAACACAAAGGAGGTAAAAGGTAAAGGTGGAGAGAAGGGGATACTAGCAGTTATAGGAACCAAGAAAGGTCTTATCCAGAAGCTGGTAATTGAGCTGAATCTTTAATGAAACCAGGGATGCTGAATTTTGCAGGAGAGAGGGGATCCAAGGTGTACTCCAGATATTGGAAATAGCCAGTACAAAGACCTAGAGATGCCAGGTAGAGTATTGCTTATGAGGGATTACGGTCATTTGGACTGTAGAGTACAAGGAGGCTAGGAATGCTGAAGGAAGGTAATATAGTTTATTGAAAGGGAATAGGGGAAAGCCCAATCAGTTGTTTAGATAATAGACTGGAGTGGGAAAAGATTAGAAAGTCTATTGGAATAGTTCAGGCAAGATAATACCTGATAATGGTCCAGGTGATGAGATTCTGAACTGTCAACAGATATTATTTGTGGGGGAGAGTGAATGGATGTGAGCCATGGTAAAGAAATTAAAACAAGATTGGCAACTAATTGGATATGTGGGGTGATTTAGGGTAAAAAGTAAAGGGTGATAGTTTGAAAACCTGAATAGCTGGAAAGATGGTTCAATAAAACCATCAATGGAAAATGGAAAGTTCAGAAGAGGAACAAGTTTAAGAGAAAGATAAAATTCCAATCTGAGTTAACAAGGGGCTAGTAATGTTGCTTTAGAACCTGGAAGGAGATGAGAGTTGGATCTATAAACCTGGGAGTCATTTACCAATAGGGATGATAATTAAATCTTTGAGAGTTCAGCTAGGAGGTGATGAGGGCTTGAATAAAGATGGTGGTTATATTAGATGGAGAAGAATGATAATAATAATTCCCAATTATTAGGTGTTGATTTGCAAAGTATTTTATATAAATTACGTCATCTGATCGATTAGATTGTAAGCTGCATGAGGGCAATTACTTGTCTTTTGCCCCCCCTTTTTTTATCCCTAGGACTTAGTGTAAGTGTTTAATAAGTGGCACTGGCTGATTCACAAAACAACCCTGTACTGTAAGACTTTTATAATGTACCCCATTTTGCAAATAAGGAAACTGATTTGCCCAGTTTCACATAACTCATAACCATCTAAGGCAGGATTCAAACCCAGGGCTCCCTCACTCCAAATCCAGCACTCTACTGGGAGAGAAAAGAGGACATAGAGTTAACAAGATTTAGATGCCACAATGGACCTCAAGTCAGGCAGGCTCATCTTCCTGAGTTCAAATTCAGCCTCAGGCACTCACTAGCTGTGCAACCCTGAACAAGTCACTTATAACCCATTCACCTTAATCTACTGAAGAAGGAAATGGCAAAGCCACTCCAATATCTTTGCCAAGAAAACCTCAGTTAGGGTCATGAAAAGTAGAACATGAACTACAACAATTAACTGATTGGCCATACACTGATATCCCCCACCCCAAATTATCTTCTAAGTTATAGATTGTTTAATGAGTCAGAGAATACAAATACGATTTGTGCCATTGATTGACTTGGTTCCAGTTGGTTTCTCTTGAGCTTTTTTCCCAGTTGACTTGCTTCCTTTACCAATGTCAGAAAGCTCAAAGTCTTTCACACAGTCCTCAAAAACATGACTTGATGGAGCTCCTCAGCATCCACGTGAGCTTTGCTATTCTCAGCCCATCCCCTAAAGCATCTCTCAGCTTCTTTCACGTGTCCTTACCTGGAGAGAAAAGAAGCTGTCGTTTCTCTGGCTTTCCCTGTGTAATCTTGGCGCCTCTGGGGCAGGTCTGATTTATTGAGGGCTAGGTGTGTTCAAGCCTCAGCAGCTGGCCACACATCCTACGGGCAGGACCCCACCCAAGAGAGGCCAGCAACAGACCAGTTTCCTCCCTGGCACGCATGTGGAGTTTGGAGCACCTTGGGAGCCTCCTTCTCCCTGGGATGTAAGAGGGGCCCCCAGCCCCATCCCGGGATCTCCCAGGAAAGAGGCCAGGCAGAAGCTCTGCTGAGGTTCCCTTGAGGAGGTAAGCCCTCTCCCAGAAAACCTGCCCTAAATCTAGAAGTTTCAGAAAAAGATAAATGTGTGTCTCAGGCAGATTCCATGACTGGCTGGAGAAGAGAAGTTTCAGTCACAGACTTATTTTGCATTCTGTCTGCTAACAATCTCAGATTTCAATATTTAAAACCCCACCACAAATACCTGTTCAGGTCTTTAAGATTCTTACTTATCATTTTAAAAGAAAACAAAAACTTCAACATGTTTTCTGAGGAGGAGAACTATAATGATTCTGTGCTGGAGAGCTAATTTTTAAACTTTCCAGATGAAATGTGAAAAGTATAGAAAATCTTGAGATCTTGAGAAAAGTATAGAAAACCACCTGGGAGAATAGCTTGAGAGCAAAGAATGATCTAAGAATGATCACCTGCTCTTTTGGAACACCAGGAGATTTTGATCTCTTGGGGCTTCTTTGTCATTTTGAAAGTAAATTAACATTTGGTAAGTTTGCAAAATGAACTAAGTCAAGAAACAACTGTATTTTACTACATGTAGTTGCTTTTAGTCCAAATTGCTTAAATTTTAGTCGAATGCAACCGTACAAGTAGCCAGATTTCAAATCTGTCTGAATCAGACAATGTTTCATCAAAAAAAAGTTATTTTTACTTTTAAGGTGCTTAAAAATTGACACGATGATATTGAAAAACAATTGCTTTACACATTTCAGTTTTCCATAAATTATGTATATGTAAAAATTATATCATTAACTTTGGCTATTCTAAAAAGTGTTTTTTACATTCTAAATTATGTTTCCTTAAATGTATAGAATTATGATATAAGATCTAGGGTTTAAAACTAGCAGTGGGTATTTTAGAGGTAATCCAATCAAATCCCTTCATTTTACAAATGAAGAGACTGTCTCAAAAAACTTGTGACTTATTTAAACATTAAAGCAATCCATGGAGCCATTCTGTTACTGCCTTATAATGGATTCTTCAGAAGGCAACCCGAGGGAGCTGGATTTGGAGTGAGGAAAATCTGAGTTCAAATCTTCCCTTAGGCTTTTATTATCTGTTTAAACTTGGTCAAATCACTTCACTTTTCCCTGCCTCAACCTCCTCTTAGTAGTAAAGTAATAAAATAAAGCAGTACTTTATTGGACTGTTCTGAGGATCAAATGAGATCATATACACTGCTTTGCAAACTTTGAGGCAGAATAAAATAATGTGGGGTGTTTTTTTTTTAATCTGAAGCCTCACAATGGGTTCTTTCACCCTTTAAAAAGGGAGATACATTGTTGATGTTATAAATGTAAATGTTACTGTTGCTCCTGCTTGGGGTTTTCTTGGCAAAGATAACTGGCTGTGGTTTGCCATTTCCTTCTCCAGCTCATTATGTAGATGAGGAAACTAGGGCAAACAGGGTTAAGTGACCTGCCCAAGAGCACACAGCTAGTGTCTGAAGCCAGATTTGAAACCAAGAAAATAGATCTTCCAAATTCTAAACCCAGCACTCTGTCCACTGCGCCACCTAGTGGTCCCACATATGTTATATTACTTCTCATCGGGTTTTTCTCTCTTTATGCTTATGATTTAATGCTACTTTTGCATCCCTCCTTGGAACCAGTGAAAATCTAGTCGAGATGGTGTCTTATATAAAATATCCAGCAAATTCAGAGTAGTCCTTCCTCAGTATCTATTATTTGTAGAAACCTTGAGATAGTAAGAGTTCATTCCTTGTAGTATTCAAAGCAGAAGATACTTTAAACAGCTCCAAGATTTTATAATCCTTAAAAGAACTGAAATTAGCCTCCTAATTTTTACCACTGAGAAGACTAGAATGAACTGACCCATTCCTCTACCATCTCATTCTGGAAGAAATATGACCATAACCTTGTTTCTCTCTTAGAAGAAAGAAGGGTAACAATAAATGTGACAGCCACAAAAAATAAAATAAACTCGTTATTGAACGTTTGGTGGGTGTTGGCTGTTTCACAATGTTATCATGAAGTCTTTGATGGAAATGACACAACTGTAAAAGAAAATGTTTGCTATCTTTAGTACCTATGTTTGCAGATTTTTTTAAATCCTTTACCAAGTGTGGGGTTTTTTTCTGTCGGCCATCCCTCCCTACTATTATCATTTGTCCTTTGATTTTAGGTGGAAAAAAAACTGAAAAGTAGGAAAAAAGGCCAAAGTAGAAAACGCCAACCTGTCTTCCTATTGCTAAAGACCTATAGTATACTAGATTTCATGATAGGAAGTAATTACTTCTGATTAATATGATCTAATCACAATAATTTTATATAATTTATATATATATGTGATTTAATGTATTTGTGATAATCTGTATATATGATGATCTAATGATTATTATTTATATATAATATGATATAATAATCTGACTGTACCTAGCTTGTTTTTGTTATTTTCTCCTTTGAAATATGAGAAATAGTTCATTTCCCCAATATCTTTTAGAAACTTTCCATGTACTGGGCTGCTTAGAAATATTCCATGTTAGTAACTTTGAACATGTCTTCTATATTTTAGTGTAGGTAAGAAGCCCACTAACCTTCTTTTGATTATCAGCATGTGAATAGGATAGCATTTGTAACCTAGAAACTCTTTTAAGAAGTCTTCTAGTGATGTAGTAATAACCCAGGTCCCTGGGGAAAATGAGGAAAGGGAATTTGGCATTCCCTAGGATTATTGAGAACCTACTCTTTTCTGACAATAATTGGAGGTTAGTATTAACGAACAGTCCTACAACATCCTCAAAAATCCTTACAGCAACTCCCCAAAAAGCAAATTGCCATCAGAATCCTAGTCTCTAAATATGAAAATGAATAACTTGTATCCTTCTTCCTCCCAAAAAGAAGATTTTTTTAACACAGCTGAATATTTACATGTTATTTTGTCAATAGAGCCAATTACCATCAAAATTCCAGTCTCTAAATGGGAGGATGAACAACTTGTATCCTTCTCCCAAAAAATTTAACATAACTGAATGTTTACATATTATTCTGGCAATTCAGCCAATTGCCATCAGAATTGCAGTCTTTAAATGGGAGGATGAACAGCTTGTATCCTTCTCCCTGCAAAAGAGAGATTTTTTTTTTTAACATAACTGAATGTTTACATATTTTTCTGCCAATTCAACCACTAAATGGATATTAAGTCTTAGCTTTAACATTTAAAAAAAAGTATAGAAGTTAAAGACCTCATAAATGCTTCTGGGGAAGAGTTTTCAGTTTTAATGGTCGAGATGTGGAGTTGGAGAAAGGGAAGCTTGCTGGAATCCCCCACTGCTGCTCTCTGTCTCTGTGACTGGACACAACATTCAAGTTCTCTGGATCTCAATTTTTCTCAACTGCAACACTAAGAGATTGGAATAATTGACTTTTGAGTTTCCTTGCAGTTCTAAAGCTATGCTCCTATGATCCAAAGGCATTAATTATTTGTCATCCAAAAGAACCAGGAAACTTTCCAATCTCCACATACAGCAGAGGCAGGGAGTCACAGCTAATAGAAGTCATTCTGCTGCAGTGTGCCAGCATGACCTCCCACGGCTAATGGGTCACTAAGTTCCATTTCTGGGCCTCTCCACAGTTAAATCACTGAATAGTTAGCAAGAGAAGCCAGTTAAGCTTTCCACTTGGCCTGCTATGGCCTGACCAAGGGGGATTTTCTCCAGATCTGCGTGATGAGCACACTTTCCATCTGAAATCATTAGCATTTCAAGCCCAGTAAGAATGTGACCCTGCTTCACACTTAGCTCATTTTAGTTCACTTGACTAAGCAAAGAGCTTCATTTTCCGAACTTATTTCCTTCTATTCCTCCAGAATAACTTCCGCACCTTGCCTCTTTCCACGAACAATAGAATGTAAAGTTTGTCAGGGACATTTTCAGCCACTCTGTTACTCAAGTCTATTTCAATTTAGTCTGAGTTTTTTGCAAAACATGTTTCCGCATTACATTCCAGGAAGCAAAGGTGTGGTGGTTCTGTTGATTTTAGCTGATAAATAAGCAAACCTCCCTTGACATGCAAAAAAAATATGCTGGGTGCCCACCTCTCTTACTGGGAATCACCTTCTTAAAGGCAAGCTTTACCTTAAGGTAATTACCTTAAGGTAATCTGAGCAACTACTAAAGGGCCCTGATAAATCGACAGCCCCCCAAAGTATAAGACATAAAGCATTTTGACCTTTTGATTAAAATAAATAGGTGGTAGGTTCAAATCAATGAAACTTGGATTTTCCTAGGGAAAGACTATTATAATCTGTACTGATTGTAATATTTTGTTTAGAGTGTTAGGTTCAAAGCCAAGAAGATCAGAATTGATCAAGTCAATTCTCTCAGCTTCAATTTCTTCATCTGTATAATCAGAGGATTGGACTTGATGATCTCTAAAGTCCCTTTCAATTTAAGATTTGAAAATTTAAAAAAAATAAAAGAATAGTAAAAATAGAATAGAATAAAAACAGGTAGAAAAATAATTTTAATAAAGAAATTGTTTTGCTAATTCTTAACATATGGATAGATACTGGAACCTCCACTCAAATCATGGCAACTAATTGCCATCGGGAAGCATCCTAAGAAATTATAGGCTATATCAGATTGCTTGCTGACTGGGGGAGGAAGGAGGCAAGGGAGGGAGGGAGATAAAAAATTGGAACTCAAAATCTTTACAAAAATGAATGTTAAAAGTTGATCAATTAAAAAAAAATCTTCCCAGAAGCTACTAGAGTGTTCTATCCATTGTCTACTTAATTGTTTGATAGTAATAAAATAATAATAATAATAAAAAAGCAGAGAGAAACTGTAGATTTCAACTCTTCTTATTAATATACAAATAGCTTTAAAATACTCCTACAAAGAAACCATAAAATAAAGATATTAATGAAGTAAGTACAGACAAATAAAAAAATGGTAGTCAGCTGGATTTTTGTGAAGTATCTTTTTTAGGTTATGACAGTCACTAAAAAAAAAAATCAAACTTTGAAATAATCTAAACTTCAAATCTCTATACCACAAAGTGTTAAATCAATGTTTTAAAAATAATGGAACACGGGTCCATGATTTAGACATAAAGAGCGAGATTATAAACAAATTGGAGGAACATAGGATAGTTTATCTCTCAGACTTGTGGAGGAGGAAGAAATTTGTGACTAAAGATGAACTAGAGACCATTATTGATCACAAAATAGAAAATTTTGATTACATCAAATTAAAAAGCTTCTGTACAAACAAAACTAATGTAAACAAGATTAGAAGGGAAGCAACAAACTGGGAAAACATCTTCACAGTTAAAGGTTCTGATAAAGGCCTCATTTCCAAAATATATAGAGAACTGACTCTAATTTATAAGAAACCAAGCCATTCTCCAATTGATAAATGGTCAAAGGATATGAACAGACAATTTTCAGATGATGAAATTGAAATTATTACCACTCATATGAAAGAGTGCTCCAAATCATTATTAATCAGAGAAATGCAAATTAAGACAACTCTGAGATACCACTACACACCTGTCAGATTGGCTAAGATGACAGGAAAAAATAATGATGATTGTTGGAGGGGATACGGGAAAACTGGGACACTGATACATTGTTGGTGGAGCTGTGAACGAATCCAACCATTCTGGAGAGCAATATGGAATTATGCCCAAAAAGTTATCAAACTGTGCATACCCTTTGATCCAGCAGTGCTACTACTGGGCTTATACCCCAAGGAGATACTAAAGAAGGGAAAGGGCCCTGTATGTGCCAAAAAGTTTGTGGCAGCCCTCTTTGTAGTGGCTAGAAGCTGGAAACTGAGTGGATGCCCATCAATTGGAGAATGGTTGGGTAAATTGTGGTATATGAATGTTATGGAATATTATTGTTCTGTAAGAAATGACCAGCAGGATGAATACAGAGAGGCCTGGAGAGAATTACATGAACTGATGCTAAGTGAAATGAGCAGAACCAAGAGATCATTATATACGTCAACAACGATACTGTATAAAGATGTAATCTGATGGAAGTGGATTTCTTTGACAAAGAGACCTAATTCAGTTTCAGTTGATCATGATGGACAGAAGCAGCTACACCCAAAGAAAAAACACTGGGAAATGAATGTAAACTGTTTGCATTTTTGTTTTCTTCCCCGGTTATTTTTACCTTCTGAATCCAATTCTCCCTGTGCAAGAAGAAAACTGTTTGGTTCTGCACACATACATTGTATCTAGGATATACTAGGACATATCCAACATATATAGGACTGCTTGCCATCTAGGGGAGGGGATGGAGGGTGGGAGGGAAAAATCGGAACAGAAGTGAGTGCAAGGGCATAATGTTGTAAAAAAAAATTACCCTGGCATGGATTCTGTCAATAAAAAGTTACTATAATAATAAAAAAAAAAATCCCTAGTGCTTAGCATAATGTCTTATATATAGTATATGTTTAATAAATGTTGGTTGGATATTTCAGGAAAAAAAATAATGGAACACATTCAAATACATTGTTCTCACTCAAACATTATCAGTTTTTGTATTAACCTTAATGCGTGAGAACAAAATATTTAATCCCTATAAAGTAAAAGATTTTAATATCACTTCATTTTTATTACAACTTTTAATGCCTATTGCATTTATATTTAATAAGACATATAATATGTTCAGTAGCGCATTGATATAATGTACAAGTAAATATGTGTGTATATACATATACACACACACACATACATACATTGGAGAAATGTGCTCAAAAATGTTTTACTGATTAAATTTGAGTGGTCAAAAAAGTTTTGGAGAACATTTGTAGAGTAAAAGAAAACCAGGTTTTAATGAAGTAAAAAGAGAGGAAATTCAGCACCCTCAAGAGCAAGAAATTTAATAAGGATTTAGAATTTTGAATCATAGATCTAAATAATTAGGATAAGGTTCCTCCTAAATACCTTGAAAAATTAGATAGGAGCACACTGCTTTGCTGAATACCTACTCTGATATAATCATGTATTTTTGAAATATCAAATTATAGAGATTTTACATATACTATATGTATAAGTGCACACATACAAATCCTACAGATGCCTTTCATGGTCTCCCCTTCTGACTGATAGTCCTTTCCCTCTGGGATTATCTCCCATGTGTACTCTCTCTGTCGTATATGTCCATAGTTGTTTGCATGTTGTGTTCCTCATTAGATCTTAAGCTCCGT
Source organism: Sarcophilus harrisii (assembly GCF_902635505.1). NCBI lineage: Eukaryota > Metazoa > Chordata > Mammalia > Dasyuromorphia > Dasyuridae > Sarcophilus > Sarcophilus harrisii. The sequence goes on from NC_045431.1 coordinate 26,308,704, forward strand.
GAGGACAGGTACTATTTTGTTTATTTTCTTTGAATGTGTCCCAAGCTTATCACAAGACTTGTCACTTATTATACTTATTGATTGATTAATGCTTATTGATTGATAAATACAAAGCTAAATAGAGAGGACAGGAGGAAACTACCATTTGAAACGATCAGGAAAGGTTTCATGTACAAGACAGTTCTTGAGTTACATCTTGACAAAAAGAGAGATTTTATGAAGTGAAAAGAGGAAACAATCCATTCCAGCTAATATAGGGGATATCAAAGCATCAAAGAGAGAAAAGATGGAGCATCACAGTGGGATCCTGGAGCATAAGAAGAGGAATAATATCCAATGATCCAAAAAGACAGCTTGGAGCAATGTTTTGAAGAGTTGTTAAAACTCAGAGGGGTTTATATTTTATACTAAAGACAATACAGGGCCACTGGAGTTTGACTAGAGGTGGACATGATCAGATGTACGCAATTGCGTGTCAGAGAAAATTTATGCCAGCAAGCAAATTTAAGTTTTCATTACAATCATTTAAACTTCAGAAATCAACTGTTATTAATGCAGATGAAACTTAAAAGTATGCCCTGCCATTTTTTTTTTTTTGAGAGCCAGTTGTTAAACATTTACCAACACACCACATTCTTCAGGAAAATCATTTTGGCAGCAACACATATGAAGGACTAATGTGGAGAGACTTGAGGCAGGAAATTAATTATGAAACTGTTGCAATAAGTTTGGGGAGATTAAATTCTACTGATGACACGGAGGGGACTCTGATTCTCAAAAGTTTCCTATGTCATCAAATGCAGGCTATCGATTGGTGCTTCTTGTTATTGTTCAGTCATGTCTGACTCTTTTTGAATCTATTTGGGATTTTCTTGACAAAAATTGGATTAGTTTCCTTCCCCATTTCCTTCCCCAGCTTATATCACAATGAAAGAAACAGACAAAAATTACATGACTTGCCTAAGGTCACGTGTGAACTCACAAAGTTGAGTCTTGCTGGTTCCAGACCCAGCCGTCTACCCACTGGACCACTTAGCCTCAGGCCTGCTAGTTCCCACCTCAGGTGAAAAGATTTCATTCACATCCTGGTCAATAGGTAGATTTAAATGTCCGCCCTCCAATGACTCCAAGCCATATGTACAGAGACTTGTTATCAGAATGTTGGTTATTGGGTAATGAATTCATTTGGGCACAACTCGTTAAGTCCAAATAAATACCAAGGTACAGATGTCTTGCAGCCAATCAAAGGGAATATTAGGCTAGTGAAAATGATGGATTTTTGATATGTTGACAAAAGTAGTATCATTATTATTATTATTGCTGTTATTATTATCATTATTATTATTATTATTATTATTATCCTAGTTTTACAGGTCAGGAAACCATTACAGGGTAAAAGTAACTTTCATAATCATTCCTAACCAGTTGGTGCAGAACTGAGTGTGGAGCTTAACTCTCCTAACTCCAGCTTTGGGCTCTGGGTTCTAAGCTCTAGCCTCTGGGCCTTGCCTGGGTATTATTACTTCACTCCTGCCTCTACTCCTTTCTCATGACCACTTCTGAACATGGAAAACCCACAGATAAGACTTCCAGAAAAAAAAGAAGAAGAAGGCTAGATGAGGTGGAGATGCTCGTGTTAAGTGTTCAGAGTGATTTCTTAATGACTACACTATCTAAAATTATAATGTCATTCCCTCTACAATCCCATCGAAAGAAAAAAAACCAGTTTTGTTTTGTTGTGGGCTTTTTCCAAAGACAAGTAATAATTATCCGCTCATTAATCATTTTTCACAGACTTGGGATGAAACAGAATGAGTTAATTTGCCCTTATTAAAGGGCATAATTATGCTGTGTGCAACTAGACATTAAAAAAGGCTAAAAACATCAATAAGGGATTGTTTGAAAACAAAAGAAACAAAGCAAAACAAAAACAAAACAAAACAAAAATGCACCATTGCCACTCAAAAAAAAAAAAAAAAAAAAACAGAAACAGCAATCCGCCTTTATCCCGCCCCTTCCCGGGCATTGGCCTAGGTGCCAGGGAGACAAAAAAGAAACATCCCAGTTATTGGCAAAGCTTGGAAATGCCAATTGTTGTATTTTGCTTTTATTCCTACTACAAGGATAAACTCTGAGTGGGAGAGATGGCTTAGAGGGCAATTTCCTCCCATTTCACAGGTTTTCCCTCCCCCTCTGCCTCCTTCCTGCCTCCCCCCACACCTGCCTCTGCCATCTCTTTCCGCTTAGCCATTACAATTCCTCTTCTAGCAAGAGATGGCCAGCTCCTTTGAGAGCCCGACTTCTTCCTCCTAGTGGGGCACAGGTCAGGGTGAAGAAGTAGGACGACAGTGCAACATGCCTTCATGGTTCAAAGACCAGGGAGCCATTAGAAAAGTCTAATATCATTTTTGCAAAGACTGACTGGCATGGGACAGTGCAGTGCAGTAGAAAGAGCACCGGATTTGGAGGCAGAAAATGTTATTTAAAATCTGTTTCTACCACTTAGCATCTGTGTGATCTTGAAGAAGTCAGAACCTCTCTGGGCTGAGATTTCCTCATCTGTAAAGTGCAGAACTTGGATCTTTGTCTTTTTCTCTGTCTGTCTGTCTCTGTGCTTCTGTGTGTCTCTTTCTCTCCCACTCCCCCTCTCTTTTTCTCTCTGTCTCTCTCTCCCTGTCTGTGTGTCTCTTCCTCTTCTCCTCCCCCTTTCTCTGTCTCTATGTGTCTGTCTGTCTCTGTATGTCTGTGTCTTGCTGTCTCTCTCTCTGTTCCTCCTCTCTTTCCCTCTCGCTCTTTCTGTCTGTGTGTATCTCTGTATGTGTCTCTTTATATGTGTGTCTCTCTGAATCTGTCAGTTTCTCTCTGTCCCCCTCTTTCCCTCTCCTCTCTCTCTCTGAGTCTCTCTTTGTATGCCTCTCTCTGTGTGTCTGTCTCTGTCTTTCTATTTCTCAGTCTCTCTCTTCTCTCTCCCTTTCCTTCTCCCTCTCTCTGTCTCTCTCTGTCTCTGTCTCTCTGTCTCTATCTCTCATGCTTGTGTAGGAGACTCTCTTGCATCCATCTGAGAAATCCTTTGTGCAATTTACACAACAGAAGTAGGAAAGCTCAGGGTCCACGGGGTGAGAGATCAGAGGATGTCGGCTCTGCCCTTGGATCAGTCATTTCCCTTCTCTACACTTTAGTTTCCACGTGCCAACAAAAGGAAGGGATTTGAATCAGGCGGATGTCTGAACTCGGGCACTGTCTTACTCACTGGTGTGACATTTCTTCCACAAAGGCTTGTGCTCCCCTGGCTGCGTTTTGCTTGATTTCAGAGAACAAGAGGTCGGTCACAGTGGCTGGCTCGCCACCTGCTTGAAGCATTCAGCTCCATCCAACACGTTGGTTTTGGCAAGCTTTAAAGGGTACATACACAATAACATTTGTGTATTTATAACATCTGAGGGAAATAAGAAGTCACAGGGAGAGAGGGCTTTACTGTTTCTTTATAAAGTGAGTCCAAGAGTTAATTCTATTCATTTTCTTGTTCAAAATCAAAAGAAAAGCCAAGTCCACTTCAGCACTTATGCAGTCACTCACATAAATTCATATTCATTTTTCTTGGGAAGAGACTGCACCCATTCATGGGAGTTTGCTTGTCAAATCTGATGAGATTTCTTAGCTCCTTCTAAATCATTTACATATTCTTTAAAGTTCTAGGTTGTGTTATTTCGATTTTGTTTTACTTTCACAGCAATTTCCAGCCATAGCCCCTACTCCCATGGACCTTCTCTTAAAACAAAGAAAACTAATAATAATTAACATTTATAAAACACATTGAAGTTTGCTTATATTATCTGATTTTATCCTCAAAGCAACTATGGGAAATAGGTGTTATTATCACTCAAATTTTATGTACGAGGATAATAAGTAATGGACATTATAATAAAATGGGGATGATAATCGTGCCCGTTGCATGGGGTTATTGTAAAGATCAAATGAAATAATATTTGTAAGACACTTTAACACAGTGTCTGGCACATAGTAGTCTATATAAATTCTTATTCCTTCCTCCCTTGCAATTTACAGATAAGACAATTGAGGCAGACAGACATTATGTGACGTGCCCATATCATATAGCTGTTAAGTGCCAAAAGGCAGATTTGAACTCATGAAGATGAGTCTTCATAATCTTGAGCCAGCGCTATTCATTGTGCCACCTAGCTTCAGAGGTGCTGAATACTGCATGGCAGAGGGGATTTTCTCACCTGAGAAATTATTACTTTCCCAAGGAAATCACAAATCCATTTCCAAACCCTATTCCCACATGCTTATCCATACCACAGTGTGTCCAGTCATGTCCCAATCATTGAGCACACGTGCCATTCAGAATGTTTTACTGTGCAAGAAGTGCCACAATGGGTATTTATTTGCGTATATATGGGAATTTTTTTTTTTACCAATATTGTTACTATTCTCAGTAAGCACTAGGATCCTCTAGAGACCCATTACCTCAGTCTGATGTACTAGACTGGGAGCTACAAGACTTTGTTCTGCAGCTTATTAGGTATATTATTAACCTGGGCAAATCACTTTGTCTGAAGTTCATATTCCTCTTCTGTAAAAATGTTGACCCTCTGGGGTGCATCCAAGTCCAATGTAGTCTTCTTCCCAGATACTGAGGTGGTGACTCAGCTCTTTGGAAGCCAATTCCAATACACTCTTTGTTTTGGATTTGTCCAGATGTATGTCTTTGTCAGGATTGAAAACTCAGGTTTAGAATTTTCTTCCATGAATTCTGATCTGCAACCATAATTCTTAGTCTGAGAGAATTATCTGGGTACACTTGAAAGCTAAATAGCTTGCCCAGGGTGATGCATGCAACTTGTATGTGTCACAATCAAAGCTTAAAGACAAGTCTAACTAACTCCAAGACTTTTTGACACTACTATATCAAGCTGTTATCTAGTAACCTGCTGGACCCTCCCCAGCTGGATCAAAAGAAGAAAAAGAAAGACAAAGAAAGACAGAAAAACAAAAAAAAAAAAAAAAAAAAAAAAGCCTTCCTCTGTAACAAAGATTAAAAAAGAAAAGAATAAATCAATTCAGCATATCCAAAGTATCAATTATATCTGAAAGTGGATACAACATTCTACACATGTATTTTCTAACTTTTGCAATGAGGGAAGAGAAATATATTCTCAACTCTTCTCCAAGGCCAAATTTGGTCATTAGAATTACACATCACTTAGTTTCATGTGCTATTCTTTCCATTTCATTGTTGTATTCATTATGCATATCGTTTTTCTGGCTTGGCTTAATTAACTGCATCAGTCCAGATATCTTCCCATTTTCTCTCAATTTTTCACATTCATCACTTTTATACCATACAATAGTGATATGTTTATATAACTACAACTTGTTCAGCCAAATGGATGGACACCTACTTTGTTTCCAGTATTTTACTACCACAAAATGTAATAGGCTTTTGTTGTGGAAGAACCATAAAGCCATGGACATTTCTATCTGCCCTGTGTGGTTATTGTCTATATTTTCCCCTAAGTCCTTTAAAGAGAATCCACCTCTTTAAGCAGGTTCTTTTATTATCACAAGGTTGTTTGTGGACCACTCAGATTTTCCTCTTTCTTTTGGTAAAATAGGTCATTGTCTTTTTCTAATTATTCATATTCTTGATCTATAACCCTTCATTTTTGCTATTAGCATCAATGAAGTTACTGATAAGTTAGCTCACAGACTCATACTCACAGGTGGAATCAGGTGTTTAGGATAGCCTGCATCTCTGGAGTACATAGCCAATAGAAGTGTGCTTTTTGCATTTCAAGGGCATGTCTACTAGCTTAAATACCACTCTTGCAAGAATGTAAATTAAAATCTTTTCCTGGATTTGTCAGTAAATCAGTGGAGTTCTTGGTAAGGCATTTTATTTCTTACAATTTGGGAGTGTGTTTTGGGTGATTTCATGTGTAAAATTAATATAATTTTGTTTGCCTTCTCATTGGATGTGGGTGTAAGATGCAGGGAGGAAAAGAATTTGGAACTCAAAATTTAAAAAGAAAAGGTAAATGATAATGT